>NC_138778.1:64894308-65341808 GCF_965119305.1 Pelophylax lessonae | reverse complement strand
AGCAGAAGACTAAATAGCTCATATCCTTGTCACTATGTTCTCTCCTCCTATTAGGGTACTGTATGTTAGCATATAATCACTGCAGCACAACTGACTGGCTCCTTGTGCGTCTTTTTCCTTTTTTAAGGATAGGGACTGCAAGAGGCTGATACCAAGTAATTTCTCAAACTTACGCAGCTTGCATTAAAAAATACATTTAATGATGTTTTTATAAATGCATTCATTAGTATCTTTATATCTGCCTGCAGTTTAGCTCGAGAGCTGATCTCTGGGAAAGAGAAAACAATACACAGCAGTAGGCCTTCCCCTTCCATGCATTGCAAGGGCTAATTCTTCGTTTTTTTGCTTAACCTCCCTGGCGGTATGATTATGTCAGGAATTACATACCAAAAGCGGTACAATTCTTTTCATGGAAATTTGGCGTTATGTATTATAGGCCTACAATTCTTAGTAATTACTGACTTAAACCTGACCAAAATAAGACTCTAGTAGACATCCCAGATGTGATAAATTTGAAACACAAACGCATGAATTATAATCGAATCAATAATATTATTTTATTATTTAATATAGAATATATATAATAAAATTATATTGATTAGATTATAATTCATGCATTATATATTATATATAGATATATGTGTGTGTGCATATATATATATATATACAATATAAAATGTGTTTTGTGCAACGTTTTTTTTTTTTTAATTTCCTCCCTATTTCCGCTCCCATGCAGCATTGCTGCTGCAGGGAACGGAACTAGGAAGTGATCACACCGACGGAGGACGGAGGAGCGGCGGGACTCTCGGCTGGCGATCTCAGCAATGAGAGATCATCGCTGGATCGTTAGGATAAGGTAAGAGAACACCGCTGCGCTCTCTGCAATCCACCCCGAGTGTGACTCGGGGTTACCGCTCCTGATATGAAAAATCAACCCCGAGTCACGCTCGGGATTACCGCTAAGGAGGTTAAGCATCAGTAAAAAAAATATTTTTTCTCACCTTATCCCTTGGCTCCTCTGGCAGCCAGAACTCACCTCTTCTCTTTGGTTTGGGTTGTGGGCAGGCCCTTGGTGTTCTTACTGACAATGCAGGACTACTGGTCCTTGTGACAGAATCGGATATCAGATCCCGCCCTCCTCACCAACTCGTGACAAAGGGCTGGCCAATCTCAAACTGCGCTGTCACTTGTGTAACAATGCCACTCTCAGCTGCACCCTGCACAAAGTTTTCCAGCTTGCTTGACTGAAATCTAGGTGCCAGCAGCTTGAGAGTATTTGTCACTGGGCTACATTAAATAAAAATGAACTCTTATACTACCACCACCGCCTTTTGACAGAGGGACGGAAACTCATAATCTTAGCAATACCAATTATGATTTTAGAATAAAGGTCTATAACACACACTGACACCACGGACAGGTATGTTCAGCGATTTATTGTATATCATAGAGCTCTTTAAGAGTAAGGGATTAATTTAGCTTGCATTAAAAGGAGACAAGGTTAACACTTTTCAAAATAAGGTTGAATAAGGAAAAGGTTAAATTGGTGCGAAAATATTATTTACAGAAAAAAGGGTGATACAAAGATATAAAGACATAATACAGCAAAAGAGGAAAAAAACAGCGTTGAGAAAGAAGAATACATGCAGTGTCCTTGATTTTAGCAGAGTTCAGTCAATGAGCCAGGTATTATTGGTTCTCAAACTTGACAGATGTTCCTGGTTTGATGGTACATGAGAACTGTCAAACTGTTGTGGCATCTCCCTTTTCTCTGGAAACAAAGGGGTGTTAACAGAGACCATTTGACCAATCATCTGGTCTAAGGGGTAGTTGCTGGGAGGTCATTACATTTATGACCATGTCTCAGATACAATTTTGTATATTGTATATATAAGTATTCATATATCTGAATATCTACAGTTTAAAGTTTGCTAACTAGCAGAATATTGTCCAGTGTTAAATTTGCTTCAAAATAAAAATAAATATTACAGGTTTCAGATGTCTACTTTACCCAGGAGGGATAAGGGGTGCCAGTGGCTCCCCATATGGTCTGACATATGGGTATCTGGACTTGAAATGTTACAGATTAACTGAGGAAAGTAAATATTTGTATTCTTGCTGTGCTATTATTATCTCATGAGTTATGAAACATGCTGAAGTTTCAGAGTTATAACTGCTAACCTATCTGCAGATATGTGTATTACCCATCCCGTTCAACTAAGCTATTTAGGACTGGTGGTAAAAAAAATGGTGTCGCGCTAATCAACATATAAAAATTTGAGCTGACAATAAGAAGCGAACAAGTCCCAAGTGCAAATGTCGAGTTCACATAAATCCCAGATAGATGGAAGGGTGCAAGCAGGAGAGTCCACCACCAATCAAGATACCAAGGTACTCTTACCAACTTTAAAGACCCCACAGGGTCAAACACGCTCTGAATATGGATAGACAGGTGACAAAGGGAAACCAATCACATCGGTTCGTCTCCTCCTAAAACGACCAGATCGGACTCCCAACCGTTCCTTCAGACACTCAGGAGACCATGGTGTAGTATCGTCAACAATGTATTAAATAAGAAGAAAGCAGCTTACATTCGTGGAGATGACATCCAGCGTGTAGTATAAAAAATCGTGTGGGTATCCCACCAGCAAGATGGCCGCCGCGTCCCTCGTCTGCGCATGCGTCAAGGTTTCAGCCAATCCCTGAATTGGGATTGGCTGAAACCTTGACGCATGCGCAGACGAGGGACGCGGCGGCCATCTTGCTGGTAGGATACCCACACGATTTTTTATACTACACGCTGGATGTCATCTCCACGAATGTAAGCTGCTTTCTTCTTATTTAATACATTGTTGACGATACTACACCATGAGGGGATTATTCTTTTATGTCTCCTGAGTGTCTGAAGGAACGGTTGGGAGTCCGATCTGGTCGTTTTAGGAGGAGACGAACCGATGTGATTGGTTTCCCTTTGTCACCTGTCTATCCATATTCAGAGCGTGTTTGACCCTGTGGGGTCTTTAAAGTTGGTAAGAGTACCTTGGTATCTTGATTGGTGGTGGACTCTCCTGCTTGCACCCTTCCATCTATCTGGGATTTATGTGGACTCGACATTTGCACTTGGGACTTATTTGCTTCTTATTGTCAGCTCAAATTTTTATATGTTGATTAGCGCGACACCATTTTTTACCATTTCATTGAGGATAAGGTTTACTGTCTTTTTGTGTCAGCTGCTTTTCTCACTAAGGATTATACCGTTTGCCATATTATTGTCATATTATTTTATATGAATATAGCACAGCGATCTCACTCCATTTAGGACTGGTATCTATTAGTTCTATGAAATGCTCAGTTTGCGAGTTTTATTAGGGTTTCCAGACAGGAATGGGGATTAGTTCATGGAAAGGGTCTGTGTGTGTGTGTGTCCAATCAATGGATTGATAAGGTCCTGGAAACAGTTAACAGTTTATATATTGTATAACTAAAAGACAAAGGTCATTGTGGTTATTCCCTTCACATGACAACATGACTAAAATGAGCTGAGACATGACAAAATGGCTGCTACACACACACACACACACACACACACACACAGCTAGTTGTGGGTCCAGTACACATGACTGTTGCAGTCCTCCATAGTAGTTGATCACCTCAGAGCTGCAACCACCAGCCAGAGTGCCTTTGGCTCACCGTACACGTAATAATCTAACTGTGCAATCTCTGTACATTCAACTTTAGATTTACCAAAACTATGCAACATTAGGACCTACCTAAAGTATCCAATCAATTTGTATCCAATCAGGCAGGCCCTCCCAGTACATGTTGGTTGGTAGATCTAATGGAGATTGTACAATCAGATTGTAACATTTGTATGTGCTTTAAAGAAGATTCTTTGGGTAACCGGTCGCATGGAAGGAGAAGCCTGCAGGACCGAGGGATTAGGTAAGTTAAAGTACTTTTTCCTGGTATCCTATGCAAAACAAAAATTACAGTGCAGGGGGGGGGGGGCTTAGGGTATCACACTACAAGGGTATTTTCTTCTTTCCCCTGGAATTCACCTTTAAAGCTATATATCCCTTAGAAAAAGCAAAAAAAAAAAAAAAAAAACGAATACAGTACAGTAAGTCAACTGCATATTTTGCTACAACCATACGAAATAAAAAGCCACACACAAAAACAATAAGGCTTGCAAAATATTTTATTAGAAATTATAAGAAATGTTATAGAAGAAGAACAAAACATCTGTGCAATTAGCACAGTCACAAAAATCTTCTATTCCCATCACAGGGTGGAGCTTCTAAGGTATACTAGGTGGAGCCTCTACTGTACCTAGGTCATATATTTTCCACAAGCCTGGCTACTGTGCAATCTGCAGCTATTACACCTTGTCTCTTGCATGGAAGTAAGCCATGCTAGCAAATTCCTATAAAAAATCACTGAAAAAAACAACAATATATATATCAAATGCCAGGAAAAAAACATAAAAATCATCATAATGACAGAGTAGCTGTGTTTTAAATCAAATGATATATATAAAGAAAGTATTGCTCAGTACAGCGAAGCACCAGGGTCTCCATTCCTGGTAAGCTCATTATGGGAAGGCTTGCAAGCCTCTTCCTGTCTGGTCAAGTATACAGTACTTGTTGCATGGGACCAGACTGAAGTATCAATGAATTCATAAGCTAGCTAGTACAATCTTAGTGCCAGTATGAAATTGTGAGGTGTCCAGGAATCTTTGCTATCATTGACAATAATGGAAATGGCTTTAAGTTAGGTGGCAATGTTTTAGGTGTTCTGGCGACCTGGCTCCAGGGATTGTCCAAACCAGTTTATTGCATTACTGTAAAACTGTCACTCTGCGCTGCTTTTTTGATAATCTATTTTATCTCCAATCTAGGTAGCTATTAATTTGGTGAATATGGTAGAATGGAGATAGCACCAAGCACATGGTTGACAGTCCAGTTCAATTTTTATTCATCCAGTAGACTGGTGACCAGAACATGGCCTCTATCCATTGTAAAGAAATCTACTCCAGGGTACAAATTCTTAGTCCAGCTTACTCTCAACCCTCACCTGCAGGAGCCCTTATAAAGGGGATCAGTATCTTTTTTTAATGACTATAAATTGATCTGATCTGTAAACCACATACTTGCCACTCGTAATTTTATTACATCTACGATTGTGATTCTATGTCCCTTCTCTTCTAACCCATTGGTTTTCAAAAAGCAGCCTCTTAACTAATACAACAAAAGATTTAAATATCTACAAAAATCCTAATCTAGCGCTCCACCAGTATATCTTCATTACTATGGTGAAGGGATACAAGAAAAGATTATTTTACAATGTATTATTTTTTTTATTATAGGGTATAGGGATAAAGCTCTAGAAAAAATGGTGGTATTGAATCAATCTTCCAATGTACCAGTATTTTATGTTGGCTAATCAAGCTACACCAGTCCTTGTAACATTCAGTAAGTATATTTAAAAGATTATTCTCTTCCCAATGGAAAGAAAAAGACTGCATAATTGGCGACTGAATTTTTCCAGCATGATGGGAGATCTCTGGCCATCTTCACAACCCCTTCATGACATGTATTAATGGTATCTGAAATCATCCACATAGTTGAAATTGGTATAAACATCCTTATTCTCTTTGTTGAATGTTCACAACAAACTCAGTACGGTCCTCTGCTAATTACACAAATACATTTGCATTGTCGAAAGGTCATGCATTAAGTTCTAGGACAGTGTATAGACACATTCCCAAAATAATGTTATAGCCATTAGAAAATGTTAACACATCCCACATGGCAAAGCATGCCTGAAAATATTGAGTTTTCGATACAATCAGAGATTTTGAGTTGCTTCTAGCAGCAGAGTAGAACTACATGTTGTAGAGCCTCAGCTGCTCCTTCAAGTCGCCTTCTGACATCATCCCAAAGGTCTCCTGGTTTTTCTCCATCATCTTAAAGATGGCACCCAGCTGTTCCCTCTGTACCCTGGTAAGGAGAATACATGATGCATCCATCTCTGATATAACATATGCCACACACAGGACTACAATCCAATTCACCCTGGAGAGCTTGCAATCTAACTGGTGGGATTGAACATAAGAGCTTGGTTGGGGTTTAAACCAAATGAAGCTTCTCTCCAAAATCAATAAATCAACTTCAGGTGCAGCAAGAGAGTAAATGTTTAAGATCTTTTGTTTTCATTGCACAGGAGCTGCTTTAGGATGAATTCAGCTTGTCCCCTGTCAGCAGGCTGCAGAGAGGACGTCTATTCTCTCTAGATAAGCAGCGGACTCCCTGCAGCAGTTCCAAGCTCCCTGCTGTATGCACAGCTCTTGATCTTAATTAACACAGGGGTGTGGGACTGCTTCAGTGAACACTGTGGCACACAGGCAGAAGACAGGCTGCAGAGGTAAGAGCTCACCCATTTAGTGTCTAGCTCAGGCATGTCCAACCTGCGGCCCGGGGGCCACATGCGGCCCGGAACCCCAGGTAATGCGGCCCACTGCCCCCTGACAATTTTTTTTTTTGCTGGGGAGGAAGGAAAGTCAGGTCGGGGGCACGGTCACAGCGGCTTCCAACTAACGTAGGCAGAGGCTGCCTAGGAGGGGAGGGGGGGGGGGATGTGAGCATGTGCAGTGTTTCTGACTCCTACCACCATGACCACTTCAAATCACTGAAGTGGTCATGGTGGTTAGAGTGTTCCTTTAATATCTCTCAGAAGAAGTAAACCTCCGTATACTGATTCCATTTAATTTGATCATCCTCTAGTTGTGTTAAATTAGTGCGGGGGGTGCAACCGCACGGGAAGGGCGTGGCGGCATTTTATTACTTATATACCTTAACTATAGCATATATTTTATATGCGGCCCGAGAAAATTTCTCTACACTCAATGTGGCCCAGAGAAGCAAAAAGGTTGGACACCCATGGTCTAGCTGAATTCTTGATTTATTGACTAAGGGGAGCTTCAGTTGTTCTTTAAACAGGTTTATTTCAAATACCACAAATTATATAACAAAAAACATTTGTAACAATTTAGTGTAATACTTTTCAAGAGCACCTGGAAAACAGGCAAGGTTCACTATATTATTACAAATAGCTCTATCTAAGGGCAGCCATTATGTGGACCTGGTAGGAGTGCAAAACAGGTAATGTGATAAAAGGCAAAACAAACAAACTATCTATATTATTATTATTTTACTACTGCTATTATGTGTGAGGACAGCTAGTTAAGTATGTATCACGATTATGGGGGGGGGATCAGAGAGGAAGCACTTAGGGAAAGCAATGTACTAATCACTATATGTATATTATGGATAATTCAATGTAACAAAACCCAGCTTTTTGTTAAACTCGATGCAATTGCAGATCAGCACTGTCAAGGAAATATGGGCTTATTTAATAACATAGTGCAAAAGGTAATGGTATACAGTAACCCATAGCAACCATTCAAAGATTCGTCTTAAGCAGCAAGGATTGGGCACAATACTGAAAGCTGATTCCTGACTGGTTGCTGGGGATTCCAGGCTTTCAAGCACTTTGCCCTGCTATTACAAAAATTCCATTATAAACATTTATATATCCGCACTAATATCTAGCAATGACAGTCCAGAGTCAATGAGAATTATCTACTATTGTGTACCACACCATATAGTGAAAATGTATATGTATTTATCTACAATGTATGTATCAAATACTTAAGGCAATATTTGCATAGTTTTTGGGAAGGTTATTGCACTGAAAAACAAAGCCTCTGGAATCTGGATAAAATTTTTAGGTGCTGGGATTCAAATGGCTAAAGCAAGACAGAGGTGCTGTATAGACCTTTTGGTTAACAATACATGGATCAGCACTGGACTGCGCATTGGCCTTCTGTTCAAGGCAATTCCATCTAACTCCCAGCTATACACCTCCAAAAACAGTTACTGGTTTAAATCCAACAACAGAAAACGGCTGGTGTTCTCCTATGGAACTGGTTCAGAATTTTGGTTTGCTCATAATATTGTTGGGTGGGCAGGTCAGATCTTTTCAGTAAATCTCTTTAGCTGGACTGTAAGGATAACTTCTTATCATCTTCAGTTCTGTAGAAAGACAAAAACAAGAGGAAATCACTAGTTTTATTGTAACTGGAAACGCAGGGAGTTCCTCCCAATAGTATTTCTGTTTGACCTCATGCTTGGTATAGGATCAACAGTATTTCTAAGATTCAACTAAACCTAGATTTGGAGTGTCTTATATATAAGCCACGTGCCTCTTTTTTTCTAAAATAATTTATTATACCTGAATAATCTATGTGGTATTGTGACCAGCAGCCATTACATGAGTACCACCTAATTTTTCTTTAGTTTCTGCCAATATCTACACCTCATTGTTTCATCTCTGTAGATGGAGGATATTGTTCTAAAATTACAACCTTTCACATTATTCTTTTACCTACTTTTCTTACAATGGAAAGTTCAGTGAAAAAATGTGTGTATGAATCAAAAATCCTAATGAAGAATTCCAAGTATGGATATTTTGTAGATAGGTCCATTGGTCCATTTGGACCAATCAACTATGCATATACCATACCTAGTTGATCCCCTGGAAGGTGGAAATCAATGTAATAGACACCGCTATCCCATTGAACTCCACTTGCTTCTGGGTCCCATGCAGAGTGACTGCCCTGCTGCATTGCGAAGAGAAAAGGTTAGCAGCTCGGCACCAGAACCATTTAGAGAATGGATGCAATGCATTCTCTGATTGGATGAGGTGAAGAGGCGGGGGGGGTGATCTCATTCTGATCACCTCATCTAATCAGAAAACACTTTGCATTCTTTAGGTGTGTAATAATATGAATGAGCGATCCATACAAGCAACAAAAGCAGCTAGCAGAAAGTAAGGTAATGATTGATATCTGATATGCAGATATAACAAGTAACAGTGCAGCACTAAAGCTGCACTGTTACATTGCATTCTATGAATGGCAACAAGCAATTGACCTCCTGTTTTCAGAATGCAACAGGACAGCCGCTCAGCACGGGACCTGGAAGCAAGTTGAGATCACTGGAGTAGCGGTATCTACTTCAGAGATTTCCAACTTTTTGGGAATCCACCAGGTATGGTATATACACTGCTCAAAAAAATTAAAGGAACACTTTTTAATCAGAGTATAGCATCAAGTCAATTAAACTCCTGGGATAGTGATCTGGTCAGTAAAGTAGCAGAGGGGGTTGTTAACCAGTTTCCGCTGCTTTGATGTTAATGAAATTAACAACAGGTGCACCAAATGCTAGTTTTGCCTTTGGCTAGAGTCGGTGTCACTACTGGTAGCATGAGGCGATAACTGGACCCTATAGAGGTTGCACAGGCATTCCAACTCCTCCAGGATGGCACATCAATACGTGCCATTGCCTGAAGGTTTTCTGTGTCTCCCACCACAGTCTCAAGAGTATGGAGGAGATTCCAGGAGACAGGCAGTTACTATACTATAGAAGAACTGGACAGGGCCAAAGAAGGTTCTTAACTCATCAGCAGGACCGGTATCTGCTCCTTTGTGCAAGGAGGAACAGGATGAGCACTGCCAGAGCCCTACAAAATTACCTCAAGCAGGCCACTGGTGTAAATGCCTCTGACCAAACAATCAGAAACAGACTTCATGAGGGTGGCCTATAGGCCCAACACCCTTGTGTGGGCCCCGTGCTCACTGACTGGCACCGTGGAGCTCTACTGACATTTGCCATTGAACACCAGAATTGGCATGTCCGCCACTGGTGCCCTGTGCTTTTCACCGATGAGGGCAGGATTGCCTTGAGCACATGTGACAGACGTGAAAGGGTCTGGAGAAGCTGTGGAGAATGTTATGCTGCCTGTAACATTCAACATGACCGGTTTGGTGGTGGGTCAGTAATGGTCTGGGAAGGCATATCCATGAAGGGACGTACAAACCTCTACAGGCTAGAAAATGGCACCCTGACTGCCATTAGGTATTGGGATGAAATCTTTGGACCCATTGTCAGACCCTACGCTGGTGCAGTGGGTCCTAGGTTCATCCTGGTGTACAAGAATGCCCGGCCTCATCTGACGAGAGTATGCATCCATTTCCTAGAGGATGAAGGAATTGATACCATTGAATGGCCCCCATGCTCGCCTGACCTAAATCCAATAGAACACCTCTGGGACATTATGTTTTGGTGCATCTGACGCCACCAGGTTGCACCTCAGTTTGTTCAGGAGCTCAGTATTTCCCTGGTCCAGATCTGGTAGGAAATACCCAAGGACACCATCCATCGTCTCAAAAGGAGCATGCCCCAATGTTGTCAGGGATGCATACAAGTACGTAGGGTCTATACAAATTACTGAGTACCATTTTGAGTTGCTGCAATGATACTTCAGCGAAATGGACTAGCCTGCTGCATCATTTTTTCTCTTAGATTTTTGGGGTGTCTTTGAATTCAGCTCTCTGTAAGTTGATAATTTTCATTTCCATTAAACAATGTGGCATCCTTTCGTTCCTAACACATTACCCAGTCCATATCAGTATAGATTTTCAGCATGATATTTTTCGCCATTGAGATCTGATGTATTTTCAGTGTTCCTTTAATTTTTTTGAGCAGTATATATATAGTTACAACTGTCCAAGCTGGACCAATGTAACTATGTATAAAAAATCCATATCTGAAATTATTTTTTCAACTACATGTGGCTTGACAGCATAGCTTACCTTTGGCAAACAAGATAAGCTCTTATTGAATTATGGAAGCAGGTCATTTTGTTTTTTTAGGGTTTAGGCCTATATCAATGGACAAATGCATTTTGTTTGTTTTTTTTTTAACATCATTTGGACAGGCTTCTGAGATCATTTAGCATCCTAACTTTGTTAACTTCTCCGGGACTCTGTTGCTGGCCATTTTTGTGATCTCGGTTTTTCTGTTGGACAGTAGGATCAGAACTAACTTATTTTTTAAAATCTCTTTTATTAGTATTTAGAGATAGTATACAGACAAAAGAGAACAATAATAAATATAAGCAACTAACTAGAGCCAACAATTTTAGTGAGAGGGACTTGCTGCTGGAGTGCATGAGACATATAGGAAACAAGTTTGTAAATAATCTCGCTAGTTTTAACCAAAAAATTAAGCACACAGGCCCTTGAAAACAGAAGAGGGCTGTTAAGGTGAATTCCTAATCAATGCTATGAATGAATATGGGAATATGTTTCCTATTATCTGAAAAGCAGTTACTTTTGCCACCAGGAGAAGCACTTAGGCTAGGTGACTGACGTGATAAGCCTGGGATTTATGGGGTTAGGGTTGAAGCATTTGTTACCCCAACACTTCACATTTCTGATATGTGCCTGCTGTACCATATACTTGTATGATAAAGTATTCTGTTCTTGTTGTATTGCTTCCTTTGTGTAAAATCCCTGGCGTTCCTACCAGTCCCTCTGCTTTCCTATTAAAAACTGACCACACTAAGCAGGAGAGCAAAGTGTGGTCAGTTCTCTAGCTGTGCTGGGAACACAGTGGGCCATTCACCTATGATCAGACTTGTCCTGACACCCCCCTGCTACACAGCCATTCACTGGGAAGCTCGTGTGCTGCTGCTTCTCTTTCCCCCAGTTCTTAAGCAGATGAGAACAGAGGGAATGTGATCACTTCTAAAAAAAGGGAAAATTGTATTTATAATATATTTTATATCTATACAAAAATGTTTTGTTTTTCATTTCTATTTAAAACTGAATAGGTTGTTTTAAACTGTGATCATTAACAACCACTTTAATGCCCCATACAAACGTGCAGATTATCTGCAGACTTTTGTCTGCAGACTTACCAAAACCATATAATATGAGGTCAAACCTAAACACTTTCAATTTGTATGCAATCCAGCAGGCCCTTGCACTACATAGAAAAGGTAAATCTGCAGATAATCTGCACGTGTGTATGTTGCATAAGGAAATGGTCTGTGCGAATTGGCTTTTGTTTGCTCATAACAGGTTTTACATTCCACACAAATCTATGGGAATGCAAAAAACATTTGAAGCAGATCATAGGAAAGCCAACTGCAGGTCATATGCATTTGTCAAAAAATTCTAAATGATCTCAAAAGCTCCGCACCCGATGTAAAACCGATGCCATGGGCACAAGTAAAAAGTCCATCAACACGGGCCTTTAGAAAAAGGATTTTAGGAGTTGTATTAGAATAAAACTAAGGGTTAAAGCTGAACTCTAGGCCAATAGATACATGCACTTTTAAAATGAATACATGGAAACTTGCTTTACCTGCCAATGATGTCACTTCTATTCAGCCTGGAATCCCCTGTCAGACAGTACAGCCAGGATGGTGACCTCACTACTCTCCAATGTAACTAAAGAACCCGTCTTGGCCACCTGCCCACCTAACCTGCCAACTGGACAATGATGGAACTGCAGCACATTAATGAGATCATCTCTCTGTTTTCCTGTTCTAAAAGTTCAAACTTTTGTATTAAAACACTCTTCACAACAACAAAGCCCTAATTAGTTAACAGGGTATTTATGACAGTAAAAAATACATTTAATGTTTTTTTATTAGGTGCATAACTAGTGTTTTATATCGCCCTGGAGTTGAGTTTGTACATAACTAAAGCTTTATATCACCCCAGAGTATAGGTTTAAGGTTTAATGTAAGGTTTCAGGGTTAGTTAGGGTTTAAGTGTTAAATATTTGGGGCAGATTTAGGGTTAGGGTGTTGTTAAGGGGTTATGTTCAAATATAATTGTATCTATGACAATAGTTGTCCTTTAAGGCATGTCCTCACCATCCTGAGTGCAGTAGACCTAGCCCTTTTCATCTAGCACATTTAACCATGGCCCCTTTCATTCCTATGGGGAGCTACACTTATGGTTGCCTCAATGGGTCCAGTGGAGTACAGATCTTCCCCTAAAAATGAATAAGGCTGCAATGAGCATATACAGCAGGAAGAAGACCTGGTGGGGAAGTTCCACACAGTTAAAATCACTGAGTGGGTTAGAAGGAAAGTACTGGACCTGGTGGGCTGCACTCAGGAGTGTGACTTAAAGGTCAAATTATACAATTTGTCCTATTTTATGGCCCAGGGGAAGGAAGGGGGTAAATGTTGGGTCACAGTTACTGATAGTTTAAGGTTGTGCGTCAAGGCATGAGATAGTGTCCTTTGATTCACTCTTTTAACATTGAAAACTCTGCACCAAACACTATCAGCATGGAGTTCTCTGCTCTAAAACATAAGGTGCTTAAACAATCAATATGGCAGTAATGGCGAACCTTGGCACCCCAGATGTTTTGGAACTACAATTCCCATGATTCTCATGCACTCTGCAGTGTAGTTGAGCATCATGGAAAATATAGTTCCAAAACATCTGGGGGGCCAAGGTTCACCATCACTGCTATATGGTGACTTGTAGATGACTAGCAAAACCAAGTAGCAAGAAAAAAAACAGAATTAAAGTATAACTAAAGGCAAAACTTTTTTTTTGGTTGAGCAGAGAGAGATTAGATCCGCGTCTGAGGCTCTGAGGAAGAGGCACGGCCTCGAAATGCGTTAGCCCTTCGTCTACATGAGACATTGGACTTTTCCATTTGATGCTGCTTTTTGGAATTGATGTGCTGATTACCACGCATGTTTGTGAGTAGTTTGATTTTAACTTTTATTATTAAAAGCCTGCTGAGGATAATGCGCTAGGCTGGTGCGCCCTTTTTTTGGGTAGACTTGTGTTGCCTGACATCTTACTAGTAAAAAGAGAACTACTGATACCTCCTAATTATGTCATTATCACATATGTCTTAAGATATTATGAAATAAGTATAGATATCTTCAAAAATCTATTTCTCTCTACGCAGTCCTTATGTCAACGTGGCTGTCTATATGGCAACTCCAGATGTGGATCTGTCATACATGAAAAGCAGTCAAGGTTACAAATACCTCCAAACTTCATTAAATATAAAATGAGTTTTCCTCAATGCAAAGGGGGGGGGGGGGCACTGTATGGGTAAAAAAACAGCTAAACCAGCCAAAGGTTTTTCTGCATATTTTTTTTAAGACAAGAATACAGCTGCATCCCTTGATTCATTTATTTCTCTCTAAATATTTAAAATGATTGTATGTGATCAACTTTTAAGTAATACCTAGTATTAATGGAAAAAATTCAGATTATGTTTAGACTTGTATGAAGGTTGTGGCTCATGTATGTTGTGTGTACAATTATATGACCTGAGAACTTGTTAGTGAGCAAAGCCTTCATTGTCCGTTTCTCCATGCATTCGTCTGATACCAGTTCAAAGGACCACAATTGTAAAGGATATTGTATTCCAATTATGTGTAGTTAATGCATATAATGATAGTATTCAGCATATGAACTCTTTTTTTTATCCATGTTTACATGGAGACCAAGCTGTCCAGTAAAAAAGTCACAGAAGTTGGGACAAACTATTACAAAGTTTTTGGTTATGAATAGTGGCAACAAGTTTTTTTTTTTAAGTTACAGAAATAGATATTCAGTCACATAGACAGAAAATGAACAACACCGTTGGCATAATCTTACCTCCACTTTCCAGTTATAGCAGTTGCACAGTATGTCTAAATAGGAATACACAGTCCAATAGGCACCAGAGTTTGGCCACACTGCCCAGTGCATTCCATGATCTAACAGATCTGTTCAGACACGCACCTCCCCGCTTCTCAGCTCTAGAAGTCTAAATAGGAAGCTTTTGATGAGGGGTGTGGCTGTTACTAATTTATGCAAGCATAGAACACTGAAATATGAAAAGTGGCAGCCATAAATGGTTCGAATCTTGGCCGGTTCAGCAGGGACGGGCCGAGATTGGATTCATGTATGAGCAGGCTGATTGTACCCAAGTTGATCCATCATTTGACTTGGGCACATCCAGCAATTAAAAATAATTATCATGTATTTTACCATTAATTAACCACTTGCCCAGAGTATGTATATAAATGTCCTGAGCAGCAAGTGGCTATAGTATTTGATTGTGGTTAGATACGCTTGTGATATATGTATGCCTATTTTCATTGTGCTATGCTGGCCTGACTGTGGGTATAGATATGTATCCTGTGGCAGGCGTTCGGTGGTGGTTACAAGTCCTCCACTGTGGGGAGGAAATGGGGCAGCGACCCGGAGATCTTTCTCTGGTGACAGTCCCTTTGTTACTTCCACCGCTCTGCCGACGTCACTTCTGCCCTTTGAGCGGATGTGACGACCAGGCCCCTCCCTCAGTGTGCGCCATAGACCTCAGCTGTGGGGGATGAGCCAATTAGGGCAGAGGTGGTATCCCTTATAAGCCGGTTACATGACCGGAGAGAGCAAGACAGGACACGCTGGAGACTGTGAAAGGAAAGGTATGTGTTACTTGAGTAGCGAACCCAGATATATGGCACCCAATATGAAGGACCCTGGTAATTATTTAATACTCTCTTGGATGCAAATAGGTGGGACCGGCTTGGCATTTTTAGGCTATTGAGCTGTGGGTCTTCTGGACTAGGAAAATCTCTGTCCTTCCCTTCCTTCTTATACCCTCCATCCTGATTCAGAAGTTTGGGAGTGGCAGATACTTATTATCCAGTTTGATATGTTGTAAATATGTCTATATATACTCCTTCTTTAGGAGCATTGTGAGTGATGTTATTCATTCATCCATCTATATCATTTAGAATTCCCCTATACCCTATGCTTCTACCCATGGATGAAAGGGAATTGACAACTTGAGCCAGTGATTGGGAGATACTACCATCTACAGCAAAAATAGTGAAGCTAGCTTTCCAAGCCTTTATGGTCAGTGCAGTTGCACAACATTTTGAGCCATCCTTTTATCCATCCACACACAAGGGATCCTGAAGCCTGCCCAGGAATACAGTTTTCCAGCCTGCCCTAAGCCCTCTGTAGGGCGTTTATCAGGTCAGCATTATGTGAAGCCATATAGTATTGTTAATATGAAGCATATGATACGATTCAATTACAATACGTGATTGTTTTTTCATACTTCTTTAGTGCATTGTCTTTCCGGTCTTTTGGTGCCCTGAGGAAGCTACAAATTGTGAAATGCGTTGGCTTACTGGGGACCGTCAGACGGCACTTATATTTAGATCCTGCAACAATTTTGTATTTTGTACTAGCTACCCTATGTGGAAGCTACGGATCTAACTTTTATATATATATATGTTCATGTAATATGTGGTGTCATGTTTATTGTCTTTTTTATTTATCAATAAAGTTGTGCGTTTTAATGAAAGTGTGAAGATTTGTATGCATCCCTTCATTTTGATACCGATATAGTCCCTCTTTTTCTTTCCTCTCTTTTTTGATTTGTATAGGATTTGGGGACGATGGCACATATATCAAGGTACATTTTTTTTCTATTGTTAGATCATGGATGTAGTTGTTGTGATCACTTTTACAGTGCTGCAGCTCTTCCCAGCTACCATTCACAGGCTCTCCTGTTCCAGTGGGGAGCTTGGGACCACAGTAAATAGTCGACTAGATTGCCCACAGAGGAGATGAAGAAACATCCATTCTCCCATCTCCTCTGTGATGAATGAAGCCACAAGGAACAAGGATTTCAAAATTTCCAGTTGTCCTTTCCTGGCTGTTCCAATCAGGAAAGCAGCTGATCACACACAATCTGTGTGTTGTGTTCTTTGTTGGGTTTAAGTATTCATTGCTTTGTAAGCCCCAAGTAGCTCAAGGGTGTACAACAATCTGTCATGTCTGTCATTTTTACTAATGAAATAGATACAAGGTACAAGTTAAAATTTGACAAAAATCATAACAAAACAGGAATAAAAAGAGAAAAAAAAAAGGCATAAGGCTTCAAATAGTCTTTAAACTATGGGAATAAAAAGCATTTCTATTATCGCTTGTCCCAACCACTGTCACTTTGGCAGGTCAGCTTAGCCTACATGTAAGTGGAGAAAATTAAAGAAAATCAATGTGAACATTATAATATGCAAGTATTAATTATATGCAGTTTGAAAAAAAAAACAAGATTTTTGGGATAGTAGTGTGTTTATTCTACACAAGCATTCAATTGCAGTTAACTAAAGTAAGTCACTACAATACCTCTCACTGAACATCTCACTGAACGGGCTAGGTTTGAAATCTGCCACTTAATATTTTCACTGTGCAGTGTATATAAAATGGTGTACAGGTCTGGTTCATTAATAAATACAGACTGCTAATATAAAGCTTGAGGTTGTCCTGCAAGCATTCTGTACCAATTACTCTACAACACATGCTATTGTACATTACTGCATTCTGAACACTAGATGGAGACCAAGTTCCATACATGGTTGTGATCATGACACTAGTTACAGCAGGATCATGCTCATGCACACAGCTTATTACCTTAGCTGTTTAAAGTTCCACCTTTTAGGAAAAAATAATAAACGAACATATTTTTGCAGAAAAAAAATGTCCATTTATTATTATTTACCCCAGGAGCCTGCAAAACATTCCATCCGTGATCAGTGGATCACAAGTGCAATGCTTTTATCCTGTTCTGCTAGAATTCAAAGTGAAAATAAACCCACATATTTACCGTATTTTCCGGCGTATAAGACGACTGGGCGTATAAGACGACCCCCCTAATATTCAAGTTAAAACATAGGTTTTGGGCTATACTCGCCGTATAAGTCTACCCCCCTTCCGAAGCAAGGCAACACCATTGAAAAACATCAGATTTCTCATGGATCTCCAAGGTACCCCAAGTACTGTAATACATGTAATCTCTCATAATATCTCCAAGGTACCCTAAGTATTACCAGTAGATGAAATCTCAAGACGCTGGCTGTGCGGGAATCCTGTACAGGTATACTGTATGTACCGTAGCTTCAGTATACATACTCTCCCTGATTGGCTCACGCTACACTGTATGTAGCCGAAGCTACGGTACATACGGTATACCGGTACAGGATTTCCACATAGCCAGCATCTTGAGAGATTACATCTACCGGTAATACTTATACTTAGGTTACCTTGGAGATATTATATTCGGCGTATAAGACGACCCCCCATTTTTGGGGGATTTTTTTGAGGTTCAAAAGTAGTCTTATACGCCAGAAAATACAGTACCTTTTTTCCAAAACAGTTACATTCACGCTATGAATATTAACCATCACAATTGCTTGTGCCCTCAAAACTGATCACATGCAGCAACATGGCAACTTTAGATCAAACAAAGGCTAAAATGGCAGCTTCCTTGGCTGTAAAGGATAGGAGGGTTTAGTTCCACTTTAAAATGTAGGTGTGCAGAGCTAAGGTAGGTAAACTGACCAACGTCTGACCATCTATACGGAGGGATGCACCGTTAATTTAAACAAATTTTACATATTTAAGTTGGCTTAAAAAGTACACATGCAGGAAATGAACCTTTGACCGTTTTATCACTAGAGGTATTGTAGTGATTAATGGAGGGTGACTGGGTCAGTGTGAAGGGATAAGGGATAATGTAACAGACATGTTAATGAGTATTACGGGAGTCTAATTACTAACACATTGGGTGCAGCGTCTTACCACACAGTGTCTGGGCACTGTACGTGTTACAGTGATGTGAGATCAGAGGTCAACTCTATCCTGAAAGGCAAAGTCATGGTGCTTACCATCACACAATGTACATGGAACACATCACATGTGGACAACAAAGTGATGGAGGCATCCATTTTGTGAGAATGACACACGTTCGCTCACTAAGTGCACAAAATGGCTGCCCCCACCATTCACTGAAGGTCAATAACTTTCAATAATTGCACCTCCTCAGTAATAACATGTTGAAGCATTATGATCATTTTTGATAACCTAATATTGGATGAGGATCAGGGTAGAGATTTATTTACCTTTTTTACAAGTTATAGCCAATTTTTTTTTTTTTAGTTGTGATCTGTGGCCCAGGTGAGGAGATTTCCCCCTACTTTCTTGTCAGAACAGGAAATAAAGGAAAATCGCTCTTTATATCAGCAATGCCACTTCAGTAAAGAAGTGGAGGGACATCTATTGGCGTTTGTGCCAGTATGGATCTGAGACGTTCCGAACCTCTTTAACCCCCCAAGATACTAAGGTTCAGCAAAATGAACAAAGGGTTAGAACCGCTGTCATCCTATTGATGACTGTTCTCCTCATTTCTTGTCCTGCTCCTCACAGGCCTACAGGAAGTGAGGGGAAATTCACCTAATGGGGATCACAGAAAATGATTAAGTCTATCCGGCAGGAGTTGGACTTTCTCGACCATTTGCGTCCATAGTCCCTAGTCCATCATGGGAGGATGCAAGAGAGGGTGGCTATATTCTTACATACATTGGGAATACAATGAGAATGAATGTAGCCACCATCTAACATGAAGTTAAATTGCAGCAGCAAATAAAAAAATGAAAAAAAGGAATTTGTAGATTTGGAGGAGGCATTGCAAGGCAATACAAGGTACTTTTCTGAGTTAAGAAGACATACTTAATGTCTTCTTAACTTTAGTGTCACTTTAAGGTCCCAACCCCCTCACTGTAACTATAGCCATTAGTATCAGCCTGACCCTACATGTGTGCTCATGCTTGTGTACAGTGGCGGCTGGTGCTCAAAAATTTTGGGGGGGCGCAAACAAACCAATTATGGGGTTATTATTATGATCACTGACACCTACTTACTATTGTAGCCACTGATATTGGAGGTGCTATAGTGCGGCCCTCTGGAGGTATCGGGGCCGGATGTGGCCCTTTATGATGATGGAGTCCGGTGACCGTACACCTTGTAGAGGGTGTGGGGAAGTGTGATCTCCTCCATCCATCCCACCGATCCCAGTCCCAGCTCCTCTGCAGCTCCCCGCTCCCTCCGTCCGGCCCACGTGTAGGGAGGGGAGCCGGCTACGTCTAGCAGAGAGGGGGAGGCGGCACACAGCGCACACCCCACCAGTCCGATCCCGGCGATCGGTCGTATTAGCTCCCCCAATAAACATGCTGAGTTGAGCAGTGCGGGTCCCGGGACTCACCTTGGTGTGGGGGGTGTCCAGTGCTCACAGCTCTACACGCCAGGGATCGGGTTCCTCTCTGTACTCCGTCCATTGCGTCCAGTATCGGATCCCTCCCTCCGATTACATCCCCCGCTGCACACTGGCCAAAGTTCTCAGAGGAGCGGGCCGGGCAGCGGCGGCTCGCGGCTTCTCCGGCGTGGCGGCGAGTCCTCTGTCCTCCTCCCCAGCCAATGGCATGGGGTTTGCCTTTCGGCCAATCAGGAAGCGCGTATTGGACATGCTTCCTGATTGGCCAGGAGGAGGATCTGTGTGACAATAGAGAATTTTCATTCGCTATTGTCACACAATGGGTGGGCTCGGGACGCACTGCTCTGCACCCCGGGTCCACCCTTTTTTTTAGCCTGTGAGTGCCTCTGGCTCTAATCACATGGCTAAAAAAAAAAAAAATCCCATTGTACTCCATGCGTCCGGTGCCCCGCATGTAGATTAGGGGGCCGGACGCATGGATAGGGGGGGCGGTGCCCCTGCGCCCCGTATACACCGGCCGCTACTGCTTGTGTACATCTTTATGTGTACAGTGCAATACCGGCTCTCACACTTGCATGTGTGTTCATGCATTCATGGGTGTGTACACAAGTCCCGCCATAATTCCATATCCTGATATGGGACTCCCCAGCAGATTAGGGTGTAGATCTGTGCTGGTGGATCTTTAAGAAGGTAATTATAGTATCTTGATTTGGTATACTTGTACAGGCTTGCGTGTACTGTGTCCAGAGGGGAATGGCAGTCTGCCATCACATGCACACTGTAAGAGAATTAGATCCAACATAAACTTTTCTTTTTAAAGAGGAACTGAATTTCTGCTATAGCGAACAGCAGGAAGGCAGTCGTTTATTGCAGAAGAGACATGCAATGTCTCCTCTGCAATAAAATGCACCTACCTGTCTGCTCACTGTCTTCTCCAGCAATGTAAACTGAGCTGCACGTGCCCAGTTCAGCTTATAGTTTCAGGACGCTTCCAGCGTGCCCCAACTAAAGCCTCCTTCGCATGTGCTGGAGTGATGTCATCCAATGAAGACAGGCAAAGACAGGCACACAGGAGAAGATGCCAGTGCCCACGAGGGACAGAAGCGTTGGTGGAAAGGAAAGTTTTAAAGTGAAACTAAACCTTCTTATCTTTTTCTGCCAAGTATACTGCCATATTACCCTCTGCTTGATCTGTAACTGCCATGATGCTGCACATGTGGTCAGTTATGACACCAGCCATTTCATGGTTTGACAGTTTGGTTGAGAGCACAACTAATAGAACAGCATTCACGGATTGCCGGGAATGTAACTGTTTTTTTAAACCGTTACATTTTTAGGTTTAGTTCCACTTTAACTCCCTTTAGCCCATTTATACCTATGCACATATTGCAACCCGTGTTGGTATTCAGGGCTGCCATCAGGGGGGGACAGCCCATACACATGTAGGGGGCCCGGAGATTTTGAGGGGCTCAGCTGGCCAGGCCCCAACCAACGAGATTGAGTTGTTATAGTAACTAGCAATTGCTCAAGCAGGGCGGCCAAAGAGTAAGCCGATTCAGCCGAAGGGATGTCTCTTTGCTGGATTGAGCTTTTTCTTTGCTGAATATTTGAGGCCATCTCTTTGCTGGATTGGGATGTCTCTTTGTTGAATATTTGGGGCTGTATCTTTGCTGGATTGGGATGTCTCTTTGCTGAATATTTGGGGCTGTATCTTTGCTGGATTGGTATCATTTTCATGTATTAAGTTGTAAGAGTGTTAAAATAAGTGTGTGCACTGAAGGACTCGGTGGGACGGCCAGAGGGTGAGCCCTGGGGAATTTTGGTTGTCAGGCCCGGAGGGGCCCAGGCCTAAAGCTGTGTAAGGGGCCCCAAAATTTCTGATGGCTGCCCTGTTGGTATTGCACACATGTATGTAATCGCCCACTTATGCCTCGTTTCCACTGAGCAGTACGGTTCGGTTTGATTCGGTATGGTACGCAATTTTTGCCGTTTCCATTGTCAAAAGTTGTGAATGGTACCCTAATTCCGAACCGTACCGTACTACTTTTTTGGGAGCCTTAGCTTGGGGTACCAAGCATATTAGTACCGTACCAACAGGGTGGAGCTATACTGTTGAAGTACTATTTTTGCTGAGGTACTGTTGGCGGTGGAAACGCAAGCCTGATCAAGGTGTACCGTTCCGAACTGTACTGAACTGTACCGAACCGTACCGCTCAGTGGAAACGAGGCATTATAGTTTCTTCTTAAAAACACATGTGAGCCAAACACATAGAAATGAGAAGAAATTTTACTTAAAGTGCATTTTCATGCAATAAAAATCTTCCTTCTTACAATAGGAAACCAGGGGAGTGTGATAGGCCCTCACTGCTATCTGGAGTTCTGTTTGAGAGATTCCCCCTTCCTGGCTGTCCCAGTGACATCAGACAGGAAATGAGGTATCATCTGCAACAGGGACATAATACTGAATAGGTTCCTAGCCTTCCTCTACTGTACTAAATACAAATGTTATTGCTGTTTGTGTTGCAGTGAAAAATTTGTTGCCACAGGGACAGTAAGTGAGGGGAAATTTCTCTAACAGAAATTTCTCTAACAGAGACCTGGATAGCAGTAAAACCCATCAAGCATGCTATTCCTCCCGCATTCTAGCCAAAACTAAAATTAAAAGATTTTGGCTGGACATACACAACTAGACAGTTAAGCTAGCCATAGACGGAGCGATTTTCTTTTCTGCAACCAGGGCCATCGATAGGGGGGACCACTGGTCCTCCTGCAGGGGGCCTGGGCACACATGGGAGACTGGACAGGGATCGGCGGATCGGTGCAATGTGGCAATTACCGAAACAGTGCCCTGTATGTCCCTCCCTTCAGCAGCTGAAAACCGGTTTCTCTTCCTCCAGCTGGCTGTCAGCTGCTGGAGTGAGACCTAGGGCATAGTTTTGAGATGAGTAATGAGATGCTCTGCCTTGGGGTTCTTTCTTGCAAAACCCCGGAAGAGAGACAGAAACTCTGAAGGGAAAGGTAGTGGGGTAGATGTCATTACAGTTGTAGATCTAGCCCAGTGACAGCCTACCAGAATAGGTAGGATCTGTGAAAGCAGCTTCCCTGCACAGATCTGCTTGAGGAGACCATATCTGTATTAAACATTACTGTCCATATACTGTACCCTCCTGCCCACTGTACTGTGTCTGCTTACCCTCCCCCTGTACTGTGCCCTCCTGCTCCCCCCTAACCCCCCATACTGTATCTTCCTGCCATCTCCCCGTAATGTGCCCCCCCCCTGTACTGTACCCACCTAACCACTGAACTGTGCCCTTATGCCCCCCTGTACTGTTTTCTCCTGGTGGGGGGGGGGGGGACAGGGAAGCCATCCCACCATCCCACTGGGAGAGCACAGTGATTACTGCTAGAGGCTATAATAGCAATAATCGCTTGTAGAATCCGACACGCTGTTTGTACCTAAGTTATTATATCAATCAACTTGGGTACATTCAGCCTGCTCATACATGTTTCGAATCTTGGCTGGTCCCTACTGTGCCCCCTGCCCCCCTGTACTGTACCCTCTTAACCACTGTGCTGTGCCACCCTGGACCAGTGGTGGCGGCGGCGTGCAAGGCAGCAGGGCTAAATCCGCCAATCTGGTGCCGACAGCAGTGTCCTTGGACTGCAGGCAGGATGATATGCCCGAACCACGCATATCATCTTTACAGAGGGAGCGGGCAGCCCAGGGGCTGCAGTGAAGGTGAGCAGCACAAAGCTGGCTAGAACTGCAAGCCCGGGAGGGAGAAGATCTCCACTGTCACACTGACCTGAGCAGCAACATCCCTGGCACCTTCCAGAGCCTGCACTTATTCTTCAACCTCCTCTCCTGTCCACTTCCAGCTGTATCATTAACAGGAAGACCGGCTAACCGAGGGCCCAGAGAACGAGGATGGGCGAGAGGTAGGTACATCACACACACCTACCCACACACAGTGGAGCATAGGAGGGACTTCAGACAGGGGCAGGGCTAGGGGGTCTCTCTGTCACCTTCTCTCTCCCACCCCTTTCTCTCACCCCCTCTCTTTCTCTCCCCCCTCTCACTCCCACTCTTTCACCCTCCCTCACCTCCTCTCTTCCACCTCCTGTCTCTCCCCCTCTCCATCCCACCCCTCTCTCTCATCCCCTCCCCCTCTCTCTCACCCCCTCTCTCTCTCATCTGCTCTCTCTCCCCCTCTCTCTCACCCCCTCTCCCTCACCTCCTCTCTCTCCCCCTCTCTCTCACCTCCTCCCCTTCCCTCTCACCCCCTCTCTCTCATCCTCCTCTCTCTTCCACCCCCCTTTTTCTAAACCTCCCTCACCCCCTTCTCTTTCCCACCTCCTTTTCTGTCACCCTCCTTCACCCCCTCTCTTCCACCCCCTCTAACCTTCCCCCACTTCCTTCTCCCTTACCACCTCTCTCCCACCCTCCTCTCTCCTAACCCCTCTATTTCATCCCCCCTTATTACCCTCTCTCTCTATCATCCCCCTCTCTCTCTCTCCCAACCCCCTCTCTCATCTCCCCTCTCCTTCTCAATTCACCCCTCTCTCTACCCTACTCCCCCCCCTCTCTCTCACACCCCCTCTCTCTCACACCCCCTCTCTCTCACATTCCCTCTTTCTCTCATCCCCCTCTCTATCCTCTCCTCTTCCACTTCCTCTCTCTCACCTTGCTCTCTCTCTCTCTCTCTCTCTCTCTCTCTCTCTAACCCCGCCCTCTCCCACCCCCTCTCTCACCCTCCCTCTCTGATCCCCCCTTACCCACCCTCTCACCCATCCTCTTTCTCACCACTATCCGTCTCTCTCTCTTACCCCCCTCTATCTCTCACCCCCCCTCTCTCTCTCCTCCCCTCTCTCACATGCAGGCAGGGGTGACCAAGTGGACAGGTGACAGCGAGTCAGAGATACTGATCCCATTCCCTCCAAGCACTGCCACTGATCTCATCCCCCCAGCAACGCCACTGATCCCATCCTCTCCACCTCTGCCATTGATCCCATTAACCCCTCAGCACTGCCACTGATCACACCCTCCCCCTTTTCCCCAGCACTGCCATTGATCCCCCCTAGAACTATCACTTAACCCATCAACCCCTTAGCACTGCCACTGATCACACTCCCCCCCCCCTTCCCCAGCACTGCCAATGATTCCCCCCCCAGCACTGTCACTGATCACACTCTCCCCCCACCCCAGCAACCAATTGGTGAGCGATAAGGGTGGCCAGTAACCTCTAGCAACCAATCAACAAGCATAAATTATGCGTTGTAACCTCTAGCAACTAATCAGTGAGCAGTAATAATGTGTAGTAAGCCCTGGCAAGCAATCGCTGCCTGATCTGCTACATAAACTGATTTTGAGTCTAGCTGCTATTTATTGTATGTATCAGAGCAGGTGGAGAGCAAAATTGCATGCAAGCAGGGGGCGAAGGGGGGGGGGGGGGAAGCCCACGGGCCCCAGGAAAATGTTTGCCCAGGGTCCAAACAAAATTAAAGATGCCCTGGCTGTACCCTCATGTCGAGACCCCCCCCCCCCCCCATTATTTTGTAAGTTTTGTTGTGTTTGTGTCCCCTATAAATGATCTTCGTGTATTTTTAGTGAAAATATTGTTTTGATTGCTTTTTTTTGGGAGAGGTAGGCTCTACGGGCCCCATGAACACAGTTTTCAGGAAAGAAAATTGGGGAGGCCGCAGCTCTGCAACTGAGGTAAGTAAGCAGCTGTTGGGCAAGGAGTGCAATTTAGAATATGGGGGGGGGGGAGTAAGGAATAGCGAAATCTTACAAACAAAATTCACCTGTACTTTAATGGATCACTCTACCGAAGTCATGGGTTGCTGGCCATTGATGAGTTTGATTCACCAACTAGCTTCATAAATTTCTACAGCTGTGGCAGTGGGATCCCTCAAACAAAATTTCAAGTGCTACCACCGCTACCGCCATTATTAAAGAGGTTGTAAACCCTCTTGTATAACTTTTACCTATAGGTAAGCCTATATTAAGGCTTACCTATAGGTGCTATAAATATCTCCCAAACTTGCACCGTTTAGGAGATATTTACAGCGCAAACTGCCGATGACGTCTCGTGCCGTTCCTTCAGAGCTCAGTGCCGTGAACGGCGGCTCCCGCGCGCATGCGCGGGAGTGATGTAATCGCGCCTCCGGCCAATCAGATGGCCGGAGGACGCAAACCCGGAAGCGGGACGGCAGGACATGTCGCCGTCCTGTCGCTGAGGTGGCGGCACGGCGGGGGCTTCGTTTTAAGGTAAGTACTACATAATGAGCTAGTATGCGATGCATACTAGCTCATTATGCCTTTCTCTTTACAGGGCTTTTTTTTTCTCGGTTTTTTTTTTTGACTTTACTTCCTCTTTAAAGCCAAGTAACCAAATTAGAGAGTTTCACTTCTTTGCTTAAAGAAGAGAAGATCAATTGTTTTTAGACATAGCAGGTTGGACGAGTTGTAGCTCTGATGCAGAGATCTCACTGCTTAAGTCTCAGGAAAATAAAGAAGTCAATGAAGGAGATTAGCATGTTGGCACCTCCCATATAAATAAATATGAGATATTTTGATGTGACATTTTAATAGGTGCTTAAATACATAGCATACTTTGCACATCATCATCCTATCACACTTATTATATAAGCCCAGTGGAATGTTCTATCTGTGTGAATCAGTACATGGTTCCAGGCAGATGCCCTTGGCAAGACACAAAAAACCCTCTGACTGGACACAATGCTTTGTATGGACAAAGCAGAGTTAGATAGGTATAATATACTACCGACAAAGCTTTTCATTTCACTGACCTGTCAAAGTAGAGTAAAATTACCTACAGGTTTCTTTTTAGCATGCATCTATAAATCAACATACTATATTGTTATATGACAGCACCATGTACAATTCATTTTTATACTGGCATACACTTTGATGCCAAAATTTATGGAAATAACACACAAAGGGTATGTTGTTTGTTAGCTAAGATTAGATTGCAAGCTCTTGAAGGAGGAATTGTAAAGACTCTTCACAAATATACAATATACGAAGCAAAGCACAAACACATTATAATAAATTCTTATTAGAACATTGTTAAAGCCCAACTTCAGGTATTAGAAAAAATCTCCCCTTGCTGTGGCCCTCCCATATGTTGCAAGGGTTAAATGCTTGTTATTTCTAGAGGGTACAGGAATAGGCATTATTACTTAGGTCAGTCCCTTGGCACCATTACTTAGAATGCAGGGCTATTAGGCCTGCATTGTATGTGATGGGGACAAGCCTGCAACCGCAGCCAAGAGTGGCTTAAACGGGAGGCTATGGGGGACCGATCCAACTGCTTGACGGTCCCCGCTGGAGTATGGAAAAAGGTAAGGGTTTTTCCTTCTTCCAGAACCTCTAGACATGACTAGCATTTAACCCCTATGGGGGAGTCACTGCAAGCAGGGGAGGGCTGGCAGCCTTTGGCCTGGGGGGCAAGTCCAGTCAAGTGGCCCATTGAACCATTGAATCAGCTCACCATTCATGCCCACCTGGTTTTGGACTGACAGCTGTATACAGTGTATGGCCCCTACATTAATCCAACCCTGAGTGCGGCCTTTTTACCACTTTTCAAAGTGGCCCGGGGGGCAATTGCCACCCTGAGCCCCCTTGCCAGTCCTCCCCTGACTGCAGCAAGGGTACATTTTTAGGCTTTAATGAACACATGTACCTAGGAGTTGCAATGAGGGATTGCAGGAAGAGAAGACACTTGTTTTTTTTCTTGGAGAAGGTTTTAAGACTCATTCACACATCATCAGCAACCATGGTGTGGCAAGTACTGTACACTTGCAGATACCTGCGGCCAGGATCCCAGGTGTTCCAATCAGGGACAAGTTATCTGTGTCCAAGTGATGGTATCTGTGCCTAACAGAAGGTAAATGCTGAATGTGCAGATACATGTGGGTACATGCTTTCTGCACTGAACAGCCCGGCTGTTTTTAGTCTGTCATTCCGTTTTATAGGTTGAACCACCACTGCTAATCGGAACACCTGGAATTCCAGCCGCAAGTATTCACAGGTATACCTGCGGCACCAAGGTCAATTAGGATGTGTTAATAAGGCCTTACTGTATTTTTAAAGGATGAATTTCAAAGTGAACCTTTGATTTGCCCATGCAAAGATTTACTTAACTGCCTTCCTCCTCAACTTCATTTAAAGGACCACATATTGTATTTTGGTAACTATATGGGGTCAATATCTGTAATGACAGTTTTAAACACAGTATATTAAGTTCTTTTTGAATTTAAGAGGCCTTAATTTATATTTTCTCCACATTTATGAGATGGTCAAGCTGTCCAGCAAACAGTTCCAAGGGTTGGGAGAAATCTTAGAATACTTGTCGTCAAGTGCAGTCTACATTCTCTACTGCAGGTGGCGCTCGTCCGCAGTGGCAATGCAGATTGGAGAGGAAGTTGAAAGAAACTGTGTTTCTCTATGGTTTCCTCTGCCTCTCAGGCAGTGATCAGGTTGGATGCAAATGCCCTATGTGACCCCAGCAGCCATCTTAGGTCAGGCAGAGTATATTTAAGATTCTGACCCCTGATTTTGGCATGCTTTATGTGAGAGGACAGGTTAGGGGTAGGTTACCCATCTGACAGGGACAGTGGCAGTAATAGGGAAAGGTTCCAGTGGAGTAGGGAGAGAGCAGGGACTACATCTACCTCTTCAGCAAGTTTCCCATTTGAGTCGTACTGCCAAGCCACACTTCGCTTCTCGTGGAAGGTACTTTCGACATCCCCGAGTCTTCTGACCGATGTCTATTCACTGTGCAGTTGTAAGTGCTCCAATGAGCTTCCCGATGGGCCTGTTTGGGCTGTTTCAATACGTTTTTCTGCAAATTTGGACTCTGAGTGTTTACTGCCTACCACCCCACGCTGCGCCTACACAACACACTGACAGAGGTGGTTACTTAAACCTTCTTTCTAAAAGACAAAAAAAAACTGTTGAAATAATTGCTTAAAAAGCGTTAGCTGGAGTTGGGCTTTAATTTGTCTTAGCCCATTTAATAATTAAGAATCTCCCTAAAACTATCCTGTCTACAGTGTGGCAACACTGCTGTGTAAGTGAAGAAATAACTGATCAACTGCAGGAGTCAATAGGCAGTAAAACTATGTTACAGGGCGATTTAGCAAAACAAAATCTCCTGTGTTAGAGCCCATTCAGACTGGCGCCATCCGACTTCCAGGGGCGACCTGTGACTTCGGCACGACTTGCACAGACTTCATATAATTGAAGTCGCCTCCAGGTCGCCCCAAAGTAGTACAGGACCCTTTTTCTAAGTCGGAGCGACTTGTGTTGCTCCTATTAGAACGGGTCCTGTGCTAATGAATGGCGAGCGACCGACCGTAACTTGTCAGGCGACTTGGTCGCCTGACAAGTCGCGCTAGTGTGAATGGACCCTTAATGCTAGTGGCAGACTGTATCATATATGTCATTTTTTATTTTTCCTGTAGTTCTACTAA
The DNA here is from genome assembly GCF_965119305.1 of Pelophylax lessonae. NCBI lineage: Eukaryota > Metazoa > Chordata > Amphibia > Anura > Ranidae > Pelophylax > Pelophylax lessonae. The sequence goes on along the minus strand of NC_138778.1, from coordinate 65,312,307 downwards.
CTTCCTTTTGCTTCCCTGCAGTATTTTTCTGCCTCCAGTGGAAGGAAAGTAGCCCTGTGAACTCCAAGATGGAACAGCTTCTTAGTAGCACAATCAGAGTACCATAGGAAAAAGGAGAGCAACTCACATGTTCCCTACACGCAGAAGTGCTGAGCATTTTTATTATGGGTGTCAAAAAGAGCAGCAGTGGAGGAAAGAGAAAGGGGAGGCAGTTAAGTGAACCTTTTGCTTTGCACTGCATTGGCACAGCACAGGTTTGCTTTAAACATTTACATTTCAAAAACAGAGAAGAAATAAGGACCGTATATAACTTTAGTATCCTACTGCTATGTAGCATACTATCCAATGCAATGTAAGGAGTACTTTTTATACAACAGAACCCCACATACACGATATTGTCAAAAGTATTGGGACGCCTGCTTTTACAAGCACATGAACTATAATGGCATCCCAGTCTTAGTCCATAGGGTTCAATATTGAGTTGGCCCACCCTTTGCAGCTATAACAGCTTCAACTCTTCTAGGAAGACTGTCCACAAGGTTTAGGAGTGTGTCTATGGGAATGTTTGACCATGTTGGATGAGAAGGCCTGGCTTGCAGTCTCTGCTCTAATTCATCACAAAGGTGTTCTGTCGGGTTGAGGTCAGGACTCTGTGCAGGCCAGTTAAGTTCCATCACCCCAAACTCGCTGATCCATGTCTTTATGGACATTGCTTTGTGCACTGGTGTTTAGTCATGTTGGAACAGGAAGGAGCCATCCCCAAACTGTTCCCACCAAGTTGGGAGCATAAAATTGTCCAAAATATCTTGGTATAGTGACGTCTTAAAAGTTACCTTCACTGGAATTGGAATTAAGCAAGCCCAACCCCTGAAAAACAACCCCACACCATAATCCCCCCTCCACCATATGAATTCGGTCAGTGCACAAAGCAAGGTCCATGAAGACATGGATGAGCAAGTTTGGGGTGGGTGAACTTGACTGGCCTGCACAGAATCCTGGCCTTAACCATACTGAACACCTTTGGGATGAATTAGAGCAGATACTGCGAGCCAGGCCTTCTCTCCAACATCAATGCCTCACCTCACAAATGTGCTTCTGGAAGAATGGTCAAACATTCCCATAGACACACTCCTAAACCTTGTGGACAGCCTTCCCAGAAGAGTTGAGGCTGTTATAGCTGCAAAGGATGGGCCAACTCAACATTGAACCCTACAGACTAAGACTGGGATGCCATTAAAGTTCATGTGCGTGTAAAGGCGGGTGTCCTAATACTTGTGACAATATAGTGTATATATTGTTTGCATGTAAGGTATAGATAGACTATCTATGTATATAGTAAACCTTAAAGCTGAAATCCAGGTATAAATATTTTGGCATAGTTACATTGGGGTCCAACTTGGACTATTGCAAGTATATATATTTCAAGTTTGGTTGATCCCTGTGGAAGCTGGAAATCGCTGTAAGAAATACCACTGTCTTGCAGGTCCCATGTCATCAGGGAGTCACCCACCTGGCAGAGGCTGCGAGGCACCATTCAGAGAATGTAGTGTATTTTTCTCAATGAATACAAGGTGTTCCTTGACTCGCCGAGGTGGAGATTGTGATGTCGCCACCAACACTCCCCCTCATTCATTCAAGGAACGCTTCACATTCATTTATAAAATGAAAAGCATTCACTAAAATATGCCAATGCTGAACAAGTGGCCACCAGTGGTCACTATGCAGCAGGGCAGCTGCTTGGCACAGGATCCAGAAGACAGTGAAGATCACTGTAGTAGTGGTAAATACTACAGGGATTCTCCACTTCCACAGGGATCAGCCAGGTATGGAACATGCATACTTATATTGCTGCAAGCTGGGCCAAATTAATTATGCGAAAATATCCATACTTGGAATTCAGTTTTAATAATAATAATACTAATAATAATAATTTGACACTGGATATACAGAAAGTCAGGCAGTAGTGTCATAATACTTAAAGGGGAGAAATGTTTTTACCTCTGCTCCTCCTCTAACTCATCCTTTGTCAGCATTTTCTCATAGTCGCTGCCCCGCAGTTTTCCAGGCACGTATTTAAATGAGAAATCTTCATCATCTGTAAAATACAATTAAGAAAACAAAAACAAAGAAAAACATAACCAATTATTTGATGGGTTTTTATTTCTTTTTTTTAACATTCTTTATTTAGAAATTTTTCATACAGATAGGAATGCGTCAGCATTGGTCTATGGTAGGAACATTGGTCATTCCAAAGTTTGCCCAGCAAAATATACAACACAGAGTCTATCAAATGCTGCACAAAATAATGATGGGTTCAATTTCAATTAAATCATAATCTTCCTTAAATGGATTTTAGATTTAAGGGTGAACAATTGCGTGGTCATGCAACACTGTACCCAAACTAAATTTGTATCATTTATTTCAAACAAATAGAGGTTTCTTTTGGTGGTATTTAGTCACCACTGGCTTTTTAATTTTCTTGCTAAATAAATGAAAAGAGACGAAAATGTTGGGAAAAAAAAACAAGTTTTACTTTGTTTCTGTTTAAAAAAATTAGCCAATAAATAAGCTTTCTTCATGAATTTAGGCCAAAATGTATTTTGCTACATTTCTTTGGTGAAAATAACCCAAATCAGCATATATTATTTAGTTTGTAGGAAAGTTATAGAGTCCATAAACTATGTTATATATCTGAAAATTGATCAATCCTGATGTACTGACGGCCTATCTCATTTCCCAAAAATGTCAGGACAGCACAAATACCCCCCAAATTACCCATTTTTGAAAAGTAAATAGTCCAAGGTATGTAGTAAGAGGCATAGCGAGTTTTTTGAAGTTGTCATCTTTTGTCATACATTTACGTTACGAAAATAAATATATCTTTTTTTTTTCACACAACAAAAGGCCCTTCTCCCCCAATCCCTCAGTTTTGCCAGGTGACCCGCTCTAAGAAGAGTCCTGGTGGTTCCAAACTTCTTCCATTCATGGATGATGGAGGCCACTGTGTTTATTGGGACCGTCAATGCTGCAAATATTTTTCTGTACCCTTCCCCAGATCTGTGCCTCGATACAATCCTGTCTCAGAGGTCTAATGACAATTCCTTGGACTTCATGGCTTGGTTTGTGCTCTGACATGCACTATTAACTGTGGGACCTTATATAGACAGGTGTGTGCCTTTCCAAGTCATGTCCAATCAACTGAATTTAACACAGGTGGTCTCCGATCAGGTTGTAGAAATATCTCAAGGATGATCAATGGAAACAGAATGCACCTGAGCTCAATTTTGAGTGTCATGGCAAAGGCTGTGAATACTTATGTATATGTGATTTTTTTCCTTTTTTATTTTTAATACATTTGTAAAGAGTTCAAATAAACTTCTTTCATGTTGTCGTTATGGGGTATTGTTTGCAGAATTTTGAGGAAAATAATTAATTTATTATTTTATGGAATAAGTCTGTAACATAACGAAATGTGAAAAAAGTGAAGCACCATGAATACTTTCCGGATGCACTGTATTTATATCCCAAAAACACATAGTCACCAGGAACCAATTTAGGGTCATTATTCACAACTTTTAGCCTCTAGACACAACCCATTGATTAGACAGTCCTTCTCTAGACCAGATCCCCTTAGTGAAGTCCAGCAGTCAGTTTCAGATCACTTCCAGGTCCCACCTCTGGGACCTTTACATGGGAAATACAATCTCCCTAGGCTTCCACACTATTTATCAGCTTCCCAGACATCTGGGCACACCGCTCCAGGGATTGGATAGACCTTGATCAATATTGAGGCTGGCTATTTGAATCATCCCTTCCTAAGCTCTAGATTCTTCTTCTAGAGCACAGGTGTCAAACACAAGGCCCGCGGGCCAAATGCGGCCCCCCAGCCAACTTCATGTGGCCCTTGTACCTCCCCTGCAGCTGGCTGCTGCACCCCCCTTGTCTCTGCCTCCACCTTGTCTCTGTAGTCGGCAGCAGAGAGGACAAAACTCCTTTGCCAGATCCTGCACTCCTCTGTGTAGCTGCAGAAAGGCTCATCTTTGACCACCCCCCCCCCCTTTCCTTCTAAGCAGTCCGCAGCAGAGAGGAGGGCAGAACTTCTCCTACAGATCCTGCACCTTTCTGTGCAGCCGCAACACCACCTTGCCTCTGCCTCCCCTGGTCTCAGAACTCAGCAGACTCTGGAAGCTGACTCCAGCCCTCCTCTGGTTCTCCTGCAGACCCTGCACTATTTCCCAGATCCAACCGCATCATCTTCCTGGCAGCAGCACAAGGTAAGGGGGTGCAATGTGATGTAAGGAAGGGTGGGTGCCTCTTGACTTCTGATGGTGGGAGGGGGCTCTTGACATCTCATGTAAGGGTGTAAGGGGGCATGGGGCTCTCTGGACATTATTCTTACAGACATAACCGGCCCTTTGAGGGCAACCATAATACTAATGCGGCCCGCGATGAAATTGAGTTTAACACCCCTGTTCTAGAGGCAGGGGAAAAAAAAAAACTACCAGCCTGTGAAACTCTGAACAGACCAGACCAAACAATTACTGCTCCTCTGATTACAGAGAGAGCCAAAGACTAAATTAACCTAGCATCTTTACTAAAAGGGTGCTACAATTGTGGAAAAAAAGTTGCCAGTTTCCATTTAAGAAAGCTGTCCAATTAGCATTACATTCCCAGCCAACATTATAGAAGATTGTATGTCTGGTAGGAGCAGAGTTATCTCAAGAAAAATAAGTCTTATCTGTATTCATACTCATTCATTTCTAGGTGCAGGGCTGACAAACGCCCCATTGTTTGGGTTAGAAGGCTTTTATCCAGGCTCACTGATTCTTTACAAACACCTACACTGAAAGCTATTGCCCAGACAAAGCTTCCACTGAGTTCCTTCTCATTAGTGTCTGCTTGTTTGCTGCTGGCTGGGAATTCCCTGAACAAAGGCTTTCCAGGGAACTTGAGGCTACTTTATATTCTCATTGGAATATTACAATGATCAACCATAACATTATGACCACTGACAGGTAAAGTAAATAACATTAATTATCTTGTTATAATGACACCTGAAAGTGGGTGGGATATGTTAGGCAGCAAGTGCAAAGGCCTTTGACACCGTTCCCCACAAACGCTTACTGTACAAACTAAGGAAGGTAGGTATGGACCAAAGGGTGAGTACCTGGATAGAGAACTGGCTCCATGGGAGAGTGCAAAGGGTGGTGATTATTGGGGAGTACTCGGATTGGGCGGGTGTGGAAAGTGGGGTCCCCCAGGGTTCTGTCCTGGGGCCAATTCTGTTTAATTTATTCATAAATGATCTAGAGGAGGGGATATCTAGTACAAGCTCAGTATTTGCGGATGATACCAAACTAAGCTTGCCAATATTTTCTATGCAGGATGTGGAAACCTTACAAGCGGACCTGAACAAAATAATGGGGTGGGCAACTACATGGCAGATGAGGTTTAATGTTGAAAAATGTAAAGTAATGCACTTGGGTGCCAGAAACCAGAAAGCAAGCTACTCACTAGGGGGGGAACCTCTGGGTGAATCTAAGATGGAAAAGGACCTGGGGGTACTGGTAGACAACAGGCTTGGCAGGGGCATGCAATGCCAAGCCGCTGCAAGCAAAGCCAACAGAATACTGGCATGTATAACAAAGGGGATTCACTCCAGAAATAAAGAGATTATTCTCCCACTCTACAAGACTCTGGTCCGGCCACATCTGGAGTATGCTGTCCAGTTCTGGGCACCGGTCCTCAGGAAGGATGTGCTGGAACTGGAAAGAGTCCAGAGAAGGGCAACAAAAATAATTAGGGGAATGGAGGACATCAGCTATGAGGAAAGACTACAAGCACTGAACTTATTCTCTCTGGAGAAGAGACGATTGAGGGGGGATATGATATCAATGTATAAATACTGTACTGGCAACCCTAGCATAAGGAACAAACTATTCAGAGAAAGGAGATACAACAAGACACGTGGCCACTCACTAAATCTAGAGGAAAGGCGGTTTAACCTTAAAGTACGTAGGGGGTTCTTTACTGTCAATGCAGTAAGGATGTGGAATTCTCTTCCACAAGCAGTCGTATCAGCAGGGAGCATCGATAGTTTCAAAAAACTATTAGATGGACACCTTAGAGACCACAACATACAGGGGTATACAATGTACGGTTAACAGCAAACACACACACATCATAGGTTGAACTGGATGGACTGATGTCTTTTTTCAACCTCACTGCCTATGTAACTATGTAACTATAAGTGAAAATGTTGTCTCTGAAGTTGATGCGTAGAAATCAGAAAAAAAATTATTTGTGTGAATTTGAAACAAGGTAAAATTGTAATGTCTAAACTACTGGGTCAGAGCAGATCCCAAACTGCAGCTCTGGTAGGATATTCCTAGTTTGCAGTTGTCAGGCGTGGAACTACCAAAAGTGATCTAAGGAAGAAAATCCAGTGAACCAGCAAAAGGGTCATGGGTGGCCAAGGATCACTGATGTACATGGAGAGCAAATGCTGGCCAGTGTAGTCTGATCCAAAAGAAGAGCTTCTGTAGCTCAAATTGCTGAAAAAAATAATTCTGGTTACAATAAAAAGGTGTCAGAACACGCCATGCATCACAGTTTGCTGCATATTGGCCTACATAGCCGCAGACCAGGCAGGGTGCCCATGCTAACCCGTGTCCACAGCCAAAAGTGCCTACTATAGGCACATGATCATCAGAATTGGACCATAGAGCAAAGGAAGAAGGTGGCCTGGTGTGCGGAATCATATTTGCTTTTACATCATACGGATGACCAAGTGTGTGTGCGTTGCTTACCTGTGGGAGAGAGGGCACCAAGATGCACTATGAGAAGAAGCAAGCCAGTGGAGGCATAAAGGATCTGTTACTAATGGCTTGGTGCCAGACACTATAGCATCCTTCATAGGTCTAGTGAAGTCTGTTCCTTGACGGGTTGGGGCTCATTTGACTGCAAAAGGGGAACCTATTCAGTATTAGGTGGGTAGTCATAATGGTATGGCTGGTTGGTGTATATGCCACTGATATAAAAAACAAAAAAGCATATCTAATCATCTCATGACCTTCCCCAATCTAAGGCATGACAGTCATCCAACAGCTGATGCATGTCCACACATGGGTATCAACAAATGTCAACACCAAAAGTCTTCCAATTTTATCTCTACATCCCACATGTCTACATTTGTGATGGCATGAAGAGCCAAACACACCCATCAAGGAGATGTAGAGTCAGTCATATGCTAGATATAACTTTTGATTTTTCAGCCTTTGATGTAAGATATATTAATAGAAATGTTTTCCTAGTATAAAGCAGACAAATAATATTGTCTCTAGAGGTGGCATGAAAAAAGGTTCTAATATTTTTTGACCCCTGATTACAAAGACACAGAGCCCATACTAGTGCCAGCTTAAAACCAACCAAGATAGGGAATCAAGGTTTATCATCACGCCTTGTTTTTTTATTTACTCTTATGCACTCTATCTATGAAAATGAGAAATTAGAAAATACGCTCCCAGATAGCGGCGTACTGGGCGTATGGGTAAGGTAGTAAGTGCCACATCCTAAATTAGATCAAAAATTGCAAGAGAAACATGGACTTTGGAGGCACTGGGTATTATAAAATCACATATTTTATTGTATAATACATCTAAAAACATCAGAAAAATCAAAAAAGTGACAAAACATACAATAGTCATATCCCATATAAGGTAAATATAAACTACAAAATTACAAAAAAATAGTTACATTGGTGGTAATACAATCACAATAATATGCCAATAGTGTTAATACTTCACATCAGGGCGATCATGACCACAGGTGACAGGAGATGGTACTGTCGTCCCGGGAAGATCGAACGATGTGTGTTAGCAGTAGATGATACAGTTTCGTTGAACCATATTGCTCGACATGTTTCGCCTTATGCTTCCTCTCGGAGCTAATGGGTCAATATTCTGTGTATTGGTGGAAAAAACAAAATCAGTTCTATACATTGATGAGAAACAGAGTCAATCAAGCCAAAAATAATAATGGTTAACTGTCCAACTGTAGTACTTGCTTCAGGACAGCATGTCCCGAAGGGAGAATCTACCTATAGTCAGAGTCAGTATAGATAGGTGGGCTGTAAACAAACTGACTCTGACTATAGGTAGATTCTCCCTTCGGGACATGCTGTCCTGAAGCAAGTACTACAGTTGGACAGTTAACCATTATTATTTTTGGCTTGATTGACTCAGTTTCTCATCAATGTATAGAACTGATTTCGTTTTTTCCATCAATACACAGAATATTGACCCATTAGCTCCGAGAGGAAGCATAAGGCGAAACATGTCGAGCAATATGGTTCAACGAAACTGTATCATCTACTGCTAACACACATTGTTCGATCTTCCCAGGACAACAGTACCATCTCCTATCACCTGTGGTCATGATCGCCCTGATGTGAAGTATTAACACTATTGGCATATTATTGTGATTGTATTACCACCAATGTAACTATTTTTTATTACTTTGTAGTTTATATTTCCCTTATATGGGATATGACTATTGTATGTTTTGTTTCTTTTTTTGATTTTTCTGATGTTTTTAGATGTATTATACAATAAAATATGTGATTTTATAATACCCAGTGCCTGCAAAGTCCATGTTTCTCTTCTATCTATGAAAATGGGATTTATTCCACTAAAGAGACTCTGTCACTTTGTCCATACAGGGAAAATGGGCAAAGTCTCTTTAAATATCAACCCCTAACCCCTTTATACTCACCTTTCCACACTTCCCCTCCACTCCAAAAGTTTAGTTCTGCGTAAGCTCCGAAGCATAGAATTATGGGAGGAGATCACATGCTCCTCCATACCTGGAAGCACCAACCATTTTACTGCTGATGAGAACAGGAAAGAGGGAAAGGAAACGGTCAGGACAGAATTATGGGCTGCCAGATTGGCTTAAGGATATTTCATCTGCATATTTGGACAAGGTCAATGACTCACTAGTAGTAAAATATTACTAAAAAATATTTTTTACAAACAACTGTAATGGCAGATTGTATGTTTCTCTTGGCAAAGGTTTCATTTGGGCCTTGTTTACACTTATTCAGTGAAAGGCATGCGTTACAATGCATAAAGTTAATTGTAATCCCATTGTTTTCAGTGGGTCTGGTTCACTTATGTGCATGGCATTGAATGGGGGCCCAAAAATTCTTGTAACGGAGCCCTTTGCTGATTATGTCCTCCACTGCCTCCCACAATTTTCTTCATAGCACCTTCTTTTGCATAACCATTGGAGTTTCCTATGGGGTTTATATTTTTCACTTGTGTGATTAAAGCCAAATGCAAATGATTTAAAATTCCCTATTATTAAAAGTTACCTAAACAGTATAATATTAATGTGTACTTAATTAAAACCAGAGATGTATAGTAACTAAATAGAACTACTTCACTACTGTACTTAAGTACCGAAAGGCAGTATCTGAACTTTCCTGGAGTAGAATTTTTTTCTCCTACTTCCACTTTTACTTCACTACATTTTTTCAATGATTTCAATACTTCTACTCTGATATTTTCTTTTTGTGCTGCATAGTTACTCGTTACTATTATAAAAATTACCACTGCCAGAACAGTAGATGGCAGGTTTCATGAAGCTCAAAACATGTGTATTATCAGTGCATACGAAAATAAATGCTACTGTATGTATAAATAAAAGCTGCATTTGAAATAATAAAAAACAATATGATGTTCAAACTTTTGACTTCTTTCTTTAATAACTACAAAACACAGTACTGGCACTTTAACTTTCAGTACTTGAGTAGCAAAATTTAAAAAAAAAACTACTTGCAATACTTAAGTACAAAAAATGTTGAATACTTTAGTACTTCTACTCAAGTCACTTTTTGATCGAGCACTTGTACTTTTACTCAAGTATGGATTTCGAGTACTTTATACAACTCTGCTTAAAACACACTATCATCTTCCTTTTGGGCTATTTCCACTTATTTGTGTGGTCTGCGCTTATTAGAGAAGTTCAAACCATTAAGAAACAGGAAGGACAATTCTGTGCCATTGTTTGTAATGTAAATCAAAAGCCATGCAAAGTAGATTAAAACTGCAAACTAAATGAAAAACGATTGAGAAATGGAATTATAATCTGCATTTTATATACTCCGATGTGGCTAGATTCATCATGCTATTTCACAGTGCTTATACTGTACGGTAGATGGCACTGCTGCCTGGTTCAATATGCAAATCACAAGAATTAATTAATCGCAATTTATTTTTATTCATCCAGGCTTGTACAATTTGTGGAGAATTTTCTAACCTAGTGAACAATATTGCCTGGATTATCATGGAAATATTTAGGTGTATCAAAAAAAAAGTTAATGATTCATAATAATTTTGTTTATCGGCAACTGGCATATAATTCTATGCTATTCAAATTTATGTTTCACTAAATGCGAATGAGACTGTGGTTGGCTTCAAGACAGGGTGTCGCCAGGATTGAAAGTTCGAGTGTTATTATGGGCAAAATCAAAGATCATTTATATGATGCAGTCATTAGCATTAGCACAGTAGTTTTTTGTTTTTCTCAGTTCCTCATATTAAATAGTTTTATTACCTGCTGACCCTGCCAATAGATTTTTTTTTTTTTAACCCAGTTTTTTGTAACAGGTCAAGCTGTCCAGCAAACATTTCAGTTGCAGAGGTTGAAACAAATTTTTTAACCTCTTCCAGCCCGGGCCAATTCTGACATTTCTCTGATATGTGTTAAAATCAGCATTGTTTTGCTAGAAAATTATCTAAAACCCCCCAAACATTAAAGAAGAGGCCCTGGAGAGTAAAATAGCTGTTCTTGCACTTTTTTTTTATGTCGCACGATATTTCCACAATACAAATTTTTAGAAAAGATACACTTTCATGAATTTTAGTGCACACAAACACAAAATATTACCCATTTTTGGGTAAAATATAAAAGATGATGTTACGCCGAGTAAAAAAATACCTAACATATCGCGCTTTATTGTGTACACGGGTGGAATAGCGACAAAATAAGGTACCTAAAAATCTCCATAGGTGATGCTTTAAAAGCTTTTACTGTTTAGGGTTACGCAGGAGATTTGGCACTCACTGCACAATTACATTTTTATTTTTTTACTTTATTGCGATCACAAGGGATGAACAACATCTTTTGTAATAGCATGAGCCCTGACAGGTCCTCTTTATAGAGAGATCTGCTGCAGCAATGACCAAGATATCACTGCTCCCATCCCCCTTTTTTTGCTAAAAATAAAAAAAAAGATGTTATACTTATCTGCTCTGTGCAATGATATTGCACAGAGTGTTCCCTTACCTCCTCTTCTGGAGTCCCCAGCATGCACTCTCCACTCTTTCTTCTTGCGGGTGCCCCCATGGCAAGTCAAGGCAAAGAAGAGGCCCTTGTCCTCATCAACATAGGGACAAGGTGCTTTGAGGTGGGGGGGGTGCAAAGCCCCCCCGCTTCAAAGCACCCACCCACCCCCATGTTGAGGGAGTGTGGCCTGGTATGGTCCAGGAGGGGGTGGGGCCGCTCGCTCATCCCCTCCCCTTTCCTGACCTGCCAGGCTGCATGCTTGGATAAGGGTCTGGTATAGATTTTTGGGGGTGACCCCACGCTGTTTTTACGGCGTGGGGCTCCCTTCAAAAATCCATACCAGACCCCAAGGGCTTGGTCTGGAACCTGGGGGGGACCCCCACGCTGTTTTTTTCCTATTTTGGCATGGAGTTCCCCCTCAAGATCCTCAGGGCGCAAGTCGCACCACAAGTCGGATCATCGTGATGCGACTTCCATTCAAATCAATGGGCTCCCATAGGAAACCATTGATTTTCACATAAATTAAAAATGTATAACCTGGCTAAATGCTGTATAAGCAACGTTAAGCAGCCTTTAACAGCGTCAGACGTTTTTACAGCTCTGCTGCTGGTCCTCAGAACGCTCAGGCCCTGGGTTTTTTTTGCAGCTTAAAAACGCCTATGCAACTTACAGCTGCAAAACGTCTGTGTGTGCATGAAGCCATAAGATAACATGAAGGGGCATTCTTAAGCTGCAAAAAAAATGTCTGACGCTCCTAAAAGCAGCTGCAAAAATGCCCTGTTTGCATGAGGCCTAAGAATTGGTAAGCTACATACAGTAATATTAAATGTTTTCTTTTGGGTTTAATACTTTAAGAGATAACCGCTAAACTTTCCTGAGGGCAAGATGGCCAATCTATTGAAAGTTTGGTGACTACTGAACACTCGTTTCACTGTCCTCTAAAAGCTCAAGGAACCCAGAAATCTCCTTTTCCAGCCATTTTTTTTTCTTTTTTATGCAGATGCTAAAGTTCACATTGTTTACCTGAACACACACCTAAAACCCAACTTATCTGAAAGTAAAGATTCGTAGAATAAAATGCTGGTAGGTGCACTGTATTTTGTTGCTTTATGTTATAGCACCTTTTTTTTAAAAAATTTTCAGTAAAAATACATTCAATTTAGTTGCACACAAACACAGAATATACACATTTTATGTAAAAAAAAAGTTGAAACTGAGTTTAAATAAATTTGCTAAAACTTAAATCTATGTGTGGCTGCAAAAAAGAGCCGATCCTAGGGTTAAAGACACCTGAGTGCAGAAATATTTCTGGTGCCCCCTCATGGGCGTGGTCATCTTAGTAACTCCTCCCCCTTACAAATGTTTCTATGTCAACAGCTCCACCTCTCCATCTATAAGCCCCACCTCTCCATCTATAAGCCCCACCACTTTTTGTAATCTGAATGCTTTGACAATAACACATACTATCATGTAATCAAGCTACTGTAAAAAGGTTAGAAGCAGAAATAAAAAGCTGTCATGGTTTCTTGACGCTTATGTGAGGATCTAGCCATTATGGCACTGTCTATCACTATAATTGCCTTTTTTTTTTAAGCATCGTTGTGCCCAAATAAAAACTATACCAATACTATTATTATATAAATGCATATATACATAGTTGCGTGGCTCACAGGTTATATACCTTTGTATATAGGTGTTGAATTTATATATCGTGTCACATCCTCATACCCCTCACGGGGAATTTGAGTTGATATCCTGAAATCCACCAACATCCCCCTTCCCTTGGTCTATTCATATTATATAAATGGACCTTTAATTACAGCAGAACTAAAGTCCACAATACTTAAAAAAACATACAATGTTGTACGGACCTGACAGCGGGGGTTTTACAAATTGCAAAAAAAAAGCCCCCCTTACCTCCACATACACTCATGTACAAATGTATATGCAATAGATGCACACATTGTGGGCGCCTACGCATAAAAAACGTTGATTGAGATACACATATCGCCACGCATGCCTCCAACTCTTAGTTAACTCTAAACTGATGACCTGCAGGGTGGCTTTTAAAGTATCTCCTATAGAAAATATAGGGTACTGTAGTTTGTTGCCATTTGGCACATAATTTTAAGGTTTCATATCTATTTACTTGGCGCAACCTCATCTTATATGTTATCAAAACAATTGATAATTTATTGCATTTATGTGCCCTAAAATTTACTTTAGTGTATTTTTTAATGAAATTTTGAGTTTACTCATACTTTGCAAAAATACGTGTAAGAAGAAAAATTTGGAACTACCACTGTTTTATTCTCTAAGCCAGGTGTCTGCTTTCAGAAAATACTTAATGTTATGTGGGTTTTATGCACCCTTCATGGCTAAAATGATTTTTTAAACATATTGTAAAAAATGCAAAAGCGGCTCTTCTAGCAAAAGGGTTAAATTATACCACAGGTTATACGTCACCGGGCCAGACACACTCACCTGCATCATCTCCTTCACTAATCTTCAAAACTTTATCATTTTCTGTTTCAACATCTTCTTCCTGCAACAGAAATAAGATTTTTTATCACCTGTGTGGGTCCACGTTTCTCAGATACTGTTTATGCTTGTTATACCAGATTTACTGCAAAAATTGGTTTCACAGAGCAAGATCTGAAGGTTGCTGCCAGGATTAGAGTTACCATATCTTTAACCTAGGGGAAATAATTCATGATCTGAGTACTTGAACAGCACCCCAGATATTCCTGCCCTCACTCTTTGGGAGGCACATAAGGCAGTCATTAGGGGCCACTGCATACAACTTGCCACCTCCCTTAAAAATATATATATATATAAGGCCCAGGTTCTTGATTTGGAGCACGAGATTAGTGACAAAACCCAGGAGTTCCCCAAATGCCCTTCACACTCAACTAAGCGAGTGTTGGACACGGCAAGATGAAATCTCAAATTGCTTCTCCTGGAATACTCTCTACGAAGTATGAATCACCTTTTTTACCCTAAGGCAAATAAGAAAGACTCCTTACTTGTGGCTAGACTTTGTAGCCCAGACTCGGCATTCAAAGTGTACCGTTTGTGCACAGGCAAACAGTGCTTTACGAGCAACCCCTCTAAGATAACATATACCACTTAAGCCCCAGAAAGATTTTACCCCCTTCCTGACCAGGGCCTATTTTGCGATTCGGCACTGCTTGAATTTAACAGACAATTGCACAGTCGTGCGACGCTGTACCTAAACGAATTTGACGTCTTTTTTTTCCCACAAACAGAGCTTTCTTTTGGTGGTATTTGATCACCTGTGCAATTTTTTGATCATGCGCTATAAACAAAAAAAGAGCGTCAATTTTGCAAAAATAACAATATTTTTCACATTTTTTTTATATGAAATTTCCCCCCAAAAAATGTAAAAATCAAAATTTTTTAACATTTAAGGCCAATTTGTTTTATGCTACATATGTTTGGTAAAAAAAATAGCAAAAAGCGTATTTTCATTGGTTTGCGCAAAAGTTATTGCGTTTTCTAACTAAGGGAAAGATTTTTGTCATTTTTGTTGTTTTTTTTTACGAGTAATGGCGGCGATCTGCGATTTTTTTTTTTTTTTGCGGGACTGCGACATTGCGGCGGACAGATAGGACCCTTGACTGACATTTTTGACACTTTTGGGGTTACCAGTGACATTACTACAGTAATCAGTGCTATACATATGCATTGTTACTGCGAAAATTACACTGGCAGTGAAGGGGTTAATTTTTTTTTGAGAGGGAGGGGTTAAGTGTGTCCCTAGGGGCGTGATTCTAACTGTGATTGGATGTGGCTACTGGTGTAAGAACAGAGATCAACGGTCCTACATAGCAGAACCGCATGATCTCCATTCTTACACAGGGAAGAATGACAGGCGGCTTTGTTTACATTAGCCTCCTGCCTTTCTCCCGGTGTAACGGACGATCGTGAGTGCCCGGCGGACATCGGCTCGCTCCCTAGAGCCTCACAGGCTAGCGACGTAGTCCTACGTTGCTTTGCCTGTGAGGGGCTGACCGCCGCAGTAAATAGTCGTGCGGCGGTTGGCAAGTGGTTAAACAATACTTTTCCGAGCTCTATACGCAGATACTGTAGATAATTTTTCTCCATCCCAAGCCGAAGCCCTCTCTTCCAACATTACTACTTACTTGGCTTCCCCTATAAAGGAAACTGAAGTGCTTGCAGCCATTAAACATTTGAAAGTTCGTAAAAGACCGGGCCCAATTGGGTTTTTGGCGGCTTACTATAAGAGCTTCCCAGATATCCTGGCCCCTATATGTGGACCTGGGAGAGAGAGTTGGAAATACGACTGGAATCCCAATAGTGGATTAAAATTTAGTATACTGCCATATCTAGTTCTAGACAGGCTGCAGCGGTTAAGACCAACTACAAGGTTCTTTAGTGCTGGCCGAATATCTAGACCCATAATAGCATAGCCATCCAACCTCTACTCTTGCTTTTGCGGCTGTCCAGATCTAATGTCATATTTTCATATAAAATTGTTGTGTCTAGTGGTACATGTGTTCTGCACTCAAGTCTATAACATTTTCCATGTTCTTTTGAAAAAATCAATACCCATGCTACCGCAAGAAGCCCTTCTTAACCTAAAACCGTTAGAGATCACTCAGAAACAGCATGGCTTGATGGTCCATGAAGCCAACAATCACAAAGGCATGGTGATCTGATACAATTGTTTTAGGTCAAAGCCCATATGCATTGGGTCCTGGTTAATGAGAAGCGTACGGCTAATTTGCTCAGAACTACCTGTATGTCCAAATTTAAGCGGGTTTGGGATCCCTGGACTATTTAATGCCTTCCAAGTAATTTTGATCATTGCCTACTCTACCTTCAATTCATTGGCCTGACCTAATTGAGGGCCCTGTACCCTGTCTCAGAGCCCCCATGACCGTCTCCCCTGCTCTATTCCCATCTCCTCCTATCCACTCCCTCTTTTCTAGTCCAATTCTTTTTACTTTTCTCAGTTTTTCTATTGCCTTTGGACAGCCTATTTTATCCCACATTATGGGCCAAGTGGTACCGCTGTTGCTATTAGCAGTTGAAATTCTTTACTTGAGCTTTTGTTTGAAAGGCTGACATGCCTCTTTTACAGTTACACTTGCTGCAATGCATTCTAAAATTTCTGGTAGCATCTTCTTTGCAGAAGCTTTTCTATGATGTTCAATTATCTTTGTATACTTGACTACAAATCAAATTAAAATATTGAACAAGAAGAATCCATGATCTGGACTTAACATGGGCTCCAACAAACAGCTAAAAACACTACTAAAATACATATTTGGGAACTTGCCTGCCAAAGGATTTGTACTTTATTTGTACTGTTGATCCAGTCCTAAGACTTGCACAGCTGTCCACCCAGCCTGGTGACCTAACTTTTGTCTACTATAGTTGAGCACAGCTAGGTCATCTCCCTGCCCCCAACCTGTGATAGGACAAGGACTGCAGCTGCATTCTAGATGCACTATGGGATTTCACTGCAACGCACTAAACGTTGGACGAATGGAAATTCAAACAAAAATTTAAGCATTCTTTCTAACATTCCATGGCCCAATCATTGTATCAGAAAATTTCCATCAAACGTTTTCTGATCGATTTCAACATTAAAGTGATTGTTAATGTTGTTGTTTTTTTTTAAAAAAAAATAACAAACATGCCTATATTTACTACCTGCTCTGTGCAATGGTTTTGCACAGAGCAGCCCCAATCCTCTTCTTCTGGGGTCCCCCACTGGTGCTCTAGGCCCCTCCTCTTCATCAGGTGCCCCCACGGAAAGCCGCTTTTAATCTGTTGCGGGCTCGCTCTCGAGTCCCGCTGCTGCATCCATTGACAAAAACAGGGGAGCTCGGCCCCACCCCCAGCTCCCGTGTCCCTGCTTTTGATTGAGAGCAGTGGGAGCCAAGGGCTCCTGCTGCTATCAAACTGTTCAATGAGGAGAGAGACAGCAGCTGGGGCCGCTGCACTCGTGCACATCGCTGGATCGTAACGGGCTCAGGTAAGAAAAAGGGGGGGTTTGGGGGGGAACTGCAGCACAGTAGGTTTTTTACCTAATGCATAGAAAGCATTAAGGTGCAAAACCTTAGGGCTTTACAACCTCTTGAAACAATTTTTTTTCCGATTGATTGCTACTACTCCCCCTACTGCTCATGTGCATTTCAAGTAAAAACATTTTTTATCGAATGATTGACCTACAATGAATTAGAAAATCATAAAGGGAAAAAATTAAATAGAAAATAAAAAGGCAGGCAGAGGGAAACTAGTCACCAGTATTTTCAGTGGTCTACCTGCAGCTGACGTTTGTCCAATTACTTACTTACCATGCCTTGTTTTGCACTGTGTGGAAGTGGCCATCTTGGTAGAGGCATTGCTTTACTCCCTCATGTCAGAGCCTCCAGCAAGGAGAACAGTGAGCAGCACAGTAGTGACATCACCAATCCTCACCCCAAATCTCCTGAGAAGAGCAGTAGAGGCAGCAGTGACTGACATCCCAAACTACAGCTAACAGCTATGAGACTGAAGGTACAGGAGTGCCTAGGCACACTCACCTACCAGGAAGTACACTGATATTTTTTCTGGAGAAATTCAAAGGAAAGGAGTAATTTTTAGGCAAAACTAACATTTCTAAATGTTCTCTATAACACAGAAAATCTTCACTTTCTGAGTTCATGTCTGATTTAAGTTAAAGAGGAACTGCAGTCTGTTCACATTATTTGTAATAAAAACATCTTTATCACTCTAAAGCTTCCCTCCACTTTGCATAATATTTTGTATGTATACTGTGATTCTGTACTTGCCAGATATGCTGCAGTAATTTCCCTCCACTAAGTCTGGCTGCAGCCATTTTAACTGTTGGCAGCTGAAGCTGCTGACTGTTCACTTCCTGGATTTACACAGACACACAGAGGCACACAGAGGCACACAGACTCTCACACACACACACACACACACACTTTTTATGTGTTTTATACTTACATGATATTATGTGCTAACATCATCATAGGTATATTTTGCATGATATACCGTTAGCGCCGCTAGTGGATTCTTTAGGAGGTTTTATTAGTTTAGTAATTTTCTTTGAGTACACCTTATTTGACATTTTTACATTTATAGCGGCAGCTCATTGCTTTGCTTGCTGGAATTGTTGTTCTAGCAGGACATTTTATTGGTTTTAGAGCGCTCGGTGAGTAGGATTATTTATTTATTATTTGTTCTACTCTTAGCTAACACACACACATACGAACACACACATATATACAGACAGACACTCACACCACTGCTTGCCTGCACATTTCTCCTCTCTTGATAAATACTCATGGATCTCTGCAGTCTCCTGTTATATCCGCCCTCATCCAGCCCCCTCCAGCTCTGCAGCTGACTCACGAGAGTTAGAGAGAGAGCAGTACATGTCAATGTCATTAGCCTAGGCTAATTACCAGACAAGAAAGAGGAAGTGGGTTGTATAAGGTATTTACTGTCAGAAAAAAAAATGTTTTACTACCCAAAGTTAAAACCACAAGGTTAGAGGATTTAATAGATGGAAAGATGAAAAAATAACTGAAGAGCCGCTTTAAGGTGGTCAGGTTTTCAAAATGAAATCTAGGAACACCCTACTGACTGCTCCCACTTTTATCGTGGGTCGGACATTGGCAGAGCAGGGGGTGGAGATAACTGCGGCATGCAAAGCGCGTCACATCAAATGTTGGGTGAGGCTATATTGTGCTAACAATGGGGGAGGGGGGGGGGCTTAAAGGGGATATGGTTTAATAATACCTGATCCTACTTTGCTCTGGTTCAAGAGTGCCGGCATGGTTGTGTACTGCAGGTTACTATCACATGCTACAGTAAGGAGGCAAATAATCCACATCATTACCTCCTGCAACAAAGTCTGTACAAGCTGATAGAGGAGAGACTGGGAAGACTATGTAATATCAGCATGTGACATCATCAATAACACCTTCCAAAACCTGGAGCAGCCTGGACACACCCCTCCCCTCCCTCCTCCTGCTAAGGACCAATCGCAGAAATGTTGGTAAGATGGATAACCCTGAAACTGCCTGGACTGGGGATAGCATATTTAAAGCTGGAAATAAATAAGGGACACATTCTTTGAACCTCTTAAGGCCCACCCACCCTGTACTTGTACTGCAGATGGGCAGCTCCTACAGGCTAATCAACGTACCTGTACTTTGCTGCCTGTTCCAGGTTCATTTTATTGGTGATTGGACACAGCAGGATTTTGTCAGCAGATCCCACCCAATGATTTATGTGTCCAATCACAGCCCAGGGCCCTGTGTTGACAAAAAACACAGGGCTCTGTATAGAGGAATGATCTCTTTGTTTTGCAGGGAGAAGAAACAGATTTTTAGTAAAAAGCAGCACACATTACATTTGTTAGGCACACACTTAATCCCTTGATTTCCCCGAGATGTTAACCCTTACCAGTCAGTGTCAATAGTACAGTTATAGTGTAGGGAAAGGAGGTGGTGACGGATGATCCGGTGTTTGGAGGCTTTATACCACGAGAGTTTGCCTTATCCATGAGAGTGGGTGGGCATAGATTTCTGGTTCTCTAACTTCTGGGGTTTTATTTGCAACTGCCATTGAAGAACTGCATATGTATTACCATGCATGCAGCTACATTAAAGTAATAAACAACAAAGTGACAAAATCTATGAAAAAGAACATTGAGGGGATCTAAGTACCTAAATTATTGCAGTAGCTTTTAAGCATGGAGAAGTTTCAGAGGTGATTGGAGGTATATTGAAGGCTCATCCTTATTGATATCCTGGGGGACACCAAGGCTGTATAATATCCCACACCTGAGGCTGGGGGTTGATTCGGAGCTGTAGCCATCCTATCCTTCCCTTTCGGCCATATGCTTGGATATATACAGTGGGTACGGAAAGTATTCAGACCCCCTTAAATTTTTCACTCTTTGTTATATTGCAGCCATTTGCTAAAATCATTTAAGTTCATTCTTCTTCCTCATGAATGTACACATAGCACCCCATACTGACAGAAAAACACAGAATTGTTGACATTGTTGCAGATTTATTAAAAAAGAAAAACTGAAATATCACATGGTCCTAAGTATTCAGACCCTTTGCTGTGACACTCATATATTTAACTCAGGTGCTTTCCATTTCTTATGATCATCCTTGAGATGGTTCTACACCTTCATTTGAGTCCAGCTGTGTTTGATTATACTGATTGGACTTGATTAGGAAAGCCACACACCTGTCAATATAAGACCTTCCAGATCACAATGCATGTCAGAGCAAATGAGAATCATGAGGTCAAAGGAACTGCCTGAAGAGCTCAGAGACAGAATTGTGGCAAGGCACAGATCTGGCCAAGGTTACAAAAAGATTTCTGCTGCACTTAAGGTTCCTAAGAGCACAGTGGCCTCCATAATCCTCAAATGGAAGACGTTCAGGACGACCAGAACCCTTCCTAGAGCTGGCCGTCCGGCCAAACTGAGCTATCGGGGGAGAAGAGCCTTGGTGAGAGAGGTAAAGAAGAACCCAAAGATCACTGTGGCTGAGCTCCAGAGATGCAGTCAGGAGATGGGAAAAAGTTGTAGAAAGTCAACCATCACTGCAGCCCTCCACCAGTCGGGGCTTTATGGCAGAGTGGCCCGACGGAAGACTCTCCTCAGTGTAAGACACATGAAAGCCCGCATGGAGTTTGCTAAAAAACACCTGAAGGACTTCAAGATGGTGAGAAATAAGATTCTCTGGTCTGATGAGACCAAAATAGAACTTTTTGGCCTTAATTCTAAGCGGTATGTGTGGAGAAAACCAGGCACTGCTCATCACCTGTCCAATACAGTCCCAACAGTGAAGCATGGTGGTGGCAGCATCATGCTGTGGGGGTGTTTTTCAGCTGCAGGGACAGGACGACTGGTTGCAATCGAGGGAAAGATGAATGCGGCCAAGTACAATATCCTGGACAAAAACCTTCTCCAGAGTGCTCTGGACCTCAGACTGGGCCGAAGGTTTACCTTCCAACAAGACAATGACCCTAAGCACACAGCTAAAATAACGAAGGAGTGGCTTCACAACAACTCCGTGACTGTTCTTGAATGGCCCAGCCAGAGCCCTGACTTAAACCCAATTGAGCATCTCTGGAGAGACCTAAAAATGGCTGTCCACCAACGTTTATCATCCAACCTGACAGAACTGGAGAGGATCTGCAAGGAGGAATGGCAGAGGATCCCCAAATCCAGGTGTGAAAGACTTGTTGCATCTTTCCCAAAAAGACTCCTGGCTGTATTTGATCAAAAGGGGGCTTCTACTAAATACTGAGCAAAGGGTCTGAATACTTAGGACCATGTGATATTTCAGTTTTTCTTTTTTAATAAATCTGCAACAATGTCAACAATTCTGTGTTTTTCTGTCAGTATGGGGTGCTATGTGTACATTCATGAGGAAGAAGAATGAACCTAAATGATTTTAGCAAATGGCTGCAATATAACAAAGAGTGAAAAATTTAAGGGGGTCTGAATACTTTCCGTACCCACTGTATGTAAGGCTCAGAATTATCCTAAGTCTGGTGAGTGGAACTCCAAAAGGGGTTTCTTTGGAAGCACTTGGCACTTTGTGTGGAGCACGATATTCAGCACCATATTTGATTCAAGTGGACTGTTTACAATTTTTGGACTGCACTATATTTCGCACTTTTTGCACTTATTGCACATTTGGCACTCTATATATTATATTATTTTTTAAATAATTATGTGATTTATGATATTACATTTTCTGTCACTGATGCACTTTATTATTATTATTATCGAATACTCTAGTTTACATTATTAGTGCACTTTATTTTTATACGCCTGGTAGCGCTGTTTTATAATATTTTATAGTTATAGTGTATAGTATTATCACTGTGCATTAGTGTCACTGGTTATGTCAGTGTCAGTTAGTCAGTTCCCACCCAGTGTCAGTTAGTGTCTGATTTTCCGCCGCCCTATAACAGTGCCACTATAAGTCGCTAATCACTGCCATCACTAGTATAATAAAATAAATCAATAAAAATTCCAGTTTATACTGTGTACTATATTTTGTAGACACTTTAATTTTCACAAAAACCAATATACAATTATTGGGTCTTTTTGTTTACAAAAGACATGTAGCAGAATACATGTTGGCCTCAATTTATAAAGAAATGTATTTATTTTTTTACATTTTCTATTGGATATGTTTTATAGCAGAAAGTAAAAAGTACTCAAAATATTCAAAATATTTCAAAATCTTCTCTCTTTTTTCCCTTATATAATAAAAAGTAAAACACCTAGTGGTGATCAAATCTCACCAAAAGAAAGCTCTATTTCTGTAAAGAAAATGCCAAATTTACAGTAATTTGGGTACTGCATTGCACGACAATTGGCAGTTAAAATAGCGCAGTGCTAAATAGCAAAAAATTGCCTGGTCATGAAGGGGATAAAACCTTCCGGAGCTCAGGTGGTTAATTGGGGACAAAATTGAGGCCCTTTTTTTCTCCGGGGCAGCCCACAAAAATCGGGGACTGTCCCCAGAAACCAGGGATGTCTGGTCACCCTGCTTTAAAGAGACTGTAGTGCATATTGTTGATTTAAATAGCATACAGTGAGGGGGATTCATCTAAACTGCAGCAGATAGAATCTGAAGCCACTGCGAAGGACAACCAATTAGCTTCTATCTTTTATTTTCAAAGCCTAATTGAACAAGCTGAAGACAGAAGCTGATTGGTTGCCATGCACATCTGCTCCAGATTCTGTCGGCTCCAGTTTTGATAAATTCCTCTTAGTTTGTAGGAGAGGAAATGTCTCGTAATATTTTTTTTTCAGGACTGGAACATTGTCAAATATGCTTGAATTTGAATTTGAAAGTCTAGGCATAATGTACTGTTTATTAGTTTATGAACTTCTTTACTATGGGAATTAATCTGCTTTATACATGCTCACCATATTTACATCTCTAGCTGAATTGAATGTACATCTGTGCCTAGACCAGGAACAATAAAGTATTTATTTACTGTATTCTTAAAGTATAGCTAAAGGCAAAGCTTTTTTTTTTTTTTTTTTCATTTTGGACAGAGTATAGGGGGATTAGATCACCTGTCAGGTTTTTATTGCTGTCTGTGCCCCCATTAGGGAGATTCCTGTTTACTGTTATCACCGAAAGTGAGAGAAAACACCAAAGATTGGGTTGTCACCAGAACAGGAATAGAAGGGAAATCCTCGAATGGGGACACTTGTTCTGGGATTCCTAAACTTTAGAGAGATATTCTCTCACTTACTGTTTTGGCTATGGGACATAAATTTTTCATTATATTACCTGTCAACTGCAGGACCATCTGCACTAGAAATCACAAACTAGTTAAATACAATTTAGAACAGCTTTCAAAGCAATTGATGGGACTGGGAACTGCATTGAGCATAAAGACATGTTAGCAGTGCAGTTAGCTAATTTGCCACTAGGTGGCTGTGCCTCAAAAGATTGTGGTAATAGAAACCATCTGTGTGCAGCAGCCCCCCCCCCCGGCCCCCCTTATACTTACATGAGCCCCCTCTTGATCCAGCGATGACCACGAGAGCCTTGGGTCTCAGAGGACTCGCACTCCTGATTGGCTTTTGACAGCAGGGTGAGCCACTCAGGAAATGGAGGGGGTGGGGCTAAGCCATGGCTCCATGTGTGAACAAACACACAGAGCCGTGGCTCGGGAGCATGCCTGCTTGGGTGTTCTCAGAGCAAGCAGCTTGTTGTGGAGGCACCTGGCAAAAGGGAGGGGCCAGGAGCGCCTGAGGAGGGTTGGGGCTGCTCTGTGCAAAACCACTGCACAGAGCAGGTAAGTATAACATGTTTGCTATTTTAGAAAAAAAAACAAGACTTTAATATTGCTTTAAGTAACTAGGTGCTAGGTCCTTTTTTTAGAGAGAGCCTTACTGTAATGATGCAATGGGGGTGGGGTTAGTACTCATATATATGCCAAGATGGCAGGAGCCTTGTGGATGTACTCAGCTGCTGCCAAGGGCCCTTCGCGGGGCTGAAACCTAGGTGTGGTAGTTTAACACCCAGAAAAACTAGCTGTAGTCGCCCTGACTCTTGTTATAGTCTAATGTGGACTATGAGTGTGATGTAAAATGCCCTTTAGACCAGGCTATGTAAGTGTCCCCTGATGTGAGTACTTGTATACCTGGGAGTGAGAGAGTAACATCAGGGAGAGAAAATGAGACTGGTGTACACCAGAAAAGACTTTGTTACTCTAGGTTTGACAGAAGAGAAATGCTTTAGTTCTAGTATACAGTGAGGTTGGTCCCAGCCCTGTGGTGCACCCAAGGGGGAAGATGGCTCAATAATCATGTGCTGGCATTCTGCGCCTGAGTGACAGCTACAGAAGGTTTGCTCTTGTGTATGGCAATGTGTGCCCAAGAGTTCTGTCAGTAGGTCAAGGTGATGTTACATGTCACTGCCATCTGAAGAGTATCAGTAAAGCATGGAAATTATAGTTCTTGTATGGATATTCCTTTCTTTGTGAATATAAAGGCCTATTGCCTGGGATGTTGTAGGTGGGCCTATGGTCAGAAATTAGGCACCATATGGCGAAAGCCACTGTCCTATTTAGATGTGGGGTGGGGGCTCTAGCAATTTGGTGCCAATCATAAGCTCACCTGTGAATGCACCCGACACTAATTACATGCAAAAACCTCAGGGGGGGGGGGGTCCAGGTGATTTTGCAGGAGGCAGCCACATTGTTAACAATGGGAGGCTACTGGCTCCCACAGCTAATCACAACCACTCGTATGCAGTGATCAAATGTGAGTGAGTGATTGGCTCTGGATGCAGGCGGGGTTTAGAGCAACTTTCAAAACATGAGTAATTATATGCAAGTGGCTACGATTAGCTGCAGGAGCCGGTGTTCCGTGAAAATTCCCTACCCTCGTCACTTCCGGTGCACATACGTCATGGAACAGCTGAGCAGCTTACCAGCATGCTCACAGCTCCGGAGGTATGCTCACAGCTCACGAGGTAGGGTTTTCTAGCGTTACACCGCATCAGCTGGTGCATTAAATCATCTCCGCTCCTACCCCTGTGACTTCCTGATCTCGGCTACTAAATGTAAAAGCGGCGGCGGGTCTATGAAAATATAAATCACGGAGCCGAGATCTCCGTGATTTATATTTTCATACACCGCCCCGCCCCCCGGTTTTACATTTAGTAGCCGAGATCAGGGAAGTCACAGGGGTAGGAACAGAGATGCTTTAATGTTGCAGCGGAGATGTTTTAATGTACCCGCGGCAACAGCCCCGAGACAATTCCCTACCCTCCGGAGCTGTGAGCATGCGCACTGGTAAGCTGCTCAGCTTTTCCGTGACGTATGTAAACAGGAAGTGACGAGGGTAGGGAATTTTTACGAGGTATGGATTTTTAACGTTACACCGGCAACCTCCTATTGCTTACAATGGGTGTGCCTCCTGTAGCTAATCACTGGGAACCCCCACTGGGTTCCTTGCATGTAATTGGTGTTAAGTGCATCCGCAGGTGTGACTGCACCCTAAGGCCTCATGCACAATGGATGTTCAACACTGAAGAGTAGGTGTAAATGGAAGGCTTGAACTCAACAGCCACGACTGCTGCCGGCAGCCTGTAAAAGTCTATAAGAGATTGACAGCCGCTGTGGCTGGATAGTGTACCAATCAGTACCAATTTTTAGGGCAGTATGCACCAAGGGACGAATGCCAGGAATGCAAACTCCTTGCGTACAGAGCATTCATCCCTGGGTACATACTGCCCGAAACGTTAGTACCATACAGGTCCGTACAGCCACAGCTGTCAGCCTCTCAAAGAGATTACCAGGCAGTCATGGATGGCACCCACGTGCCTTGCACCCACACCTAATCTCCAGTGTCTATTGCACCAGGGCTAAATGTACAGAAACTCATTGAAACTCTGAATAACCATAGAAAGATATGCTTCTCCAGTTATTGCCCAGAATTTTATGAGGTAGATAGAACTAGCTAAGTAGCTTTTCACTTTGAATATCTATTGTTTTAAAAGTGGACCTTCACTCCCCCCACCCACTTTCTGTCATCTCTGTCCTACCACCCTCTCTCTCAAAAAAATTCTAAAATTACCTTTCTTGGGGAACACCCCCCCCCCCCCACACACACACACACTTCCTGGATTATGGTGTGCAGTAGCCTGCAGTCTCCTGGGATACCCAGGTCACTTGTTCCTGGAGGCCTCTGGGTACTCAGGGGGCTGGCTGTCTCCTTCTAGTTTTTGCAGCTGACCCCCTTAGCATGTTCGTCTTCAGGTCAGCGAGAACCAGGAGAAGATGGCAACGAGGGACTGGTTGTGTTCCTACAGAGTCAACCTCCTTTTTTTTTGTTACTAAACTGTGCAGCGTGTCTGAATATGACTACATAATTCAATAGGCGCCAGAGTTTAACCACTTGCCGTCTGCTAACTAGAGCTCTACTGCGGCAAAGTGGTTCGTTATCGTCTGGCGACGTAGACCTACGTGACGTAGACCTACGTCGCCAGACACTCCCCTTTCTCGGCGGCGCGTGTGCGCCGCCGGAGGCTCACTCCCGCTGTATTCAGTCACAGCGGGAGTCGGGCCAGGGGAGGAGCAGCGGTGATCGCCGCTGCTCTTCCCCGATCGACGGGGATCTAGTGTGGAGATCCGCCTGCTTGTGTAAACACAAGCGGGCAGATCTCCTAAGGGACAGGCAGGGTCAGATTGCAGGGTTCAGCATAGCTGAACATGCGATCTGTCCCTGTGTCACTCAGTCACCTCCCCCCACACACGTCAGTAAGCACCAGGCATACATTAACCTCTCCCTCTCCAATAAAATTAACCCCTTCCCTGTCAGTGTCATTTTTACAGTAACAGTGCATATATATAGCACTGATTACTGCAGTAATGTCACTGGTACCCCCAAATGTGTCAAAAATGTCAGTCAAGGGTCCGATCTGTCCGCCGCAATGTCGCAGTCCCGCAAAAAAAAAAATCGCAGATCGCCACCATTACTTGTTAAAAAGAAAAACACCAAAAATGACAGAAATCTTTCCCTTAGTTAGTAAAGGCAATAACTTTTGCGCAAACCAATCAAAATACGCTTATTGTGATTTTTTTTACCAAACATAGGTAGCAGAAAACAAATTGGCCAAAAATGTAAAAAAAATTTTGATTTTTACATTTTTTTGGGGGGAATTTCATATAAAAAAATGTGAAAAATATTGTTATTTTTTCAAAATTTACGCTCTTTTTTTGTGTATAGCACAAAAAGTAAAAATCGCACAGGTGATCAAATACCACCAAAAGAAAGCTCTGTTTGTGGGAAAAAAAAGACGTAAATATTGTTTGGGTACGGCATCGCACGATCGCGCAATTGTCAGTTAAAGTCGCACAGTGCCAAATCGCAAAAAGTGGCCCAGACGTAAGACAGCAAAATCCTCCGGTGGTAAAGTGGTTAATAGGCACCAATTCCTGGCTCTGTCAACAGCAACAAGCTTGACAGAAGTCAATCGAACAAGCTGGGTTAAAATGGTGAACAATTAAAATGATGGAAAAGATGCAGGACCTATTTGGGTATTCAGGCAGCCGAAGGTACTGTGGCTGCTTTAAAACAATAGCTTGTAGTGAAGATTCACACAAAATTCATTTACATACTATAACCAGGGCTAAGAATGATGGCTAACTTAGTGCAGACGCAGACACAGGCGCTGGCCTCCATCATGGGGACACAAGTATTGCCAGCTGCACAAGTACAAAAAGTCTGCCAGCAGGGAGGGTGTAAGCTGCAAAAGTAAGTTTTCTCCTGCCACACACTTCTACGTTTTCCAAGTAGTACATACTGTGGATGCCTAATATCATCCCAAAATGTTTTTGTTAACTTGATTTTTTTCTACAACATGCAATATAAAAAATATATATAAAATGTATTTTTGTGTGTCTGGCTCCATCTTATTCCCAAGATATTCCTTTCCCACCGTCATCTATTTGCAGACTGGGTAATTGAACAGTCACCATGCACCACAAATCACAATGCATGCCGCAGTGTTCCAATTGTATTGTTCTCAGTTATGTGCTGCAATAAATCTCCCTGTCCCATGTATCATGGAAACTAAAGGGAAAGCACTCAACCCTTAAGGTGAATGCACACTGAAATGTTATCATAAACTCTATGTTAACAGTCTTGCTGGGTGGTGAATGCTGCCCTGGGTCAGAGGCGTAACTAGAACCTTCAGGGCCCCGGTGCAAGAAACCATGAAGGGACCCCCTCCCTTCAAGCCTGGGGCTCTTCCCACTGATCCTGGGGCCCTTTACTCTCGTTGCGGGGCCCTTTATTACGGTCCCGCAGCGGGACCCTTTCACAAGTTCTGCAGTGGTCCCCCTTCTTGCCATCTTGGGGCCTCCCCACAGTGGTGGAATGCCAGGGCCTGGTCGGTCGCAAGTGTGACCTTTGTGATCCTGGAAGTTCACCCACTGGTGTCAGTAGTTTGTATTTTTTGGTATTTTAAGTGCATTATAACTGTATTATTTTTTATATTTATATTTTTATATTTTATTTTTCTTACAATTTCGCTGACTATGACTGTTCATTCAGAAAAGGAAGGAGCTGGTAAATTACATGTTTACCGACCCCTTCCTGGTTCTCTATTGTGACACATCCCCTGCAGCAGCCGGCAGGAGAGGGAAGGGTGCACGGTGGGGGGAGAGGCAGCACAGTAGGGGGGGGGGACCAGGGTGCACACAGGGGCCCAGAGACAGCAGAACCCAAGTGAACCGGAGATAGGAGGAGTGGCGGGGGCAGCATACAGAGGAACCAATCTCTTCCATTTTCCTCCTGCAGCTACAGGAGGAAAAAGGAGGACAGTGATTTCTCTACATCCTTCCCCCGCCACCCTTCCTATCCAGGTGTACAGGGGAGCTGCACAGGCCCCCTGGAGTATAGGGCCCGGTTGCAATTGCAACCCCTGTAGTTATGCCCCTGCCCTGGGTTACTTCCAGCTGTGGCTACATATTCAAATCCTTGACCAGGATTCCATGTACCCTAGGGTTCCTCCAGAAGTTGTTAGGTGTTCCTTGAGCAATGAGAAATTTCTGCCTCTCAGATAAGTTCCCACTGACACCATTGATCTTTTTAGCTGTAAGGGGGTAATTCTTCCCAATGAGCACAAGTGTAAAGAGCATTCTTCACACTGACTATCACACTAATGTATCATGGGTCATAGATACAACCATTTTTAGCAGGGGTTCCCTGAGGGTTTCTCAACCAGGATTCCATGTACCCTAGGGTTCCTCCAGAGGTAGTTAGTTGTTCCTTGAGCAATGAGAAATTTCTGCCTCTTGGATAAATTACCACTGACACAATTGATCTTTTTTGCTGTAAGGGGGTAATTCTACCCAATGAGCACAAGTGTAAGGATCATTCTTCACACTGACTATCACACTAATAGTTCATGGGTGGTAGCTACAGTCATTTTTAGCAGGGGTTCCCTGAGACCAGCAAGTTATTTCAAGGGTTCCTCTGTGTTGAAAAGGATGAGAAAGGCTGAACTGAACCTTTTTTTTTAGTAGGGATTATGTGAACTGAGGCTTAGGTCTTATGTTGTGTAGGAAGCACTGTAGGGAGCCTGGAACATCATTTACTCCTGAAAAGTATTTCAGCCTTTCTGTTGCTGTGTCCCTATGTACACAACAAAACCCCTGCTTAGGAAATATCGCTATAAATCCATCCCAGAATTTTCCTTTCCCACCTTCTTCTATTAGCAGACTGGATAACTGAACAGTCACCGTGCAATACAAATCATTGTTGCAAAATGTTAACACAAATTGTTACAGCATTTTGCTAAATATTGTTGCAAAATGTTATAAGTATATAAAGGCAGTGTGATAAACTGTGTCTATTATTTGGTGATGTGTTGGTCACATCTCCACCTGTTTAGAGAGACCTCAAAAAACACCATGAAAACTCTGCGTCTGCTCGGTCTGCTGACATCACATCAAAGATGGCAGCACCCACTGGCAAGTTGGGGGGCGTGGCCGGGATGTGAGACTGAGCGGACGTGTGGCGCTGGAGCTCCGATCCTGATCTCATCCTTTTGCCTCATTGAGCTACCTGTTTATCCTCGGCACCCCCTTTCACCACCCTGGGTCCCCCCAAGAAGACGAGCGGCAAGCAGCGGGCACCTCCGCTATCGCCTGGGCGGCTTAGATCCTCGGTTACGCCCGCTTCTTCTCCCTGTCCCCCGGGACGCTCGGCGGCCATCTTGGTCACGAGGCCTTCTCCCTCCAACATGTCGGCCAGTACTCAGACGGAGGCAGGCCCAAGCCAGCAGCGGGATCCCTCTCCATCGGATATCCTGGAGGCGATACAGGCCTGCAAGGACACCCTTACGGTCAAAATAGACTACCTGGCCACGGACATTAGCCTGATCAGGCACGATCTGGACAAATTCCGCTCGCGGGTGTCTGAAGCGGAGGACCGCATCTCCCGCCTGGAGGACAACACCAGGGAGGACTCCAGGGACCTCCATGCCCTGCAAATACAGGTTAAGGCTCTCCAGGACAGGGCGATTGACACCGAAAACCGCCTGAGAAGAAACAACATCCGCATCTTGGGGCTGCCGGAGCGTGCGGAGGGCCCCAGGCCTGCGGAATTTGCTGAGACCTTTCTGCCGCAGCTGCTGGACCTCCCCGCTATGCCACCGACCTTTGTGGTGGAGAGGGCCCACAGGGTCCCCGCGGTTCCTCCGATGCCCGGAGCACCCCCAAGGCCTTTCCTGCTGCGCCTTCTCAACTACCGGGACCGAGACCGCCTCCTGGCAGCGGCACGAACCAAGAAGGAACTCCGCTATGAGGGCGCCCGCATTATGCTGTTCCCGGATTATTCCCCTGAGGTGCAACAGAAACGCCGCCAGTTCACTGACATCCGCAAGCGTCTCCGCGATCTGGGTATCAAGTACAGTCTCCTCTACCCCAGCAGACTCCGAGTGATCGACGGGGATCGCACCAGATTTTTTGATACCCCTGACCTGGCGGCCTCCTGGCTGGACGTTCGCTGACCTGGATCCCCCCCGCACCTAAGCTGCGCAAGTATACCCCCTTTCTACTGTTGACCCCCCCCCTACTTCATATGACTTTTATGATTTGGATTGCCCTCTTTTGGTCCTGCTCCCTACCATCCTGCCGTTATTCTTCCCCCCCCCCTTCTTATTTTTCTCTCCTGGACCCCCCTTCTCCCTGTATGTGCCTTATGAACTGCCGCTGCTCATCTCTGACTGTTCACTGTAGCTCACTGTATGGAGCTGAACCAGCTGCCGAGCTGCACACTGCAATATAAAATCCCCCGCTGGTCTATTCGTTTTGCTGTGGTGGGATTTTCCTTTTTCGCCTTTGCTGGACATTTCTTCTATGCTGCCCACCCCGGCTCCCCCCTGTTTGGTGGAGCCGGTGTGCCCCCCCTACTGCTGAGGCTGATGCTTTTAGCCTAACAGCAGTTCTGGACTCTGTGTTGTTTTTTTTTTTTGGGTATAAGCTTTCCCTGGCTCCCCCCGGGGGGACTAGTTGGTCCGCCCTGTTTTTTTGGGGGGAATGCTGGGGCTTAGCAGGATAGGCACTCAGTGCCTGGGTGTTTTTGTTCTGTTTACATGTGTAACTGTGTTCCCTGTCCTACAGTTGTGTTTACGGTGCTTGGGTTCGACTGCTCTTGCTGCTCCTCAGATGCTGATAATGGTTCCCACGGGGTCCTCTCCCATTTCCTTTCAGTACAGTTGTCATGACCTCACGTGACCTGCAAACCTTCTCCGTCCTCTCCTGGAATGTTCGGGGCCTAAATTCAAAATTTAAACGTGCTCTCATGTTTCAATACTTAAATTCCCACAAACCGTCGATTGTAATTTTACAGGAAACGCATCTGATGGGCAGCAAACTGTTGTCCCTTAAGAAACCTTGGGTGCACAAGTCTTTCCATGCTTCCTACTCCAGTTATGCAAGGGGGGTCTCGATTTTGATTCGAAAGTCCCTTCCCTGTGAGGTGGAGGCGGTCCATACGGACCCTCTGGGCCGTTATGTTGTGCTAGTTCTCACTATGTGGCACCGTAGGTATGTGATAGTGGGCCTGTATGTACCCCCGCCCTTTAAGCCTGATGTGTTGTACTCTATCTTGGACAGGGTTTCCCCGTACTGCCCTGCCAGGTTGCTTTGGATGGGGGATTTCAACGCCATTCTCTCCCCGTCCCTGGACAGGCCGTCCGCCCCTAAATCCTTTTCGGAGGATCTATTGCGCTGGTCGGAGGCCGCAGGGTTGACGGAGGTCTGGCGTTGGAAACACCCCGATCAGAGGGGTTACTCCTGCTTTTCGGCTTCTTACAAGACTTCCTCCAGAATTGACCTGGCTTTCGCCAATACGGCGGTGTTATCTGATGTGGTGTCGGCACGGTATTTGCCGGCAGGGCTGTCTGATCACTGCCCCTTGGAGCTTACCTTGCGTTCTACTGCGGCCCGGTGTGGCTCTATGTGGCGCTTGGGCTCCCAATGGGTGGACCACCCGGACGTCTCCTCTCAGATCCCACCGCTTCTGCAGGAGTATTGGAAGAATAACGCAGAGACGTCCACGCCCGGAGTGGTTTGGGACGCCTTCAAGGCTTACACCAGGGGCCACTATATGTCTACCATTAAGGCGGTCAAGGTCCAGCATTCAGCTACGCTGACCCGTCTGGAGGAGGAGGTGGAGGGCGCCAGTGCCACGTATGGCCTGGACCCTTCGACCGCCAACTTCGAGACGTTGCAGACGAAGAAAAGGGACTTGCATCTACATATGTCGGAGATTACGAGGTTGGCGATGTACCACTCCCGACAGTCCTTTTTCGAACAGGGGGACAGGAATGGTAGGTTTCTGGCGTTGATTTCTCAACATGACTCACCCCAGACGGTGGTTCCGGAGCTCACCTCTCCCACAGGGGAGGCCCTTACCTCTCCCGAGGACATACTGGAAGCCTTTAGATCTTACTATAGCACACTCTACACTACCACCCTTCCCCCAGACTTTAGCCCGACTGACTTACACTCCCTCCTGGACCCAGTGGCCCTGGGCTGGCTCTCGGATCGGGAGAGAGATTGGCTGGTGCGCCCAGTCACGACTGATGAGGTGTTGGCCATCATTTCGTCCATACCAGGTGGCAAGGCCCCGGGCCCGGACGGTCTGCCCATAGAATTTTATAAGACCCACTCGGGACTTCTGGCCCCGCTGCTGGCCGTGACCTTTACCAGGTGCCTCGAGGAGGGGTCCTTGCCCCCCTCGATGGCGGAAGCACATATCATCCTCATTTACAAGCCCCCTAAGGACCCCAAGCTTTGCGCCTCTTACAGGCCTATCGCGCTACTCAATAATGACTTGAAAATTCTGACCAAGCTGCTAGCTACTAGACTCCAGCCCTTACTTCCCTCAATAGTGGATCAGGACCAAACAGGCTTTATGGCCCATAGGTCCACGGATGTTAACCTTCGCAGACTGTATACCAACCTACAAGCACAACATCTTAACGTAGGGACTAGAGTAGTGGCCTCGCTTGACATAGAAAAGGCGTTCGACTCGGTGGAGTGGCCTTTCCTGTGGGAGACTCTCCGGAGAATGGGGTTCCCCCTAATCTTCATCCGTTGGTTGCAAACCATTTACAGGGCACCGGTGGCGGCCATTCGCTTGGGTGGACAGTTGTCCTCTAGGTTCAATTTATCTAGGGGCACGCGACAGGGCTGCCCCCTCTCTCCGGCCTTGTTTGCCATTGCCATGGAGCCGGTGGCGGAGGCCCTCCGCATTTCCCCGCAGGTCAGGGGCCTGCGGATTGCCGGGTTGGAGGAGAGGGTAGCCCTGTATGCAGACGACCTCCTACTGTTCTTGAATGATGCTGACTCTTCCCTCCGGGGGGCGCTGCACGTTTTGGACACCTTCTCCAGAGTGACCGGGTTGAGGGTCAACTGGTCTAAGTCGCAACTGTTGGCGATTGACCAGGGGGCCAGGCACTTGGCACCGCCGGATGTTCAGTTGCAATGGGTGGAGGACATGATGTACCTGGGAGTACGGGTGTCTCGGGATGTTGACGCCTTTATTTCACTTAATCTGGACCCGGTGGTCAACGCAGTTAGGGCAAGACTGAAGGCATGGGAGAACCTACCCCTTTCCCTTTTAGGTCGCATTAATCTAGTGAAAATGAAGGTATTGCCTAAATTTACGTACCTCTTTCGCCACTCCCCGCAGTGGATACCCAAGTCCTTTTTCACGGCACTAAATAGACTTTTTTCCTCTTTCTTGTGGGGGTCGCACCCGCCTAGGTACAAATTTTCCACACTTATGCGCCCCCTTTCCCAGGGGGGACTGGCATTTCCGGATTGCCACAAATACTTCCTAGCATCTCAACTGGTCACGGCCGTTTGGTGGCTAAATCCTGATCTATACAACTCGGCGGTTGCGGTGGAGGCGGCGGTGCTCGGATCCGTGGAGGCACTCACTCACTTGCTGTTTAGGGGCCCCAAGGCCCCGCACGGGCTCACTGCCTCCATGTCCACGGTGCTGCGAGCCTGGAAACTCGGGCTGCAGCTCGAGGGTTATCCGGGCACGGCGGTCTCCCCCAACGCGCCTTTGTGGCACAACCCTGACTTGCCGCATCTCTATTCCCTTCCTGACCCGGCGGTGTGGACTAAATTCAACATCAAGAAACTCTCGGATGTGTCGCATGATCTCACCTTCCCTCTATTGTCCCATTTTGTCGATACGTTTAATGTCCCGCCATCCCTAGTGTTCAGATACCTGCAGTTCTCTCATGCCTTCAAAGCCCAGTTCCCGCCCGGTGGTGCTCAGCTGGTGCAATCGGACCTGGAACGGGTTCTGCGACATGACTGCTCGGAGCGAGCGGTGTCGGCTCTGTATGCCCACCTTCTCCGAGTCCGCTCTCCGGAGCTCTCTGGCCTCCATGATCGCTGGGCCCGGGATGTTCCGGACTTGGACTCGGAGGATTGGATTAATGTGTGGGAGGTCCCCTTTAAGATGCTGGTCTCTCTCAGGGACAGACTCATCCAATTTAAGATAGTCCATAGAGCCTATCTCACCCCATATCGTCTCCACAAGATGCATGCCTCTCACTCCCCGGAGTGCTGGCGGTGTGGCCAGTCTCCGGGAGATTTCTTCCACGTATTCTGGACCTGCCCCCATCTCTCTGACTTTTGGTCCGGGGTGCTTCAATTGATTGAAAAAGTTTCTCAGGTTAAACTTGATCCCAGCCCCAGAGTCTGCATTCTGGGGTTGCTTGATGACCTAGTGCCCCGGGTGGCTGATCGGACGTTGCTGGGTCTTTTGCTTTATTATGCCAGGAAATCTATTGTTTTGCATTGGCGACGGCGATCGCCACCCACGGTACTGCAATGGAAGATACTGGTGAACTCGGTGCTTCCTCTTTACAGGGACACGTATACACATAGAGGCTGCCCGAAGAAGCATGACAGGGTGTGGAAGAAGTGGCTCGCCGATCCCTCTACGGCTGCGAGCGGCTGATGCGGGCCTCGTCCCGTCGCCCTAGGGCGGCCGGGGATGCCCGCGTCGGTCTTATTTAAGGTATTGCCCTCTTGTGCCTATGCCACATGCCTTGTCACTAGATGGCCCCTTGGGCGAAGGTCGGGTTTCATGGGAGGGAAGTGTTTGCCTTTTATGATGTCTTTGCTGCTAATGTTTTTCCATTTGGACCCCTGCGTGGGTACCGTGCCTTAATGCCTGTACTGCTTAGTAGTTCGGGTCAGTGTGGACCCTGGCACCGTAGTTTGTTTTTGTTGTTTTGTTTTCTTTTCTCTGTTGAAAACTCAATAAAAAAGATTTTTAAAAAAAAAAAAAGATGGCAGCACCCAATGGCAGCCTCAGGGCATTGGATGTCTATGCAAGGGATGCTTTTTTTACCAGTAAATACCATGTCCAAAATATGTTAAATGAACATGGAATCTAAGGGAATATTTTTGTTGAAATAAATGGTCTGGTGGCAGGGATCCAAAATATACACCTGTTATTGGCTGTAATCTGAGCCATCATCAGGTAATCGCTGGCACAGTGTTTAGAGGCTACCCAAGTAAGTCTGTACCTTGTGCATAGGTGTGCGCATTGGGTGTTCTGGTTACCGGGCACATCCTAATGACCCACTGTGCATACCTCCCAAGTGCCGTGGATTGGGCAGGACCAGCCTGAGATTTCAAATAAATCCCGGTGTCCTGCCAATCTATGCTGAATCGCAGAGCCATTTCTGACTCTCAGCCCCTAGCTTCTGTGTCTCCCCTGCAGCTGCACTTTATACGGGCAGCAACAGAAAAACAATGCTTGTTTATTCTCTCTCCTCTCCTATTCCCTGGTCTAGTGGGTTTGGGGGGGGATATGAGAAGCTGTAATTTAGCTCTGCCTACTGGACCAGGGATTAGGAGAAGGAGAAGAGATGAAGCTACAGTATCCTGAGTACTGTGAAGAGTCCAGGGAGAAGGAGAACAGAAATATACAGTGCAGAGGTGAGACAGACAGTCACTACTTCACTCTGCGTCACTGCTGACCCCTGACCTCTGCCTCACTTAGCACTGACCTCTGAACTCTCTATTACTTAGCACTGACCTCTGAACTCTCTATTACTTAGCACTGACCTTTGAACTCTCCATCACTTAGCACTGACCTCTGAACTCTCTATTACTTAGCACTGACCTTTGAACTCTCCATCACTTAGCACTGACCTCTGAACTCACTATTACTTAGCACTGACCTTTGAACTCTCCATCACTTAGCACTGACCTCTGAACTCTCTATTACTTAGCACTGACCTCTGAACTCTCCATCACTTAGCACTGACCTCTGAACTCTACCTCACTTAGCACTGACCTCTGAACTCTGCCTCATTTAGCACTAACCCCTAATCTCTGCCTCATTTAATACTGACCTCTAACCTCTGCCTCGCTTAGCACTGACCTCTGAACTCTGCCTCACTTAGCACTGACCTCTGAACTCTCTATTACTTAGCACTGACCTCTGAACTCTCCATCACTTAGCACTGACCTCTGAACTCTACCTCACTTAGCACTGACCTCTGAACTCTCTATTACTTAGCACTGACCTCTGAACTCTGCCTCATTTAGCACTTACCCCTAATCTCTGCCTCATTTAATACTGACCTCTAACCTCTGCCTCGCTTAGCACTGACCTCTGAACTCTCCATCACTTAGTACTGACCTCTGAACTCTACCTCACTTAGCACTGACCTCTGAACTCTCTATTACTTAGCACTGACCTTTGAACTCTCCATCACTTAGCACTGACCTCTGAACTCTACCTCACTTAGCTCTGACCTCTGAACTCTGCCTCATTTAGCACTAACCCCAAATCTCTGCCTCACTTAGCCCCCAACCTCTGAACTCTGCCTCATTTAGCACTAACCCCAAATCTCTGCCTCATTTAACACTGACCTCTAACCTCTGCCTCGCTTAGCACTGACCTCTGAACTCTGCCTCACTTAGCACTGACCTCTGAACTCTCCATCACTTAGCACTGACCTCTGAATTCTGCCTCACTTAGCACTAACCCCTAATCTCTGCCTCATTTAATACTGACCTCTAACCTCTGCCTCGCTTAGCAGAGACCTCTGAACTCTACCTCACTTGGCACTGACCTCTGAACTCTACCTCACCCAGCACTGACCTTGTAGTAAGTGAAGCAGAGTTCAGAGGTCAGTGCAAAGTGAGGCAGAGTTCAGAGGTCAGTGCTAAGTGAAGCAGAGTTCAGAGGTCAGTAGTAATTAACGCTCAGCTTGGTTTCAGATTGATGCAATGGAGTTTTCCCACACGAAGCATCCTTGTTCCCCGCAATTTTCATGTGGGTTAGCTGTGCTTTGCAATAGACTTCTATTATGTCCTACAGTTTTGATGAACTTTGTGAAAGCTCACCAAAAACACACTTTCAGTTTTTTGTTTCAGAAAGCGCGCCAAAACCGTGAGACATAATTGAAGTCTATGGCAAACCGCAGCTAACCCACATGAAAACCGAGGGTACGCTGTGCTGCACCCATGGTGCGGGAGAACCACTTTGCATCAGTGTGAAAGCACCCCACTGGAGGGAGGACCAAAAGCATATTTAATGGGTACAGAAATGCTTTTGTTTTATGTAATCACGTTCCTTTAAGCCCCTCCCACTGTGAATGCAATCTGCTTATACTCACAATTTGCCGCGGCTTTGGGCTTTGAGCTTGGGCTAATGCAATAGGCTGCGAACAACAATGACCTAGTGATCACCGTGATGACCAATCACAGTGACCACAAATGTAAATACACTAGTGAGAGTCGTCATCTTCCTACTGCAATGCAGGAAGGAGGAACTAATTTATGAAAGAATTATTCATTCTTTAGTAAAAGATCAAAGGCAGATATTCATTTATCACAGGCAAGGTATTCATTTGATTGTGGGATTGTTTTTATTTCTCCATCCTGTCTCTGAAGTAGGCAAAAGTACACCTTCTCCTGTCACCCATATATACTTTTTGCAAGGTAGTAAATAGCTGCTTAATATCACCCCAAAGTCTTTTAATCAGTTAACTTGATTTTTTTTTTCAACAACATGCAATATAAAATATATAAATTGCTCTATTCTGACTCTGGCTCTGTATTATTTCCTGTATCTTGCCTTCATTATCCTGCAGATCTGCAATTTCAACCTCTCATTTCCATCCTCCCACTGTATGTGACTGGTACATTAACCCCTTCATCTCTACATGCCTTTGTCTATGACCTGTACATTTAATGATGCACTGTATCTGGTATACCACTACCAAGCCCCATGGTTTATCCACCTTAAAGTGGAACCAAACTTTCTCAATCAACATTAAAGTGGTTGTAAACCCACTTTTAGGACTTTTACCTATAGGTACTGTAACTATCTCCTAAACTTCCACCGTGATGTGACTGGCGGCTCCCGTGCGCATGCGCGGGAGCGATGTCACACGGCTCAGGCCAGTAATACAGCCAGAGTCTGCAGACCCGGAAGGAAGACCGGCAAAGATAGATGGGGCCGCAAGCGGGGGACAACGCAGGCTTCGTTTGCAGGTAAGTGCCACATAATGTGCTAGTATGTGATGCACAGAGATGTATAGTAACTAAGTAGAACTACTTCACTACTGTACTTAAGTACCGAAAGGCGGTATCTGTACTTTCCTAGAGTAGAATTTTTTTCTCCTATTTCCACTTTTACTTCACTACATTTTTTCGATGATTTCAATACTTCTACTCTGATATTTTTTTTGTGTTGCATAGTTACTCGTTACAATTATAAAAATTACCACTGCCAGAACAGTAGATGGCAGGTTTCATGAAGCTCAAAACATGTGTATTATCAGCGCATACGAAAATAAATGCTACTGTATGTATAAATAAAAGCTGTATTTGAAATAATAAAAAACAATATGATGTTCAAACTTTTGACTTCTTTCTTTAATATCTACATAACCCAGTACTGGTACTTTTACTTTCAGTACTTGAGTAGCAAAAATTTTTAAAAAACTACTTGCAATACTTAAGTACAAAAAATGTTGAATACTTTAGTACTTCTACTCAAGTCACTTTTTGATCGAGCACTTGTACTTTTACTCAAGTATGGGTTTTGAGTACTTTATACAACTCTGGTGATGCATAATAGCACAAATATGCATTTACTTTGCAGGGAAGCAAAAACAGAAAAAAAAAGGAAGAGTTTACTTCCTCTAACTATTTTTAATCCTTATGTTGCTAACACTAGTAAATAGATAGGCAGGTAGATATTTTCATACAGATAGATATTTTCAACAGATAGATATTTTATATTTTCTTGTGTTAAACATTTTTTTACATTTCTTCAGTTGCTTTCTGGTTTCTGGTCCAGGCCATAATGGTGCCATACATCCCAAGAGTCTTCATTGGATTTTTTTTTTCCGTTCATTTGGAGGAGGCGTTTTCTCAGCTAAGCACACCCCCTTGCTTGCATGCCTGAGCTAAGGACAGAAAGATTTCAGGATGTAAATGCTATAAAAATTATCTGCCCTTTCTCAAGATGGCTACAGCTAAAAATGCGAGGGGTGTTTTTCAAAGTGATTTCTTAACAAAATACAACATGGAGACATGGATGGATGGGACAGCTTGCTCTGAATATTAAAAATAATTAAAAAGTGTTTTCAGTTTGTGGTTATCAGATACAGTTAAGTTCCACACAGCATGTTTCTTAATTTCCAAAAAATGATGGTAAATAGTGAGATCACCTTGGAGCATCTACTTTCCAAAAACTAGTCATTTCGAGGATGTTGTTATTGCCATAGCATTTCTATTTGCAGGTTTTGTAACAGAAAGTACGGTAAACAGGCTATTTCCAGCCCCTACAGCTACAAATTCTCAACTCAGTTTTGCTTATCTGCTGCTTTGTTTGGCAACTGGAAGGGAAAATCCAGGTAAGAAGGAGTATGTAGCTCACTACCCTTCCTCCCACAAGATAGTGCTGGTGTTTGGCAGTTGGCCCCTAGGAACCAACGCTGTTACATAGGGACGATGAGAGAGTCCTCGGCCCTGTGTAAAGCTGGATACACACTATACAATTTTCTGTAGACTTTTTCCTTTTGATTTACCAAAACCATATATGAGGTCAAACCTAAACACTTTCAATGTGTATGCAATCAGGCAGGCCCTTGTACTACATAGTTGAAGGTAAATCTAAAGCCTCGTACATACGCAACGAATTTCCGCAGACTGGTCGTCTGTCTTTTGTCCAGAGTGGTGTCTGTTGGTTGGAATGTGCTCTAGACCAGTGTTTTTTAACCTTTTTTGTGCAAAGGCACACTTTTTTCATGAAAAAAGTCACGAGGCACACCACCATTAGAAAATGTTAAAAAATTTAACTCTGTGCCTATATTGACTATATATAAAGTAATTCTCTTAAATAGGAATCAAATAAACACAAAGAAATTATTTTATAATTCCCAGGTGAGAAGGGGTCCCTGTCCCCAGGAAAGGAGTCCCTGTTCCCAGGTGAGAAGGGGTCCATGTCCCTAGGTGAGAAGGGGTCCCTGTCCCCAGGGGAGATAGTGTGGGGTATGGGATGGTGTGTGGGGGATGGGGTCATCTCACTCACCTTTAGCAAGCTGCAGGACACTCATCCACAGTCACCTGGGCTTCTTCCAGCAGCAGCACGGATGGGCCATGGCATTCAGCATATCACTCGGAGGACGACCTGTGTATGAGGGGAGGAGGGAGGCTGGCCTTGCAGACAACCCTGCTGTGTCCTCCGGCTCTCATAGTGCTCCTGGCTGTTTGCTTAATTTCATTCAGTTTATTTGCGCGGGAGCCGACTGGGGGGGGGGGGTGGTAGAGGGGGAGTGAGGTCGGGACTCTGGCTGGGGAGGAGTCGGAGACTGTGCTTAGTGGAGCAGGAAGGGGGGGAACTCAAGACAAGGATCAGCCAGTGCGGAGGTGAGCAGGAATCTTTGCTGTCCACCCCCAGAGACGGCTCTTTAATTAGCAACTGCCTATTTAAAGAGCCGTCTCTGCCGCCCTCTCGGCTTCCACCGGTTCCACGAACTTGTAAAATGTTAGTAACAGGTTCGGTGGAACCGGTGAGAACCGGCTGAAATCCCACCACTGCTTAACATGTGCTTCAGATGAAATTGGATTTTTTCCACGGCACACCAGGCAATATCTCACGGCACACTAGTGTGCCGCGGCACAGTGGTTGAAAAACACTGCTCTAGACTGCACACGAATTTTCCCGCACGACAGAATTCTACTTCAGAAGTGATGTCATGTGCTGGATTGCTTTCTATGTGTTCTTTCATCTCTGAGCATGCCTAGTCTTGCTCATAAGATTTTTCCCCATCGAAATCTGTACTAATGAGACGAAAATTGGACGTGTTTTGACGGTCGACAAAAATTATATAGCCTGCACACAAGGATTTTTTCAGCCAAAAAGTCGGAGTCGGTTGTCGGAAGCATCATACTTACAAGCCGAAAATCGTCAGATCGGTCGTCGGACGAAAATTCCCGGCCGAATTTCGACTCGTGTGTACAGGGCTTAAAGGAAATCTAACAACAGAAGTTGTATAGTGTGTATCCAGTTTAAGATCCAATTAGGGCTAAATTACAACTTATGCACTTCTTTTACTTACTTCTGAGGGTGAAATGTGTGGCGGAGGAGCAAAGGAAAGGTAACTATAAACTGGTATTAAGTGCACAAGTTGCATATATGTCCTTCACCTCTTGTTAATAAAACACCCAGTGCATATTTTGGCTCATTAACAAGATCTTTTCAATTTTGAATTGCTGCCATTTAAAACCTAATCCATATCTTTGTACATGAACATTACTGAACATTTGCAATCTACTAAAGCAGGCCATGCATACCATTAAAATAAATGAATGCAATGGCGTATGGGCATTCTGTTTCATCATAGGATTATGTCATGCTTCGAATTCCAGACTGAAGTCACTGAATGGGTGTCTCCTATACACATCATTCGTGTGTTACTCATTGCCCAGCCAGCCAAGTCATTCTTACATCTACTGCTGTATTGTATTCCTTTTTTAGAAAGGGTGCTGAAAATAAACTGCTGAGAATGGAGGGCAGATGCATTGTGGAAAAATCCCATTAGAATGAATTGCAAAATGTCCAGTAGACCCTATTGTATGCTACAAAAAGTGATGAGAAACATGACCTATAAACACACCCAGTGGTGTACTCAAAAACAGGGTGTACTAGTTACTATATATAAGCTGGCAAATAGAATTTTTTTTTTTAATCCATGTACTGT
This sequence comes from Pelophylax lessonae, assembly GCF_965119305.1. Taxonomy (NCBI): domain Eukaryota; kingdom Metazoa; phylum Chordata; class Amphibia; order Anura; family Ranidae; genus Pelophylax; species Pelophylax lessonae. The sequence continues at coordinate 65,269,105 of NC_138778.1, read as the reverse complement.
ATAGATTTCCCAAAGGAAAAAAAAAGAACTGATATATGCAGGTGGAATGTGCAGAACCTCCCAAATTACTAACAAATGAAACATGAATGTACATTAATAGGTACGCTCTACCTTTAGCACAGCTTTTTTCAACCAGGGTGCCTTCTGGTTTCTCCCAGGGTACCTTGGAAAAATGCCTAAAAATTTCCCTAAATATTGTGAACAAGCCAGCTTTTGTTACACAAAGCCACAGGTTTTCATTGTGCAGCATTGTAGCCTCAGGCACCGTGCAGTCTAGCCTCCTAACAAACAATGATGTCAGTATCAATTCGCAAATGTATATTGCCTTGTAAAATTAAATCACCTCTAATGTTGGTGTCCTATGTGTGTGGATGCTGCTGCATTATGTAAAACTATTAGTTTTGTTTTTTTACATTTGCCTTAGGATTGCTTTAGCTCACATCTAAGGAAGTGACTGAACATTATATTTAGATCGTCAGTCTTTCAAGATTCTAGTAGATAACGACTAATTGCATTACCAACAGGGAAGTACCCTTCTAGTGCAAGATCAACCCATCATACTGTAGTTCTGTTCCCTTATTCTCGTCTTGAAGTTGTGCTTGCATGGTTGCCTTTTTAGCCCTGGTGACAATAGTTATCAATCGATGACCGATAGAAAGGGTATATCTCTACAATGGGGACACAGACAACAAAAAAAATGTTTGAAGGAATGGATAGGTAGCACTGGAACTCTATAGATGGCCATAGATGGATCGAAATTTAGCCAGTTTAGTGGGGACCTACCAAATTTCGATCCATCTATGGGCAGGCTGGTTGTACAGAAGTTGATCTCTTGATTGACTTCTGTACAACTAGCCTGTCATTTTTTTTTTTTTGTTCGATCAGTGCCGCCGGCTATAGCCAGCAACACTGGTCATTGTATTGTGACAATGTGGGGAACTCTCCCTGCTGTCAGAATACAAGAGCTCTGGGGGAGAGATTTCCCCATTAACACCAAGTTAATCATTTTTTTATTCAACCCGCAGGCTGAACAAAAAAAAAAAATGCATTATCTATGGCCTAACTAAGATTCCCTATTACTATCTGATAGTATGTTAGTAGTATTTGTGTAGGATGTCTTATTTGGTTGCTGCCAGTACCAGCTGCTGACAAAAGACTGTGCTAACCCACAACGCTCAATACACAATACAATTAACTTTTTTATCCAGTCCGAATTCATTCTTTCTTATTTCTATGTCATGATGAAGGGGTCCAGATTTGGCTACTGAAAACATGGGCTTGTACAGTTGTACAGACTTCTTTACATTGTAATAGATTTGTATTTGGACTATATTATCATGGTGTAGTAAGTACTCCAATCCCAGATTTAGGCTGGCCATACACTATACTATTTTCTTATTCAATTTTCTTTAGATTTACCATCAATTATGTAGTGCAAGTGCCTGCCTGATTGCATACAAATTGAAAGAGTATACATCTGGACTCATATTGTATGGTTTTGGTAAATCTAAAGGAAAGTTGTACTAGGCAGTTGTATAATGTATGGCTAGCCTTACTCAGCAATTAAAACTTTATAGGGGTTCTAACCTTCCCCTACTATATCCAAAATAGCACATGTGCACTACACCAGAGCCTGACTGGCTCTTAGTGCTGGCCCTTCCCACCCAGCCTGGGCAGAAGCGGCTATCAAAAGAAATGTAGGTACTTACACTAGTTGAATTTGAACACACATTTATTTATTTTTAATAAATACACTGCATTCTTATATTTATGTGGATGGAGTTCAGAAATGTACAAAATGGAAGGATCCTTGAAAAGTATGGAATTGCATTCTGTATTATTTAGGCTTCATTTACATGGGCAAAAAGTGCCCTCCTGCAGGTTCCTGGGTCAAGTATAGTGCAGATATTTGAGTCGGAATCCTAGGTGTTACAATCAGAGGCGGCTGCTCACCCTGTACAACAGAGGTGTCAAACACAAGGCCCGCGGGCCGAATGCAGACCCCCAGGCCATTTCATGTGGCCCTCGCACCTCTCCTGCAGCTGTGGCACCCCCCCCCCGTCTCTGCCCCCACTTTATCTCTGTAGTCGGCAGCAGAGAGGACAGATCCTGTACTCCTCTGTGCAGCTGCAGAAAGGCTCATCTTTGCCTGCCCCCTTCTCAGCAGTCCGCAGCAGAGAGGAGGGTGGAACTCCTCCTACAGATCCTGCACCTCTTTGTGAAGCCGCAACACCACCTTGCCTTTGCCTCCCCTGATCTCAGCATTCAGCAGACTCTGGAAGCTGACTCCAGCCCTCCTCTGGTTCTCCTCCAGACACTGCACTTCTTCCCAGATCCTCCCGCATCTTCTTCCTGGCAGCAGCTTAAGGTAAGGGGGTGCATTGTGATGTAGGGAAGGTGGGTGAATCTTGAATTCTGATGTCTTACATCTCATGTAAGGGGGTTTAGGGTGCTCTGGACATCTAATCCTACAGATATAACTGGCCCTTTTAGGGCAACCATAATGCTGATCGAGTTTGACACCCCTGCTGTACAACTTAATGTTAGGCTAAAAGGATCCAGATATCTATCCTAATGTATCCGGTTACCTGTGGATAGGAACAGATGTCTGGTCTAGGGGTGGACATCTGTCCCTAACCGCATTTGTCCCTAACTACTGGATGTGTGAATATGTGCATTTAGATGCTTACAGCCCTGGGGTCTGGGATCCCAACCACAGGGTGCAGGAATCTGTGAATGCTGTCTAAGGTCCAAGTATTTTCCCAAGATTGCAAAGCGGTGACAGTTCCCTGAGAATTACGTAGTTAGGCATTTTCTGATCTCCCAGAATGTGGTTAGTCTCCTGTCTTTAGAATATGAGCTGGCAGTGAAGATTTAAATAGTTTAATCTTTTCAAGCTGTAATCTTCTTACTTCCTCTAGCAGGTCCAAGGCATACTGTGCAAGGTGCAGATAAGCCTGGGCCCCATTGTAAAACCTGACAATCTGGTATCTAACCTCAGAATGCCCCTGTATTCTCAGAGAGGACAACAGAATCAAAAGGCATGATCAGCGACATCAAACTACAGGAAGCCACATGGCACAATGTAGAAGCCGAAGAGGGAGGCCTGAGGCCTTGGGGTAACATACTGGCAGAGGAAATCACAGAAATAGCAGAGCAGAGTAATACACTGTTTGAGTGGTGCACGTTGGACAGATTTACTGCATGCTAGCAGAAAAAAGGGAACTACTTAGATCCTGGATCACAGCAACTCAACACCGAGTGAGGCTCTTTGCCTTGTAAGGCCGGATCTCTGCTGCCAGTGACTCACTTGGGAATGAGTTTTATTCACTCCTCTGAGCCAGAGTCAGAATAAGATATTTTAACCCTTTCGGATCATATCTCTTGTAGGCAAGTGCATGACAGACGCTGGTGAGCTTTTTAGGGACAGTTAGACTCAGGGCTGCTGTCAGGAATCGCGGGGCCCCGTACAGACTACCTGGCAGGGCCCCCCCAAGAAAATATTAAAGATATATTTAGCTAAAATTACAACAAAATCACTATTAGCAGACACAAATATAACATAACTCGCATAATTCCTGCTAAATGTAAAAAAAAAAACACTATGTTAAATAAAAAAGAAGATGAGATAAGAAAAATATACAGGCTGGGCAGTTGGAGCTCAGTGATCAGAGAGAGAGAAACAAAGTTACAATTTACAAATAAACTCCTGAGCAGAGATAAGTGCTGGGAGGGGGGCCACACAAGGGAGGGGGATAAGTGAGGGACGACTGTCTCTTTCTCAACAGATAAAAGCTGATAGCAGGGAGAGGGACAGATCAGATTCAGGTGCTGGAGGAAGATTTCTGTATTTGTTGTCCATCACTAATCCCCCTCTCTGTGTGGGCCCCCCTGTGTGCTCGAGCCCCCTACAAGAGGGCTGGTGGTCCCCCCTTATCAGCGACCCTGGTTAGACTAAGGGCTCTTTCACACGGGCGATCCGATCAGATCCGCCTGTCAGTTTTTTAGGCGGATCTGATCGGATCCTCCATGCAGCTCTATGGGGCAGCGGGTGTCAGCGGAGACACCTCCGCTGACACCCGCTGCCATCCGTATCCGATCCTGTCCGTGAAATCTGGACGGATGGAAACCCTATTTTTCCATCCGTTCAGTAATCGGATCGGATCGGATGAGAGCGGACCGCTGAGCAACATGGATCCGCCTACGGAAGTGGACCGTGTGAAAGAGGCCTAACACTTTTGGGAACATGGTGTTTTATTAAAAAAAGAAGTGTGTGTAATCTCCAACAATTAACTTTTCTTTACATCCTCTTTTATTGACCTGTTAAAGATGGATGACGCCCCCCTTTCTCAAATAGCGATAGATTCCCTCCGGTAATCACAAACTGCCCTATTCACAAGTGTGAATGAGGCCGTAATGGAACACTTTAATACGTTTTTAAAAGGTCTGTCTTAAAAGGCCCTGCAGAAGTGATGTCATGTGATGGTTAACTTTCCGTGTGTTTTTTCTTCTCTGAGCATGCCCAGTCTTGCTCATCTGCTTTTTGTCGGCCGAAATCTGTACTGACTGAGGAACAATCGGCCGTTCTTTGTTGGCCTACAAAAATTTTATAGCCTGCACACCAGATTTTGGTCCGCCGAAAATTCTCAGTCGGTTGTCGGAAGCATCATACTAACAAGCCGACAATCGCCCGATCAGACGTTGGCCGAATATTTACGGCCGACAATCGGTATGTGTGTACGGGCCTTAAGTAATTTCACTGGTCTACAGGTCAGCTTTTAGGCAAATGGCATTTTGTTCAGAAGCAGTAAAAAAGGATTATGTAATTCCTCCACTTACTGAATGCATTTAATAATTCATTTCATAATAGTAAAATATAACCTTTATCTGTTCAGAATGTATTTGGAAATAGGTTGCCATATTTGCCACGTAGGATAGCTTTTTCTGCAGCCAGTGGAAAATCTGACAAAACTAAAGTGTGACATTAAATATTAAAGCAGAAGTCTCGCTACTTGGGATGAGCTATTTCTGAGAGATCTAAAAAGAGAGTTTAGTGAATTTTACTATTTTGGGAAAATGATTGGAGTCAACGGGGAAGGCAAAATTATTTGTTTTGGTGGTTTTCACAGGTTCATAGGCAGGAGAGAGAAGAAAAAGCACCCCTAAGTGTAGACAGTTTACAGGTTTATTAGGTGCAACAAAAACAAGGGGCAACTCACATGGAATGAAGTAAACCAAGCTCATCAGGAAGGGGAGTCTTCTTGAAAGTCAGCACTGGATGTCCGCGATGTGGATCGCCAGTGTTCGCTGTTGCATGGAGGAGGCCAGGCGAAAGTCCTCAGGTGGAAAGCGGAGCAGAGTGGATGAAGCTGGACCCCGGGGTGTACTGGGGCTTGGACGGCAGTGCATGCAGATGACGTCACCGAAGGGGGAAGGTCACTACGCGTTTCCAAGTCTGCGCAATGCCGGTCCTGGACATGCGCACTCCTTCATCAGGTCCGCGCCATAGTCCAGCTTTATCCCCCCAACTTGGCTTTCCACCTGAGGACTTCTGCCTGGCCTCCTCCATGCAGCAGTGGACCCTGGCGGTCCACATCACGGAAATCCAGCGCTGACATCCCGAACTCCCCTTCCTGATGAGCTTGTTTTACTTCATTCCATGTGAGTTGCCCCTTGTATTTTATTGCACCTAATAAACCTGTAAGCTTTCTGTACTTAGAGGTGCTTTTTCTTCTCTCTCCTGCCTATCATTTAGAGCAGGCATGTCCAACCTGCGGCCCGGGGGCCACATGCGGCCCAGAACCCCGGGGCAATGCGGCCCACTGCCCCCTGACAATTTTTTTTTTTGCTAGGGAGGAAGGAAGTTGGGTTGGGGGCATGGCCGCCTCGGAGGGGAAGGGGGGGGGTGGAGGCGAGCATGTGCAATGTTTCTGACTCCTACCACCATGACCACTTCAAATCACTGAAGTGGTCATGGTGGTTAGAGTGTTCCTTTAATATCTCTCAGAAGAAGTAACCCTCTTTATACTGATTCCATTTCATTTGATCATCCTCTAGTTGTGCTAAATTAGTACGGGGGTGCAGCGGTGCGGGAAGGGTGCGGCGGCATTTTATTACTTATATACCTTAACTATAGTATATATTTTATATGCGGCCCGAGAAAATTTCTCTACACTTAATGTAGCCCAGAGAAGCCAAAAGGTTGGACACCCATGATTTAGAGCCTGCTTCTGCTCCTGTGAATAAGCCTGCCCTAGTGCTTGGACACCATGTCTCAGGATCCATCCATTCTTGTTTGATCACTTCCTCGTGTCCTTTAAACTTCATACTTATATGGACTTCTTATGAACTATTTATACAGAGACTGCCCTCCTCACACACGGTCTGGTTACCTGTTGGTGCCTTCTATCCTTGTCGTGTTCACAGGTTCATACTTGTGTGTTGCAATACTGCACTGTAAAATGCAAACAGCAACTTATGTACTGCAGTGAAGTGCAGTGCAGTGCATTACCATTTATTTTGAAAAGCACCCCAATGCCTTAATATCTGTGTAGAAAAAAATGATTGAATGAGCATTTGTTTCCAATAGCCTATTTCCAAAATGGCAGTGAATTTTCAAAGGAGGGTGTGGAAGCAGAATAGTATAATGAGAGAAACAACAAGATGAGGAAAGCAATACTGGTTATATGTGTTGAAGTTAGCATATTGATTTATATAATGCTTGTGCTTTTATATAAGGAAGAGAAGGTAAAGGTCTGTTTAGGTTTTTAGCTTCCTGTCTGATCCTTGGACGATGATCCGATTGCCTCTGAGGGATCAGGAAGGAATTTTTTCCTGTGCTGGAGCAAATTGGATCATGCTTTGCTGTTTTTGCCTTTAGATCAGCTGTGGATATAGGATTGTGTATTTAGGATTGTATTTTTTTTCCTTTAATTGGTTGAACTAGACGGATTTGTCTTTTTTCAACCAAACTAACTATGTAACTATGATGAATCAGCAGTGTAATGCTGCTGACACGTTACCTAGTGAGTAGTCTATAGAGTCTCCAAACTGTTTAGTACAAGGGCCACGTTGTATATTTGATTCATGGGCTGAAACAAATCAGTTTTATAAATAATTATTTCTCCCCTTACATCAGGATCCCCATCAGAGTCCCCCTTACATCAGAGTAACCATCAGTGCCCCCTACCATCAATGTTCCCATCAGAGTGCCCCCTTACATCGGTGTCCCTGTCACTGTAAGGCTTCTTTCACACGAGCGCTCCGTTTTTGTGTCGTCCATTCAGTCACTTTTTTTTTTTTTACGGACACGGATGACACTTGTGTCATCCGCTCCGTATGTCCGTATATCATCCCATCCATTTGCGGATGATATATGGACATAATGTATGTCTATGGGATTGCGGATGTCAGCGGATGACACAGCTGACATCCGATTTTGCGTCCTTTCCGGAAGAAAAATAGGGTTCTTTTCCGTTCCAAAAAATGGAACAGAACTGAAAGGACGCAAATCGGATGTCAGCGGATGGTCATCCGCTGACATCCGCAATCCCATTGACATGCATTATGTCCGTATATCATCCGCAAACGGATGGGGTAATATACGGACATACGGAACGCCCATGTGAAAGAGGCCTAAGCCTTAAAGCATGAATGTAGCAGTAGGGCAGAAATCTGGAGGTAGAGCGGGAGGTTTTGTCTTCCTGGAAGGCAAGCATGTAAGCAGGTGTTAGTACCCCTTTTAGGGAGACCCCTGGGTGTAAGTGTGGATAGAGTCTGTGCCCCTTTATAATCTGACTTATGCCATGTAGGTTTGTGGCCTGAAGAGGAGAAGGCCTTTGGGCCTAGGCCCAGAGAGAGACCCAAGGTAGGGACCCACAGCAGGGAGACTCACGATGGAGAGAGAAAGGGAGAGATGGTTGGAAGTTATTTGCACTGTGCTGAAGGCCTGAAGTGTGAACTTGGAGATGTGGCTGTACAGGGTGGTATACTGTTATTTCACAGTAAAAATGTTGAAATGCTATCTGTGTGGACATGCTTTATTCAAGAAGGCAGACTTCAGGCCTGGAGTATGTGGGACACAATATAGTGGAGTTTCTCTACTTTACAGGTGTGTGCATGCCCTAGCTGAAGAAGAAGAAGAGGAGAGGTGCCCTTGGTCTATATGACAGTTGCTGGCAGTGAATTGGGGCTGCTAAGAAGCACATTATTGGTTTCTAGGAGGCCAGTGGTGGTGGTGGGGAGGTTTTGGGCAGGGAGAAGTGGAGACCCTAGGCAGCCTCTGGTGACCTACATCCCCAATCTGTGCACATTGATGATATGCCAGTAAACCTAGTTGTGTGCCACATACAATTTTGTAGCAGGACATACTGTTTCTGCAGCTCAGTGAATCCATACTTTTTGGAGCCTTTTATGAAGAATGTTATCTTCCAACAGCGAAGTATTCCACTATACTAAAATGTTTAGAGCAGATTTTCCCTGGTCATCCACACATAAGCCCATAGCACAAAATAACTGACATACTATTTTTTCACTCTACCGGGAATAATTCTACCAAAGTAAATCTCATTCTACAAAGTCTATAAATGCATAAATAAGGCCTTGTATATTAGGCTTCAGCTTGTATGAGAGCATTGTGTACAAAGCATTTGCTTTGAAAGTAGAGCAGCAGTTGTAAATCCTTTCAGCTCCAGTTTGGAAATGATATAGAGAAAGTTAATTTAACCCCTAGACAACGCCTCCTGTTGGCCCTTTCGAGCCCACCCTTTTTTTTTAGCCTTTTAGAGCCTCTGGTTCTAATCACATGCTAAAAAAAAAAAAAAAAGCCCCACTGAACTCCATGCGTCAGACGCCCCGCATGTAGATTAGGGGGCCGAATGCATGGATAGGGGGGGCAGCGCCCCTGCGCCCTCAATGCACCAGCCGCCACTGGTGCACAGATGTGTTGGGTGGATCGGCAAAAGGTAAAGTTGCAACTCAGAACCAGGTGGCTGGCTACTTTTCTAATCCAGGTTTTGGAGAGTACCTTCACCATGCTTGTCTGATGTTCTGTTGCTCCTTCATAGCCATTGAAAAAAAATACTCCAGATTTTGGGAACCTCCTCCCATGATGCAATGTTTGGGTTTAGAGGGGAAGGCCTGAACACTGTCACATTGGGAGGACGACAATGTCACCTACCCTATGTAAGGTCTCCAAAACCTTTTTGCTATGAAGTTTACATGGGGCTTGTGTCACGTACCTGATTGGAGGGCGAAGTGATAAGGGGGCTTCCCTTATAGCTAAGTGCAGAGTACCCCTGAAGGTGGTGACAGAGGATGCTACTGTATGCCCAAAGATGCACTGGTTGCCTAAAGGTGAAGCTGCCTGATGGTTCCAGATGTGAGGACACCCAAGAGCAGAGAAGTAGTCACAGCAGATGATTCTCTGGAGGTGCTGGCAGATGTTGACAGATGGGTGAAGCAGGAAGCAAAGTCAGAAGCCAGGCCAGGGGTCAAACAGCAGAGGCAGAAGTGTGGTCGAGATCAAGCCAGGGTCAACCACAGGATGTCAATCAGGAACAAGGAAGAAGCAGGTTCGTGGAGCAAGCCGGGTTCAAAGCCCGGAGAGAAGCTAAAGCAGGTCAGAGGTAAGCCGGGTCGGTAATGTGTACTCAAGCAGAAGTACAAGGCACAGGAACACAGGATACAAGGCTGACAATGATCCAGCAATTTGTGAGAGGAGCTGCTGTCATTATATAGGCCAGTGGATGCTGGCAATTAGCACTCTTTGCCTGCGCGCACGCAGATTTATCATTGAGTCCCATTTGCTAATGCGCATATTCAAATTAGCGTGGCCATACTGGATATTGGCATATTTGCCTGGTCTTCTCGGAATTCTTCCCTAACAGTTTGACTCCTAGCTCTGATGGAACAATGGGGGGGGGGGGGGGGGCACAGAAAAAGTGGAAATGTAGGGGATGGGACTCTGTTACTGTACCCTAAATGTTGCTAGCTGGCTTTCAACAAGCTTTCAGTTGTGCTGCATGTCAGTAAAAGTCTGCTAAAGCCTGTTTTGCTTGACTCACATTCCCTAAAACCAAAATTTCAATATTTCTCCAGAGTGTGTCAAGTCTACCTTTTGACCAGTCCAAACTCCATCTGCCCTTTTTTTTTAGTTATTTAAACAATGGCCTCACCCAACAAAAGTGCATGCAATAAACCACTGTCAGAGCTGCAGATTGAAGAGATAACAGCTCTGATTTGTGCAATTGATCCCTGCACTTCTCCTTTTCTGTCTTACCTGTGCTTTAATGAAAGGTCAGCCAAATGTTTTTCTCTTTTAGATAGATGTGGGTATGGGTTAGAACGTTTGTCACATTTGTATTGTGGTGTCCGCATTAGGGGAGATTTCCCCTCGTTCCTGTCCAGGGAGAGAGGAAGTTAGGAGAAATGTGCTCTTTGGTGACAAGGGATGAGCTAAGATTCAGCCACACTCATTTTGGCCAGAGTCCATAGGAAATTGTCAGGTGACAACAGGCAACCACCCACTAAGCTGCGCCAAAGAATCCCAAACCCTGCAGGCACCATCAGGGCTGCTGATAGGGGGGGACCACCAGCCCTCTTGTAGGGGGCCCGAGCACACAGGGGGGCCCACACAGGGAGGGAGATTAGTGATGGACAACAAATACAAAAATCTTCCTCCAGCACCTGAAAGCTGATCTGTCCCTCTCCCTGCTATCAGCTTTTATCTGCTGAGAAAGAGACAGTTGTCCCTCACTAATCCCCCTCCCTGTGTGGGCCCCCTTCCAGCACAAACTCTAATGTTATCTCTGCTCAGGAGTTTATTTGTAACTTTGTTTCTCTCCCTCTGTCTCTCTGATCCCGGAGCTCCAACTGCCCAGCCTGTATATTATTTTCATCTCATCTTCATTTTTGTTTATTAACATAGTTTTTTCTTTTAGATTTTGCAGGAATTATGTGAGTTATGTTATATTTGTGTCTGCTTATAGTGATTTTGTTGTAATTTTAGCTAAATATATCTTTTTAATATTTTCTTGGGGGGGCCCTGCCAGGTAGTCTGTACGGGGCCCCGTGATTTCTATCAGCAGCCCTGGGCACCATTACTAAACCATTACTAAATGAAATAAAAAAAATAGAAAAAACTTTATATTTATTTTTTTTATACCTAAATTAATTTTTTTTTTAAACCTAAATCATAATTTTTGACCCTTGGGATGAAGTGTGACTTATTCCATTACCCTTGACCCTGTTAATGATCTTTACCCCTGACACAAACCTAGATCAGGCCCTGACCTAGCCATTTTATCTTTATTTTGTAGTTATTACTATTATTTTTCCTACAAACAGACATTTTTTTTACACTCTTCTCATGTAACTAGGAGAAAAAGATACATGGTATATTACACACTGCAAAACCCTTTAGTCCATCCTATTCAATGATGATTGGAGTATGCTGTAGTATCCACTGGTGCTGTGCTTCTCTGGTTTGCTTGTTGTTGTTGTTGTTTGGTCTACTGTCTTGAATGTCATGTATGTTTTTCTACTGTTTAAGCAAATAAAAAAAAAATTCAAAAAAGGGGGAAAAAAGATACATTGTATCTTTTGTTTCCATTCAGAGGAGATAAATAGTGCAGGGGCAGGTTTTACTGAGTGATCACTGTGATAGCCAGTCACAGGCTATTACAGCTATCATGTGATAAAGAGGCTCCAGATTGTTAGTGGGGGATCAAGAGCTGTCAGCGACAGCTCGGTCTCTGTGCTGGGAACATGCTATAGAGCAGTGTTTCTCAAACTTTTTTCAGTCAAGGCACCCTTTTAAAATGATGGACAATCTGGAGGCACCCTTTAAAAAGTATGGACAGTCTTGAGGCACCCCATTCTAAAATGTAAAAACTATTCTCATAGTATTACATAATGCAGCGAGTCAGCGACATCCACACATGTGGGAAACCCAACATTGGAGGGGGTTTATTCCTCCAAAGTAAATACATGTTTGAAAACTGGTACTGAGTAGTATTCCAATGTTTCTCTTCTCCTCATTTTTTCTCAATCACTCAGCTAATGTGACCTCAACACTAATGGAGAGGGGCAGGGGACAGTGAAACAAGGATGCTATGCAGGCATCTTACATCCTCCTTATCAATGATTGTTAGGACTCCGGCAGCTAGAAGGTTGAAATGGTGCGCAATGAAAACCTGTGGCTTTGTGTAACTAAAAGGCAGGCTTTGTATTCAAATTTTGGGCACTTTTTAGGCATTTTGCCAAGGCACCCCTGAAGAAGTCTCAAGGCCTCCCTGAAGAAGTCTCAAGGCACCCCAGGGTGCCTGGGAACCCTAGTTGAAAAAGGCTGCTATAGAGCACTCTTCCAGAAAAAACAGAGCATATATGTGGCACTTCCGAAGAAGGCCTACTTTCTTGACACCACACAAACATTTGAGCTCAGCGTAAACAGGTTAAGGGCAGATGTGGGCTGTCGCAGTCATGCAACACTTTTCAACATGTTCGGCTCAAGCCTTAGCTCATCCTTATTGGTGACACAAGGCATAATAAAAACTAAAGATTGTCTCTTCTTCACTGGATTTGTTTTGCTATCACTGTTCCCACTGGAGAGATTACTTGAAACAGCAAGTGTAAAATTCACCAGTGGAGGCAAAGACAGCAATAAAAACCTTCCCTGCTCTACTCAAAACAAAAAGAATGTTGGCTGCAGTCCCATCAAAGTGTTCCTATGCTTAACCACTTTACCACCGGAGGATTTTACTGTCTTACGTCTGGGCCAGTTTTTGCGATTGCGACTTTAACTGACAATTGCGCGGTCATGCGACGCCGTACCTAAACTAAATGTACGTCCTTTTTTTCCCACACACAGAGCTTTCTTTTGGTGGTATTTGATCACCTGTGCGATTTTTACTTTTTGCGCTATAAACAAAAAAAAGGAGCGACAATTTTGAAAAAATAATATTTTTCACATTTTTTTTTATGAAATTCCCCCCAAAAAAATGTAAAAATCAAAATTTTTTATCATTTTAGGCCAATTTGTTTTCTGCTACATATTTTTGGTAAAAAAAAATCGCAATAAGCGTATTTTGATTGGTTTGCGCAAAAGTTATTGCGTTTACAAACTAAGGGAAAGATTTCTGTCGTTTTTGGTGTTTTTTTTTTAACGAGTAATGGCGGCGATCTGCGATTTTTTTTGCGGGACTGCGACATTGCGGCGGACAGATCGGACCCTTGACTGACATTTTTGACACTTTTGGGGGTACTAGTGACATTACTACAGTAATCAGTGCTATAAATATGCACTGTTACTGTAAAAATGACACTGGCAGGGAAGGGGTTAATTTTTATTGGTGATCAAGGGGTTAATGTATGCCTGGCGCTTACTAACGTGTGTGGGGGAGGGGACTGAGTGACACAGGGACAGATCGCAGGTTCAGCTATGCTGAACCCTGCAATCTGACCCTGCCTGTCACTTAGGAGATCCGCCCGCTTTGTTTACATAAGCGGGCGGATCTCCACACTCGATTCCCCGACGATCGGGAAACAGCGGCGGTGATCACTCCCGCTCCTCCCTTGGCCTGACTCCCGTTGTGACTGAATACAGAGAGGGGATTGTCTGCCGACGTAGGTCTACGTCGCCAGACGTTATCGAGCCACTTTGCCGCAGTAGAGCTCCAGTGAGCAGCGGTAAAGTGGTTAAAATCATACTTTACATGAGTCAATAGGGCATCTCTCCGCTTTCCAAAAAACGCTAGATTCACGCTGATGCAGTGCTAACGTAAATGCATTGGTGTGTAGGGGCCCATAGCGTTTTCCTTTGTCATTAACACTGAGGCCTGATTCAACCAGACGTAACTAATCTACACCTGTGTGAAGGGCTGGCTTTGCAGTGATGCAGTAGTGCATGGATCCTCAAACTACGGCCCTCCAGCTGTTGCAGAACTACATATCCCATGAGGCATTGTAAAACTCTGACATTCACAGACATGACTAGGCATGATGGGAATTGTAGTTCCTGAACAACTGGAGGGCCATAGTTTGAAGACCCCTGCAGTAGTGTTTCAAGCTTTCATGTGCAGGCATGTCTATTGGGATGCAGTTGCTGCACGGACACAGTGGCTATTATCATTTTGACAGTCCCGTGTGTACGTGTCCCCGAATGCATACTGTCTGCGTTCCAATAGACATGAATGAGACTGCCTACATGCAGATTCATAGAACACATGTGTATCCCATGTGTATGAGGCCTTGGTAAGCCCACGTGAATGAGGCCTAAACTGCAATGCACGGATATGAAATACTGGGATATCTGTATGGCATAATTCTAATTGTTATGATAAGAGCATTTCCAGGAGGCATAGCCTGCATATGCAATAAAGTTATATGGCTGGTGGCCCTTGTACTATACAAAGGTAATACAAAATATGCATGTAGCACCCTCCTAGTCAGGTGCTAGGTAAAAGCTTTGGGTTGCTTTCCTGCTTATCAGGGAGCAGGATTTCTAGTTAGGCCTGTTACATGTGTCCAGGTGTGATTCACTTGGTCTGAGGGAGTGTCCCCACTGTATCCAATAGGGGAGCCTGGAAAGTGGAGGAAACCAGCCAGTGACACACAGGCTTTTGTGGCAGTCCCAGTGGGAGGGCACAACAGTGGTGCATACTGGGATTGACCATAAAAGCCAAGGGCACATGGGACAGGGGGTCTTTGGGATGGAAGCCAAGTCCCAGAAGGAGTGCATGGCTGTGTCTCCTTCTGCAGCTGGGAAAGGTGGTCACAGGCAGTCGGCCTGCTGAACCTGAAGGTGTTGCTGAATGCAGAAGTCCAGTGGATGCTGACAAGAGGAGTTTAGAGGCAACTGTGACTCTGGAAAAACAGTGTCCGTAAGTACAGAGGAACTTGCCCAGGGGTCAGCCAGGACGAAGAACCACTCTGGAAGCTAGGGTCAGCAGACAGGTGTCAGCAGACTAGCATTGAGAGTAAAGGGGGTGCCACTTTCAGAACCCCGAAGAGAGTAAATAAAACAGGAACTTTTCTAAACATCTTCACCATAGTGGCAGGGTGAAGCAGCGGCCTTGCCACACACACTACAGCTAGTTGTCCTGAAGATTGTGCATAGTTCAAAGTTGGAGTATCCCACTCATCCCTTCTCCTATCCCAGTTCCAAATAAAATACACAAAAAACAAATCCCCTGGACTGTTTACTGACTGAGCCAAGAACTTAAAGTGTTAAGAATTTGCCAGCTGATGCTAAGGGTAATCCAGGGGAATCTGCTTCAAGAAGCTCCCAAGGGAGTAGTGCTACATGCATAAAAAAAATTGTTGAAAAGCTTGGAAGTAGTACTCCAGCCTTTTTTTTTTTTTGTTAGATTTTGGCTGGAGTGAGAACTTTGGCCAAGTTTTAATGATGCTGGGGAGATATGTCCTCACTTCCTGTTTTAGAGAGATGACAGGAAGTGACAATATATCCCCTATGACAGTGCAGGTAGCTGTGAGGCGGTATGTCACTCAAGATTGTCAACCAGGCAGGTTGAGAGGCTCCAGAAGGATTCTTTCATTTGGAGGAGTTTCCTCTGGGGTTTGCAAAGTCCAGTTGGGGACCTGGAGCCTGGAGATTTTGCAGTGATCTGGGCGGGAAGAGATCTCCAATCCTGGGACCAGGATTTAGGACTAACCAGGACACTGATGGTGCAGGTGTGTCTGGGTCTTTTAGTGAAGAAAGGATCAATGTTCTGGGCTCCACCCCGGCATATAGGAGGTCTGGTTTAGGAGTCAGTAGGGGGGCTCAGTGCAGCATGAGGCTGCTGTCTGTGTGCACCCTGTTGGGTGAGAGAACAGTCTGTAGGAGACAGACCAGGGCCTGAAGTGTGAGGCCAGAGTAGCAGTGCTGCAAGCAAGACCTGGAGGGGCTGAAGGACGTTTGTGTTGGTGCAGGGGCGTACCAAGGGGTTGGCCAGGGGCGCAGGCCGAGGGGGGGGGGGCGCAAAAATCATTCGGCAGTGTTAGCAGATTTGTGCGGCCTCCACTCAACCTGTGCCCCCGGCACCCCCAGGCAGCATGCAGCTCCATCAAGGAACTGCACGCACAGTACACAAAACAGGAGACCCCCCCCCCCCTTCTCGTGGTCTCCCCTGGTTCTGGGCTGGGATAGCTCCGTAGCTCCAGCCTTCTGCTATCTAGTTCCCCAGCTCCGCCCCTTTCAGCCATTCCAATATCTGTACATCCAGCCTTCTGCAAGCTAGTTCCCCAGCTCCGCCCCTCCAGCCATTCGAAGATCCGTACACATCCAGCCTTCTGCAATCTAGTTCCCCAGCTCCGCCCCTCCAGCCATTCAAATATCCGTACATCCAGTCTTCTGCAATCTAGTTCCCCAGCTCCACCCCTCCAGCCATTCAAAGATCCATACATCCAGCCTTCTGCAATCTAGTTCCCCAGCTCCGCCCCTCCAGCCATTCAAAGATCCGTACATCCAGCCTTCTGCAATCTAGTTCCCCAGCTCCGCCCCTCCAGCCATTCAAATATCCGTACATCCAGTCTTCTGCAATCTAGTTCCCCAGCTCCACCCCTCCAGCCATTCAAAGATCCGTACATCCAGCCTTCTCCAATCTAGTTCCCCAGCTCCGCCCCCTCCAGCCATTCAAATATCCGTACATCCAGCCTTCTCCAATCTAGTTCCCCAGCTCCGCCCCTCCAGCCATTCAAATATCCGTACATCCAGTCTTCTGCAATCTAGTTCCCCAGCTCCACCCCTCCAGCCATTCAAAGATCCTTACATCCAACCTTCTGCAATCTAGTTCCCCAGCTCGGCCCCTCCAGCCATTCGGAACTCTGCCCCTCCAGCCTTCTGCAATCCAGCTCCGCTTCTCCAGCCGATCAGAACTCCTCCCCTCCAGCTTTCCCTGCTCCAGTTCCTCCCCTTCTCCCTCCATGGAATCAGGGCCGGCCCATTAATTACAGGTTATGGTAAGTATATTCAAAAAATGTTTTATTACTCTTACTAAATACTCCCAGCCAGAGATAGAGAGATAAATATAGACAGAGAGACATACTGTATAAATCTATTTATCACAGGCTTATAAATGTAGTTATTAATAAAAGTCACTGATCTGACAAACTTTTTTTTATACAACTATTTATAATGATATTTATGTGTGGATTTTGTCCTGCTAGAACCGAGACAGACATTGTACAGAATGATTTAATTTTTGAGCTCTGGAAAAAGCAGCCCCGCCGTGAATATGAGAAGCACCATAGGAAAGTATTGAGCGTAATCCGCTTCCATCTTTTTCTGCTTATATTGGAGCTCTATCATCACAATCTACTGGGCAGACAGTCTCTGATTAACATAAACCAGAGCACATCAATAGCACAGAGCGAGGGGAAGAATATGAAAAAGTACATCAGGACTATGTATCAGGCGGGGCAGCAGGAGCGTACCAAGGGGTTGGTGAGACCAGTGCCCACCAGGCGGGGGGATCAATTGGCAGTGTTAGCAGATTTTTGCGCCCTCTGCTCAGCCTGCGTCCCTGGCACCCTCAGGCAGCGTGTGGCTCCATCAAGGAACCGCATGCACAGTACACAGGGAAAGCCCCTCCCCCTTGCGGTCTGAATAGGAGCGCCAGTGTTGTGCCGAAATAGGTTTCCCTAAGAAAGCCCGTTTTCTCTGGCTCTCCACCCCTTCAGCCTTTTGCAATCCAGCTCCTCCCAGCTCCGCCTCTCCAGCCAATCGGAACTCCTCCCCTCCAGCTTTCTCCACTCCAGTTCCTCCAATTCTCTATCCGTGGAATCAGGGCCAGCGCTACCTATAGGCAAGTTAGGCACCACGCCGGCCTAAAGCGCACTTCAGTCAGGGGCGCAAAGTGGTTGCGAGGTGCGCTCCGTACGTAGCGCATCTCGCAACCATGGCACTCTTTATGTAGTAAACTCTGCAACCCTGCACTCATTATGTAGTAAAAGGACCCCAAAACCCCTCCTCTGCACTTAAAAGCATTCAAAACGCCAAGTTTGGCTGTTTTGAATACTATAATTTTATTTAAAATCAAGGGACTTTAAGGCTTCAGTAGCCGGAAGTGATTTCATGACATTGCTTCCAGGTTTCTACATGGGAGACCCGTTCAGAGCATAATCTGGCTTTGTTTTTGGCCTTTGGCCAGCTGGCGCATACTCCCCACCTCCATACACTCTGTACTCCTCTCCTGTACATACTACTCACCTCCATACACTCCACACTCCTCTCCTATACACACTACTCACCTCCATACACTCCACACTCCTCTCCTGTACATACTACTCACCTCCATACACTCCACACCCCTCTCCTGTACATACTACCCACCCTCCATACACTCCACACCCCTCTCCTGTACATACTACCCACCCTCCATACACTCCACACTCCTCTCCTGTACATACTACCCACCTCCATACACTCCACACCCCTCTCCTGTACATACTACCCAGCCTCCATACACTCCACACTCCTCTCCTGTACACACTACTCACCTCCATACACTCCACACTCCTCTCCTGTACACACTACTCACCTCCATACACGCCACACTCCTCTCCTGTACATACTACCCACCTCCATACACTCCACACTCCTCTCCTGTACATACTACTCACCTCCATACACTCCACACCCCTCTCCTGTACATACTACCCAGCCTCCATACACTCCACACTCCTCTCCTGTACACACTACTCACCTCCATACACTCCACACTCCTCTCCTGTACACACTACTCACCTCCATACACGCCACACTCCTCTCCTGTACATACTACCCACCTCCATACACTACGCACTCCTCTCCTGTACATACTACCCACCTCCATACACTCCACACTCCTCTCCTGTACATACTACCCACCTCCATACACTCCACACTCCTCTCCTGTACACACTACTCACCTCCATACACTACGCACTCCTCTCCTGTACATACTACCCACCTCCATACACTACGCACTCCTCTCCTGTACATGCTACCCACCTCCAAACACTCCGCACTCCTCTCCTGTACATACTACTCACCTCCATACACTCCACACTCCTCTCCTGTACATACTACTCACCTCCATACACTCCACACCCCTCTCCTGTACATACTACCCACCCTCCATACACTCCACACTCCTCTCCTGTACATACTACCCACCTCCATACACTCCACACCCCTCTCCTGTACATACTACCCACCTCCATACACTCCACACTCCTCTCCTGTACATACTACTCATCTCCATACACTCCACACTCCTCTCCTGTACATACTACCCACCTCCATACACTCCACACTCCTCTCCTGTACATACTACCCACCTCCATACACTCCACACTCCTCTCCTGTACATACTACTCATCTCCATACACTCCACACTCCTCTCCTGTACACACTACTCACCTCCATACACTCCACACCCCTCTCCTGTACATACTACCCACCCTCCATACACTCCACACTCCTCTCCTGTACATACTACCCACCTCCATACACTCCACACTCCTCTCCTGTACATACTACTCATCTCCATACACTCCACACTCCTCTCCTGTACACACTACTCACCTCCATACACTCCACGCTCCTCTCCTGTACATACTACCCACCTCCATACACTCCACACTCCTCTCCTGTACATACTACTCACCTCCATACACTCCACACCCCTCTCCTGTACATACTACTCACCTCCATACACTCTTCACTCCTCTCCTGTACACACTACCCACCTCCATACACTCCACACTCCTCTCCTGTACATACTACCCACCTCCATACACTCCACACTCCTCTCCTGTACATACTACTCATCTCCATACACTGCACACCCCTCTCCTGTACATACTACTCACCTCCATACACTCCACACTCCTCTCCTGTACATACTACTCACCTCCATACACTCCACACTCCTCTCCTGTACATACTACTCACCTCCATACACTTCACACTCCTCTCCTGTACATACTACTCACCTCCATACACTCCACACTACTCTCCTGTACATACTACTCACCTCCATACACTCCACACTCCTCTCCTGTACACACTACTCACCTCCATACACTCCACACCCCTCTCCTGTACATACTACCCACCTCCATACACTCCACACTCCTCTCCTGTACATACTACCCAACTCCATACACTCCACACTCCTCTCCTGTACATACTACTCACCTCCATACACTCCACACTCCTCTTCTTTACATACTACTCACCTCCATACACTCCACACTCCTCTCCTGTACATACTACCCACCTCCATACACTCCACACTCCTCTCCTGTACATACTACCCACCTCCATACACTCCACACTCCTCTCCTGTACATACTACTCACCTCCATACACTCCACACTCCTCTCCTGTACATACTACTCATCTCCATACACTGCACACTCCTCTCCTGTACATACTACTCACCTCCATACACTCCACACTCCTCTCCTGTACATACTACTCACCTCCATACACTCCACACTCCTCTCCTGTACATACTACTCACCTCCATACACTCCACACTCCTCTCCTGCAGATAATACCCACCGCCGTACACTCCACACTCCTCTCCTGTACATACTACCCACCTCCATACACTCCACACTCCTCTCCTGTACACACTACTCACCTCCATACACTCCACACCCCTCTCCTGTACACACTACAAACCTCCATACACTCCACACTCCTCTACTGTACATAATACCCACCGCCGTACACTCCACACTCCTCTCCTGTACATACTACTCACCTCCATACACTCCACACTCCTCTTCTTTACATACTACTCACCTCCATACACTCCACACTCCTCTCCTGTACATACTACTCACCTCCATACACTCCACACTCCTCTCCTGTACATACTACCCACCTCCATACACTCCACACTCCTCTCCTGTACATACTACTCATCTCCATACACTGCACACCCCCCTCCTGTACATACTACTCACCTCCATACACTCCACACTCCTCTCCTGTACATACTACCCACCTCCATACACTCCACACTCCTCTCCTGTACATAATACCCACTGCCGTACACTCCACACCCCTCTCCTGCACAAAATACCCACCACTGTACACTCCCTATTAAACATTAACGCATTCTGCATTATGTAAGGCATCTCAGACTCTATTAAGCTACACCCCTTTTAGCCACGCCCAATATTTAGCGCAATTTAAGCCACGCCCACATGTCCCAACAGGGAGTGGAGGTGTACTTAAAGCTCTACACTTGATGCGAAACCCTACACCCCCCCCCCCCCCAAGGTGAGAGAAAAGGGGCCTTTTTGTTGTCACAGAACAGGTGTCCTCAGAGTTCCCCCAGGCTTCCGCTCCAGTGGCAAATGTAATGTTTAGCATTGCCCTCACTGTCTGTTCTAGTGATTACACTCACCGTAACAGTGAAGGGACATCGGACTGCAGTAGAAGCAACCCGACAGAGGCTCCAACCCTTGTCCACTTCAAAGGTAAATAAAAAGTCTTGGCTGTGTGGTTTAACTTTAGTGTATGTGAGCCCTTACAAAAATGTACCTGTTGATCCTGCCAGAAATCTAATGAGCTGATAATATCCTGTGTTCTTCAAAACACCTCCATACTATTTTATTAGGAAGAGGAGATGTTCTGTGGCACTACCACACCTCTTAGGGTGACAACTAGGGATCGACCGATTATTGGTGTAGGATAGGATTTTTTTCTCCCAAAATATGTAGCAGAATACATATTGGCCTAGATTTATGAAGAATTTTTATTTTTGGATATGTTTTATAGCAGAAAGTTTTTTAAAATGTTGTTCGTTTATAGTGCATTAAATAAAAAAACAGGAGTGATCCAATACCACCAAAAGAAATCTCTATTTGTGTGAACTAAAATTATATAAATTGCATTTGTGTACAGCATTGCATGACCGCGCACTTGTCAGTTAAAGTAGCGTAGTGGCAAAAAGCAAAAAAAAGATGGCCTGGTCATAAAGGGGGGAATAAATCTTCCGGGGGTCAAGTGGTTAAGGGTTTGTTCACACCAGTGGGTGTGGGTTTTTGTATTCTCCATGTAATGCTCGCTGGTTGTTCTGTGTAGGGGAGGTGCAATGCGTTGGTTTAATGCATCTCACCATTTACTTTTTTCCCTTTTTCTAGCTAAAAGAAGCTGCAGCAGTTCAACTGGTGGGCATCATCTAGCCCTTTCCTCCTCAGCCTGACTGCTCCTGGCCTGCCCCTTCCATTAAAGTGTTACTAAACCTAGGACCCTGCATTCAAAATATCTGGTCTCCCACAGTACACAGAACATGGAAACGCAATAGTTTTAGTAAATATAAACTGCTAAATATCTTTTCTCATCAGCAGTATATAGCAGTCTTGTGGCTTCTATCAGTGTCTGATTGAAGCTTGTAGGAGGAGTTTTCATTCTCTCCTGATTGTCTTATGAGACTGCAGGACCCCTGACCCTCTGTCTGGACAGTGCTGATTGGCCCTGTGCTGATCACATGCACTCTCCCAAGAAAAGAAAACAAAATCTTTAGCAATACACACCAAACTTAGCATGTGCAGCTTACCCCCAAGGCTCTGTTCTATCAGGAGATGGATTGGGGACTGTGGAAGAAGGGGAGGATCAGAGGAAACAGGATCAAACAGCCTTTTTACACAAAGCACAGGATTAACCCCTTAGGTTGCACAGTAAGTATAACAACCAGGCTTTACTGCATATACAGACTGATTTTAGGCTCGGTTCACATTAGTGCGATGGCAGACATCGCATGTGATTCGGAGCGCACTGATCTGAAGATCACATGCGATGTCAATTCAGTCATACAGATGGTATGACTGAATTTGAATCTGATTCGGCACAAACACACACAGGACCCTTTTTTGGGTCCGCACCAGAATCGGATTGCATGCTTGTTCACACTTATGCAATCCGATTCATGTCCGAATGTCAGATCGCACTGCGATATGTGAACTGATTTGGGGGTGTCGTTAACTTTGAATTGACACCCCCAGCGATTCGCAGTGTGAACTGCCTGCGCTGGGAATTTCGATGCCGGAACCTGCAGTAGATTTGCATGGTTCCCGCATCGCATAAGTGTGGACTGGGACTTTCTGTCGTGGGTTTAGTAACGCTTTCACTGGATTTTACTTCTTTCAGTTCTGGAGACTCAGCACCATCTGTGGGCATACCTAGGACAGCCTTCATGCAAATTTCTCCTGCGTTAGACTGATAACCACCCATCAAAGCATTTTGATATTTCCATACACTCCCAAAAGCCAGCCTACTGCTTGCATACAGGCATACCCCATTTTAAGTACACTCACTTTGCGTACACTCGCGAGTACGGACACAGCCTGGTCAGCTTGGCATGGCACTACTCCCAATTTTTAACATTGGCATCTATGGGAAATCTTGGTCAGCTTGACATGGCACTGCTCCCAAACCATAAGTGACAGGGATACCAAACTTAGGGAGCACCGAGAGGGGACCCAGGACTACAACATTTCCTATTTGTGGCCAGCCAGCTTGCCTAGGTAATCTATCATGTCATCAAGGCCATCTTTAAAGCAGGGCAAAAGGGGCAGCTTCCCCGGGCTCAGTCATTATTGTGAGGCCCAAAGCAGCTGTCCCTTGAGCACGCTTTGCCTGCAAATAGTTGATAAGTGGATTCGAGAGGGACCAAAAACATTTTTTGCCCAGGGTCCAATCATTATTAAAGATGGCCCTGCATGTCATAGTCCTGGATCCCCTTAACATGCTCCCCAAGCTTGGTGTCCTTGTCACTTATGGTTTGGGAGCAGTGCCATGTCAAGCTGACCAAGATTTTCTATGGAGCTAGTGTATTTACATGCATTGAGAAATGAAAAAAGGTATTGCTTCACTTTAAGTACATTTTCGTTTTACATACATGCTCTGGTCCCATTGTGTACTTAAAAGTGGGGTATGCCTGTATTGTATTGTGATGGGGTGCTGTGAGGTTTGCAAGAAGCTACAGCTGACTCTGCCCACCAGTTATAATCTGACTGCACTGCATAGGGAAGCACAGAGACCCAGTAACATGATCAGTGGGATTAAATAAAAAAAGGCTGTAATGAAAACTGAAAGGCTTTATTTAAAATTGTAATCAACATGTTGATGAAGAGGGAGGGAGGAACCAGGAAAGGCCAAATTCTGTATAAGCAGATTAAACTTTAGCTTTAATCAAGCCAGCCAAAACCAAGCATGTGCTGTTTTTCTAAGACTTGTATGTTGGAAGGTTTTAGGCAATGCACAGGCTATGAAAAAACAATTCTAGAAGCTAAACTTCTAGAGGGTTATGACACAGGCTCCAAATAAAAGGTCTATTACTTCTCTGGTTATGTAATCCCTTGCATGTTGTCAAAACATCTGCTGGGAGCCTGCGGAGCCCGGGGAACAGATGTGTCACTTCGGTGATCCCCGGCAACATGCGTTTTCTAGGCCTCTTATTTCCACACCTCCGCCCAGTCTTTGTAGATCCAGCTATGTGGATTGCTCTGCCTCTAATCTCAGCCTTTTCCAGTGAGGCATGTTATTAAACATTAATTAGTAGCTGAAACCAAATCATATACAAATCCAAGACCAGATATCATTTGTTTTGCAGCTTGCTAGTCCTTAGATGTGGTGGCTGAATTCGTTCTTTTTTTCAGGCTTTCTCCCTTTTATATAT
Source organism: Pelophylax lessonae (assembly GCF_965119305.1). Lineage (NCBI taxonomy): Eukaryota > Metazoa > Chordata > Amphibia > Anura > Ranidae > Pelophylax > Pelophylax lessonae. Next base: position 65,244,422 of record NC_138778.1, on the reverse strand, counting down.
TTACCCGGTGATCCTGCCACTGACACACTAAAGCCCCGTACACGCGATAAGAAATTTGGCCAGGAAATTTCGTCCGACGATCGATCTGCCGATTTTCGGCTTGTTAGTATGATGCTTCCAACAACCGACTCTGACTTTTCGGCCAAAAAAATCCTGGTGTGCAGGCTATAAAACTTTTGTCGTCCGTCAACACACGTCCAATTTTCATCTCATTAGTACAGATTTCAAAAGGGAAAAATCTTATGAGTGTAGCACCACCCCCGCAGGAGCTGCTGATTAGATTATTGGGTCTACGTCCTGCCTAACAACCCACAGAATTGGCTCGAACCCTCCCTAGGCACAACTGACCCAGAATAGGACTGGAATACCAAATGGCTACACAGATTGGAATATAACACTTCAATAAATAATAATGACCTGTTACCTCTCTCCAGCTGCAGTCCTTCTGGGTAATACAAGGTGACCACACACAAGCTTGCTTTTAAACAGGAAAGTTATTTACTGTGAATCAAATAAACAGTTTCGATACAGTAAAATATGACTTTGTAAAAGGATATACTAATTAATTAATCAAAGATAAGATAAATACTGTGATATCACTCCTCAAGGGCACATTAATTGTTTCAGGAAATGTCTCAGAGCCTATAGGACCGCCATCTTAATCACTATTATACTTTTGGAGATAAGGCTCAGCATTCAGTTAGACACAGTATCAGAATGTCAGACCTATCTGAGTCCGCTGTTTCTTCTCTATATCTTCGCTAGCAACGTTGGTGCACTCGCAATTTGTAATCCACATTGAGGATGGGTGATCAATAGAGAGAATGGCAGCAAACAGTTAGTAATCACCGCGGGGTGTCTGTGCAGGATTGCCGGTAAAACTTCTGTGAGAGATGTACTGGGCCACCTGGTATATTGCCTTCTACTACTCTAAGGCTAATCCTGACTAAAGTTACTTCTTTGATAGATATAGTCAGTTTTTGGGCAGGTGCCCTCTCACCAACAGGACTGTCTCCCAGGAAGCCTCCGCTGCTGTCTCAGTCTCCGGCCTCTGTCACCAGCCGCGCTAGGTATTTGGGGTGGATGAGTCTGGTCTCTGTAGAACATCGATGGGACCTCCAGGAGGGATCCTCCACTGGAGATGAAACACTGCAACTTAGTCACTTAAGGCCCAGGAGTTTCGGCCTAGCATACAGCATCAGCCCACAGCACTGGCATCCTGCTTGTCTCACTGTGTCTTTCCCCAGAGAGTGAGCCTGGCTCCTCCCTTCCTTTATAAAGCTTCCCCCAGAAGGCTGTGCGGTGCAGCAGTGCACCCTGGTATTCTCAAAGCACTATGGGCGATGAAGACTGCTCAACTTCCTGAAAGGAAAATAACATCAAAAGACATTCCATAGCCGCTGCAATGTGTCCTTTTGGCCACTAGATGGAGCCGAGTTCCTCTCAAATGTCAAGCAGCAGTCTTTTAGAACTTGTATAATGGAAGACCCCGCTACACACTCCCCCCACTTGAGAAACTTTGGTCCCCAAAGAGGACAACAGCATGTACTCCAGTGCATATGTTGGCAGTACACAAAAAAAACATTAACATATGCATAACAGGGAATCATCTTCCTTTTCAGAAGCAGAGTTCAAACTTAACAACTGCATATTACAACACAGGTTCGACATAGGAACCTCCCACCAATTGTCAGGGGAGGGAAGGTAATTCTGTTCACAGACCCCTGACACTTGAGTGGCTTGTACAGATGTGCCTGGGGGTGAGCTAGGGTTGTCCTCCACCAAATCTGCGGTGGAAGAACTAGGCTGATCAAGAGTTCGTTTGGAAGTAAAGATAGCCTCTTCTGAGCATTCACCCAATTGGTCATAGGTCAGTCTTTTGGGCGGGTGAATGACTCTTCTTTCCCTCTGTTCTTTGGGATGCACGATCTCAGAGGTACTAGGACCAGCCACTTCTGGGGATTCTTCAATGTCCTCCTCCTCATGTTCCAACACACAGGAATCTGATGCTTCAAGAGCGGTCAGTTCTTCTTCAGAGGAAGGTGCAACCTCCTCCTCAGGATCTTCATCATCAACTACTTCTTCTGGAAGCATGTGGAAAGGTATGAATTCGGGGGCTTCCGCCCGAAGGGTTCCTCTGTCAGCCAATTCGGATGAAGACAGGGAGGCAGGTGTGGGTTCTGGTAACTGAGACGACCACATCCAGTCAGGTACCTCCTCTTCATCTTCCAGATCTTCAGATGGAGAATTTCCCTCCCTCACATCTGGGAGTGTCGACTGAGATCTGGTGACTGGTCTGGACAGGCGAGAGGTCGAAGGGGTCTCTGGCGAATCTACGACAGGAGGCATGCGAACTGCTTCAGAGAGAGGCAGTAAATGGTTCCTATGCCAAGTCTTCAATGGACCCACACTTCCTTCAGGCCGAATTTGATACACAGGGAGGTTTGGTAGTTGCTTGCAGATAACATAAGGTTGGGACTTCCAGCGGTCTGCCAACTTGTGTTTTCCTGGGACACCCAAGTTCCTCAACAATACCCTGTCCCCTGGTTGCAAGTCTTGGATCCGAACTTTTAAGTCGAAATTCCTTTTATTCCTCAGTCCACGTTGATCAGATGTGGCCTGAGCTTTATCATAGGCCGATTTCAGACTCTTCCGCAGTCGGTCCACATATCCCTTGTGCGATGCTGAAGAGGTGTGATCGGGCGAGATGCCAAAGGCCAAATCCACTGGCAATCGAGCCTCTCGTCCAAACATTAGACGATAAGGGGAATATCCAGTAGCATCACTGACAGTACTGTTGTAGGCATGCACAATGGCAGCTACATGTTTGCCCCAATGCTGTTTCTTCTCTGAGCTTAAAGTCCCCAACATGTCCAAAAGAGTCCTGTTAAATCGTTCCGGCTGGGCATCCCCTTGTGGATGGTAGGGAGTAGTTCTAGTCTTTTGGATGCCTAACAGATCTAACAGTCTCTTGATCAGTCTGCTTTCAAAGTCTCTTCCCTGATCTGAATGGAGGCGTTGTGGTAACCCATAGTGTACAAAGAACTTTTCTACAAGAACTTTGGCTACTGTAGAGGCCTTCTGATCCCTTGTTGGGAATGCTTGGGCGTATCTGGTAAAATGGTCTGTTACCACAAGGACATTCCCTTGGCCACTCAGATCAGGCTCTAGGCAAAGGAAATCAATGCACACCAGTTCCATGGGTCCCTGGCTTTGCAGATGGCCCATTGGGGCTGCTTGACGTGGCAGAGTCTTCCTTTGTATACATCGGACACAAGAATGACAGTATCCTTCAACTTCGGCCCTCATACAGGGCCAGTAGAACCTGTCTCTGACAAGCTGAAAAGTTCTTTCAGGTCCCAGATGGCCATGATTATCATGAAGAGCAGCCAGAACTCTCTCCCTGTATTTAGCTGGTAAGAACAGTTGCCACTTCTCCTCCAGATCTTCAGATGGGCCTCTTCGGTAGGCCACCCCTTCTCGGATCTGTAACCGGGTCCACTCTCTATGCAACAGACGGGCCCCCTGAGGAGAGTCGGTGAGAAGCAACTCAGGGCGCTGGATCTCCAAGGCTTCCAAAAGAAGTTTTCCCAGAGGGTCTTCCAGCTGCTCCTTCCTCAAGTCCCTTTTGGACAGCCGGGGTAAATCTTCCCCTTCAACCTGGGTCACCCTGCAATAGTATTTGGGTACTCCGACAGCCGAAACCCCAATCTCTTCGGCTCTTGATCCTCCTCTGGATCGAAGTTCAGTTCCCTGATATAGGGCACGCACCCCTTCTGGAGCCAAATGGGTCCATTCTTCATCAGGTTCGTGTGGTGCATGCAACCTTCTGGATAGGGCATCTGCATCCCTGTTCCCGATTCCTGGCCGATACTTCAGGCTGAAGTTGAAGCTAGAGAGGGCAGCCAACCATCTGTGTCCTGTTGCATCCAGCTTAGCTGTAGTCAACAGATAGGTAAGGGGATTATTATCCGTCTTGACAATGAATTCAGCTCCGTACAGGTAATCTTTCAGTTTGTCGACCACTGCCCACTTTAAGGCCAGGAATTCAAGTTTGTGGGTAGGATAATTCCTTTCAGCAGGTAGTAGACTCCTGCTCACGTAGGCTACGGGTCGCAGGTGGCCCCCATGTTCCTGGTAGAGTACCCCACCCAGCCCATCTCGGCTGGCATCGACATGTAGTTCATATGGTTTCGTGGGGTCTGCGTAGGCCAACACAGGGGCAGTGGTTAGATTCTTTTTCAACTGAATGAAAGCCCCTTCACATTCTGGGGTCCACTGATCCTGGATGGACTCCTTGGCCTTCCGGGGTCCCATGGTGGACTTCATTGGCTTGACCAGTTCAGGAACGTCATCTTCTTCGTTCTTTAGTAACTCATTGAGGGGTCGGGCAATCTTGGCGAACCCCTCTACAAACCTCCTGTAATAGGAGCAAAAACCCAGGAACGACCGAAGTTCGGTCACATTTGTAGGTCTCGGCCAGGAGGCGACAGCATCCAGCTTGTCCGGGTCGGTGGCCACCCCTTCTTCAGACACGATGTGGCCCAGGTAATGGACCGAGGACTGATAGAATTGGCACTTCTCAGGAGAAAGTTTCAGGCCTTCTTCATGTAGCCTCTTCAGGACCTTTTCCAACCTCTCCTCGTGTTCTTCCAAAGTTCTGCCAAACACGATAACATCATCCAAGTATACCAGTACCTCTATCAAATTCATATCTCCAACGGTCCTTTCCATCAGCCTTTGGAAGGTAGCAGGGGCCCCTGACAATCCCTGAGGCATGCGATTGAACTCAAAGAACCCCACAGGGGTGATGAAGGCTGTCTTCTCCCGATCTTCAGGGTGCATGGGGATCTGATAATACCCACTCTTTAAGTCCATCACACTGAACCACTTCGCCCCTGACAGGCTCTGTAGGGCGTCTTCGATTCGAGGAGTGGTATACTGGTCTGGGATGGTTCTTCTGTTCAGTGTTCGGTAGTCGATACAAAGCCTCAGAGATCCGTTTTTCTTCCGGACTACCACTATCGGAGAAGCATATGGGCTCCTGGATTCTCGAATAACCCCAGTCTTCTTGAGTTCCGCCAGCTGCTGACGTAGATCTTCTAAGTCACCTAAGGGAACTCGCCGGACTCTTTCTCGGAAAGGTTTGTCCTCACTCAGGCGGATATTATGAGTGGCACTCCTGGCGCATCCCACGTCGAACTCATTCCTAGAAAATATTCCTCGCCATCCAGCAAGTTGTGCCTTGGCCCTCTTCACCCATTCTGGTGGGAGGGCAGCGTTTCCAGAGCAGAGCTCTTCTATAACATCTTCACCCCTTCCCTCCTCTTTAAGATCAGATGGGACAACTGGGGTAGCCGGGTTAACTTGGCCCAACAGCACTCTGGCCGGTACCTTCACCGGTGTAGTAGAGGTGTTTCTGACACTCACTAAAACCCTTCCATGGTTTTTCTGTAACACCTTCAAAGGGATCACTTCAGGGATTACTTCTATCCCTCTCTCCTCTTCCTGTGGACCTGATTCAAAGATGATAAAAGGGCCCGGCTGTTTCCATGTGAGTTTAACGGAAGCTTTCAGACAAGCCACCTCTCCTGGCTGCAAGACCTTTTCCGTTCTGTCCAACTTCCAGAGTCTTCCAACTCCTTCTGCAGGAGTCTCTTGCTCCAATACTAATCGTTGATAGGCCTGCCGTAGCATGGGGTGAATCCTTGGCGCTGGAGCATCCTGTCCCTGGACCAGTTGTGTCAGGAGGCGCCTTACCAGGTCAGTGTTGGTCCCTACGATGAGAGAGCTTTTGTTGGCCCCTGGCGGACGAGGACAGACCACCGCTAGGGTGTCGAAGGTTTCAGCTTCACCAGCCACTGATGGGTCAAAGGTCAACTTGATTGGCAGATACCCGTCATAGGGAAAACTTTGAGTCCCGATACCCCATATCTCCAGATCTTCCAACTTCTGCAGAGGTAGATGGGTAAGGTGTTTATCATAGAAGTCTCTATACAGAAGAGTCACTTGGGCCCCAGTGTCAAGGAGGGCTCTTGTGTAAATTCCTTCTACCTGGACAGAGACTACAGGGGAAGGCCCGACCAAGTTAGTTGGGAATTCTCTTGAAGTGGCCTTGTTGTCTGATTCAGTTCTCTGCACCCAGGCTCTTTTCTTTTTTTTTCTTCTGGACTTCAGTCCCCTCTGGGCCCGGTGTGCATTGATTTTCCTTCTCTCAGTAGCCTGGAGTATAGAACTAGGGGCGTTGTACCTGGATCTGACTCCCTGACTCAGATTCCCTGAATCATTGAGTCTCTTGGATTCCCTTGAAACTGGCGGGCACCCGGTCGACTCCTTCACGGGTGCCCTCTGAAGTTTCTCCGCTGGCTTGCGAGGTTCTGAGGCGACATTTCCTGGGCTGGGACATACTCCTCTAACATGTCCTACTCCCCCACAGTTGAAACAAGTTAGCGATCTCCTAGGTCTCGGTTCCGGGTCTACTCTAAGGTTAGAAGGTTTATCCGGCTTCTCTGACACGTTCCCATCAGGTAGAGTAGATGCCTGACTAGTCAGGATGGACACCATTTCTATCAACTGGGACACCTGGGTCTTTAGGAGTTCAACTTGCGAGTCACTTTCTTTTGCACTTATCACTCTGACACGAGCAGTTGAGTCAAACTGCCGACTCTTCCTTTTGTTGTCTAACATGACCTCTTCTTCTCTGACCATTCGGATCAGGTCAGGGTATTCCAGAATGCCACCATCTTGGCGAGTTCGCAACAGTATGGCAATGGGATCTAAGGGTTGAGCCCCTCTCAGCACCTGCCGTGCACGAGTCTCATCTACCTTCCGGGGGTCTATCCCTTTCTTTATCAAGATCTGGTGGATGATCTTATCTAGGCGTCTAATAAATTCGGACAACTTCTCTTCCTCTTCTTGGTAACAGTGGTCTAACTGGTAAAGAAGTTCAGCCACGTTCTCCGTCCGACCAAATACATCTTGTAGAATGTCTAGATAATCCTGTGCAGTACAGTTCTTTTTGCTTAGCTTGAGATTACGTACGGCCTCTAGTGCAGGTCCCTTTAAACTTTCTGTGATTCTCTGTTTCTTGTGCTGTTCTGGTACCTCCCACTCTTCCAAAGCCTGAGTGGCGGTATCTAACCACTCTTCAAACCCATCTTCTGTCGAAGGCACAGGCTGTTTCCCAGAGAATGTCCTGAGCTTCCTATATTCAGTCATCAGATAGTTTGGGGAGTCCTTACTACATTTTGCTACGATTTCCCCGAGAACAGCACACAGTTCTGAGCTAAAGGTAGACAAAGGTGGTGACTCTGGACTCCCTTCTTGGACACCTTTTTCTTTGCTGGATCCCCCAGGAGTGGTGGATGAGGGACCTTCAGTAAGGACTTCTGGATGTATTAAGAAAAGTTCTGTTTGGTCAGTAGTCTTTACACTGGTTCCCTTAAAGTAATCAGGGACCCCCTTCCTCCACTCACACAATGCATACGTGTGTGGAACGGTGGTGTCTGTCTTTATGTCAGTCACCCAGAATTTCCTGTCTGTGGACAGTGCCCTTAAAACTGGGAGGAGTTTTTCCTCAGTCCAGACCTCTCCCTTGATTTCAACCACCAGGCCATTTTCCACTACGACATTCTCTTCCCTGCACCACTCGGCTGCAGCGGTAGGATCCATTTCTGCGTTGAGGGGGATTCTGTGGCTGAGAGGGTTGTGTTGCAGGACTGTAGATAATCCCGGACGAGCCCCCACGTGTAGCACCACCCCCGCAGGAGCTGCTGATTAGATTATTGGGTCTACGTCCTGCCTAACAACCCACAGAATTGGCTCGAACCCTCCCTAGGCACAACTGACCCAGAATAGGACTGGAATACCAAATGGCTACACAGATTGGAATATAACACTTCAATAAATAATAATGACCTGTTACCTCTCTCCAGCTGCAGTCCTTCTGGGTAATACAAGGTGACCACACACAAGCTTGCTTTTAAACAGGAAAGTTATTTACTGTGAATCAAATAAACAGTTTCGATACAGTAAAATATGACTTTGTAAAAGGATATACTAATTAATTAATCAAAGATAAGATAAATACTGTGATATCACTCCTCAAGGGCACATTAATTGTTTCAGGAAATGTCTCAGAGCCTATAGGACCGCCATCTTAATCACTATTATACTTTTGGAGATAAGGCTCAGCATTCAGTTAGACACAGTATCAGAATGTCAGACCTATCTGAGTCCGCTGTTTCTTCTCTATATCTTCGCTAGCAACGTTGGTGCACTCGCAATTTGTAATCCACATTGAGGATGGGTGATCAATAGAGAGAATGGCAGCAAACAGTTAGTAATCACCGCGGGGTGTCTGTGCAGGATTGCCGGTAAAACTTCTGTGAGAGATGTACTGGGCCACCTGGTATATTGCCTTCTACTACTCTAAGGCTAATCCTGACTAAAGTTACTTCTTTGATAGATATAGTCAGTTTTTGGGCAGGTGCCCTCTCACCAACAGGACTGTCTCCCAGGAAGCCTCCGCTGCTGTCTCAGTCTCCGGCCTCTGTCACCAGCCGCGCTAGGTATTTGGGGTGGATGAGTCTGGTCTCTGTAGAACATCGATGGGACCTCCAGGAGGGATCCTCCACTGGAGATGAAACACTGCAACTTAGTCACTTAAGGCCCAGGAGTTTCGGCCTAGCATACAGCATCAGCCCACAGCACTGGCATCCTGCTTGTCTCACTGTGTCTTTCCCCAGAGAGTGAGCCTGGCTCCTCCCTTCCTTTATAAAGCTTCCCCCAGAAGGCTGTGCGGTGCAGCAGTGCACCCTGGTATTCTCAAAGCACTATGGGCGATGAAGACTGCTCAACTTCCTGAAAGGAAAATAACATCAAAAGACATTCCATAGCCGCTGCAATGTGTCCTTTTGGCCACTAGATGGAGCCGAGTTCCTCTCAAATGTCAAGCAGCAGTCTTTTAGAACTTGTATAATGGAAGACCCCGCTACATGAGCAAGACTAGGCATGCTCAGAGATGAAAGAACACATAGAAAGCAATCCAACACATGACATCACTTCTGAAGTAGAATTCTGTCGTACGGGAAAATTTGTGCGCAGTCTAGAGAACATTCCAACCAACGGACACCACTCTGGACAAAAGACGGACGACCGGTCGGCGGAAATTCGTTGCGTGTGTACGGGGCATTAGGCCCTTTCTCCATTGAAGAATCTGTCTGTCTGCTGATCCCCACTGGACAGATGGCTGGTCCGTGTCTGCTCAGATTATGCGTAAGGCCCCTTTCACACGGGCGGTGCACCCGACGGAGTCTGTCCTTCTCAGCAGGGAATCTGTCTTTCTGCTGATCCCCACTGGACAGATGGCTGGTCCGTGTCTGCTCAGATTATGCATAAGGCCCCTTTCACACGAGCGCACCGCCCGACGGAGTCCGTTCTGCTCAGCGGGAATCTGTCTGTCTGCTGATCCCCACTGGACAGATGGCTGGTCCGTGTCTGCTCAGATTATGCGTAAGGCCCCTTTCACACGGGCGGTGCACCCGACGGAGTCTGTCCTTCTCAGCAGGGAATCTGTCTTTCTGCTGATCCCCACTGGACAGATGGCTGGTCCGTGTCTGCTCAGATTATGCGTAAGGCCCCTAAAACACGGGCGCACCGCCCGACGGAGTCCATCCTGCTCAGCGGGGAATCTGTCTGTCTGCTGATCCCCACTGGACAGATGGCTGGTCTGTGTCTGCTCAGATTATGCGTAAGGCCCCTTTCACACGGGCGGTGCGCCCGACGGAGTCCATTCTGCTCAGCGGGGAATCTGTCTGTCTGCTGATCCCCACTGGACAGATGGCTGGTCCGTGTCTGCTCAGATTATGCGTAAGGCCCCTAAAACACGGGCGCACCGCCCGACGGAGTCCATCCTGCTCAGCGGGGAATCTGTCTGTCTGCTGATCCCCACTGGACAGATGGCTGGTCTGTGTCTGCTCAGATTATGCGTAAGGCCCCTTTCACACGGGCGGTGCGCCCGACGGAGTCCATTCTGCTCAGCGGGGAATCTGTCTGTCTGCTGATCCCCACTGGACAGATGGCTGGTCCGTGTCTGCTCAGATTATGCAAAAGGCCCCTTTCACATGGGCGCACCATCCGACGGAGTCCATCCTGCTCAGCGGGGGATCTGTCTGTCTGCTGATCCCCACTGGACAGATGGCTGGTCCGTGTCTGCTCTGATTATGCGTAAGGCCCCTTTTACACGGGAGCACCGCCCGAAGGAGTCCGCCTGCTCAGCGGGGGATCTGTCTGTCTGCTGATCCCCACTGGACAGATGGCTGGTCCGTGTCTGCTCAGATTATGCGTAAGGCCCCTTTCACACGGGCGGTGCACCCGACGGAGTCTGTCCTTCTCAGCAGGGAATCTGTCTTTCCCCACTGGACAGATGGCTGGTCCGTGTCTGCTCTGATTATGCGTAAGGCCCCTTTCACACGGGCGCACCGCCCGACGGAATCCGTTCTGCTCAGCGTAGGATCAATTTGCCGATCCTTGCTGAGGAGGTGGATGACTGTGTGTAGAGACGGAGCTGGCAGACCGCATGTCCGTTCTTATCCGATCCGATCCGATCCTCCAGACGGATGGAAAATAGGGTTTCTATCCGTCCGGATTGTATGGACAGGATCAGATCGGATAGCAGCGGGTGTCAGCGGAGATGTCTCTGCTGACACCCGCTACCCCATAGGGATGCATGGAGCATCCGATAAGGTAGGAAAAAGCTATTCAGTCGAAGGGATTGCATGAGGACTCGAGGCCATACAATGCGATTAGAGGAGAAGCGTTTTGACCTCAGGCAACGCAGGGGGTTCTGTTAGGGCTACAAGATTGTGGAATTCTCTACCACAAGAGGTGGTTTCTGCGGGAAGTATGGCTACTTTCAAAAGACTCTTAGACGTACATCTCAAGGATCAAAACATTAAGGGCCTACACAGGTTGAACTGGATGGGCTATTGTCTTTATTCAACCTCAACTACTATGTAAGGTCCGCCTAAAAAAACTGACAGGCGGATCGGATTGCCCATGTGAGAGGAGCCTACCCCAGACACAGCTCGCTCTCCACTAAGGGCCTCTGGATGTAAATGGACATCCTGACTGTTTACGCCCAACGCCCTTCCGATTCGATCTGTCATCCCCACTCGTCTGTTTTTAGCAGATAGCCATGGATCAGATGTCGACGACAGGTGTAATTGGACATATGTCTGTTTACAACCGCCGCTCATAGAGGAGACTGGAGGGTCCAATCAGGTCCACTTAAAAAACTGATGGGCGGACCAGAAGTAAACACGGCAGACCGCTGTTCTGTTGATCAGGTCTCTGTGTTCATCCAGCAAGTACATCCCCCCCACAGTTAGAAAGCACCCCCCTAGGGACCCATTTAACTCTTTGATCGCCCCTGGTGTTAACCCCTTCCCTGCCAGCGTCATTAGTACTGTAACAGTGCATATTTTTAGCACTGATTACTCTAAACACAGCCGTCCGTACTTTTCCCTGAAGTGATCACAGAGGCTATGTGATCCTACTATATAGGATCGCATAGCCCAACCCCCCCCCCCCCCACAGTTAGAATCACTCCCCTAGGCTTACATTTAACCCCTTGATCACTAATAGTATTAACCCCTTCCCTGCCAATGGCATTTTTACAGTAACAGTGCATATTTATAGCACTGATTACTGTAGTAATGTCACTGGTCCCCCCAAAAGTGTCATAAATGTCAGTTAGGGGTCCGATCTGTCCGCCGCAATGTCGCAGCCCCACAAAAAAATCACAGATCGCCGCTATTACTAGTAAAAAAAAATAAAAAATAAAAATGACATAAATTTCCCGTAGTTAGTAGACGCAATAACTTTTGCGCAAACCAATCAAAATACGCTTATTGCATTTTTTTTTTTTACCAAAAATATGTAGCAGGAAACAAATTGGCCTAAAATGTTAAAAAAATTTGATTTTAAAATTTTTCTTTTGGGAATGTTATATAGCAGAATGTGACAAATATTTTTTTTTTTCAAAATTGTTGCCCGTTTTTGTTTATAGCGCAAAAAATAAAAATCGCACAGGTGATCAAATACCACCAAAAGAAAGCTCTATTTGTGGGGAAAAAAAAGGACTTCAATTTTATTTGGGTACAACGTCGCACGACTGCGCAATTGTCCATTAAAATAATGCAGTGCCGAACCGCAAAATAGGGCCTGGTCATTAACCAGCAAAATCTTCCGGTCCTTAAGTGGTTAAAGCGTAACTCCACTTTTGTTTAGAAAAAAACATTCCCCTCTGGGTCATCTCTGTAAATTACAAGGATTAAAACAACCTTTGTTGCAGATTCCCGCCTTTTGTTATTCTGAAGAAATCAGTGTTTGTTTCTCTGTGCTGAGTGGGTCTAATGGGAGTGGTTTCATAATTATCAATCAGCTGTGCAGCTGCAGAGCACCAATGAGGAAATCTGCTGGGCCTACATCCTTTTAAATGTGTTCCTATTGGGAGTATCTCACCAAAAATTATATTTTTGTTGCAAGGGATGCAGGAAATCTGACCTGTATCTTAGGCAGACTTCTGGGAAAATTGGTGAGCCAATCACACAAGCAGGAAATGATTTTTTTTGGGGTGTGGTCATTACACATTCTGTGTACAGAACACCTCCCAACTTTTTGAGATGGGAACGAGGGACACCTATTAGCAAATGCATGTAGACATAGGACACAACCCCCTGTCACTCCCCCTTAAAGGAGAATTATACCAAAAAATATTAGTTATGCTTTTTTTTAACCACTACTATTCCTTTATACTGGCTTTTAAAGCGTAATTCCACTTTTGTTGAGAAACAAACATTCCCCTCTTGGTGATTTCTGTACATTACAAGGATTTTAACAAACTTTTTTTTGCAGATTCCTAGTTTTTGTTATTCTGAAGAAATTACTGTTTGTTCCTCTGTGCCTCTGGGCTGAGTGGGTCTAATGGGAGTGGTTTCATAATTATCTGTCAGCTGTGGCAAGTGCAGGGCTCTAATGAGGAAAGCTGCTGGGCCTGCGTCCCTTTAGATGTGTTCCTATTGGGAGAATCTCACCAAAAATGACATTTTTGTTGCAGGGGATGCCAGAAATCTGACTTGTATCTTAGGCAGACTTCTGGGAAAATTGGTGAGCCAATCACACAAGCAGGAAATTGTGTTTCTGGGGTGTGGTCAGTATACATTCTGTGTACAGAACAGCTCCCAACTTTTTGAGATGGGAACGAGGGGCACCTATTAGCAAATGCATGTAGATATAGGACACACCCCTGTCACTCCCCCTAACAACAATAATAACAACTCCAGGTAGCCATATTGCATTGCATTTTCAGAAAATTACAACAGCTGCAGATTGAAAAGGAAAGGTCGTTTTTAATAACATTCAATTACAATTTGACTTGTGTCACAATCGTATACGCTATATTGTTTTTATTTGCTTTTTGTTACGCCACGAAAGTGGAGTTACCCTTTAACCACTTAAGCCCTGGAAGATTTTACCCCCTTCCTGACCAGGGCCTATTTTGCGATTCGGCACTGAGTGACATTAACGGACAATTGCGCGGTTGTGCAACGCTGTACCCAAACGAATTTGATGTCCTTTTTTCCCCACAAACAGAGCTTTCTTTTGGTGGTTTTTGATCACCTGTGCGAATTTTACTTTTTGCGCTATAAACAAAAAAAGAGCGTCAATTTTGCAAAAATAACAATATTTTTCATTTTTTTATATGAAATTCCCCAAAAAAATGTAAAAATCTAAATTTTTTAACATTTTAGGCCAATTTGTTTTCTGCTACATATGTTTGGTAAAAAAAAATCGCAAAAAGCGTATTTTGATTGGTTTGTGCAAAAGTTATTGCGTTTACTAACTAAGGGAAAGATTTTTGTCATTTTTGTTGTTTTTTTTTTAACGCGTAATGGCGGCGATCTGAGATTTTTTTTTGCGGAACTGCCACATTGCGGCGGACAGATCGGACCCTTGACTGACATTTTTTACACTTTTGGAGGTACCAGTGACATTACTACAGTAATCAGTGCTATACATATGCACTGTTACTGTAAAATGACACTGGTAGTGAAGGGGTTAACTTTTTTTGAGAGGGAGGGGTTATGTGTGTCCCTAGGGGCGTGATTCTAACTGTGATTGGCTGTGGCTTGAGGTGTATGAACAGTGATCAACGGTCCTACCTAGTAGAACCGTATGATCACCATTCATACACAGGGGAGAATGACAGGCGGCTTGTTTATATTAGCCGCCTGCCTTTCTCCCGGTCTAAGGGACGATCGCGAGTGACCGACGGACATCGGGTCCACCGGGCACACGCGTGGGGGGGTCCATGACCGCGCGGGAGCGGGCCTCCGGCGGCGCGCGCTCGCTCCCTAGACCCTCACAGGCTAGCGGCGTAGCCCTACGTCACTCTGCCTGTGAGGGGCTGACTGCCGACGTAAATAGTCGTGCGGCAGTCGGCAAGTGGTTAAGAGATTATTTGTCATTGGTTGCTATGGGCTAGCCTATTGCATGTTGTCTTAATAAACAAACCTGTTGGTAAGTCTGTAGTTTGTGTAGCCAGGGATGCTTTCCAGCCCTTGTCATGGGAATGGGTTACAACACAGGAATGCGGACAGGAAATGAAGAGCTCCTGGGTAGGAGACAGGCATTCCAAAGCCAGAGGGCAGAATTCAGTATAAACAAGGCCAGACATAGAGGGGCAGAACACAAACATTGGCTAACACAGGGAGGTGAGCCAGACCAAGAGACAAGCATTTCTGTATATACATGCTAACACATTCCTCTGTGCTCCAGATGTACGGTACAGAGACAAGGGTGGCTACGCAGACACCCTATGATAAATACAATCCTTCATACAGACAAAAACATATACACGTGCATATATATATAGAATGTGTATTTAGGCAATGTGTTAATCTACCATCTCTGATCAGATGCCAACCTAACACCCAATTATGCATCAACTTAATTAAAGTCAGTCTTGAATCAACTTATTCAAAGTCAGTTGTGTTTGTTTTCAGCTGTACAGGGGTCACCCCATCAAGTCTGCATGGACTGATCTCAGTGACATCATTCTGCCCAATAACAATGCACAGAGAGAAATATTCCGGAGCCAAGGCAGACGGGCAGGGTGGGTGCACACAGCTGTGCGCCGTCTGGATGCCAGTTACACGCTGGCACTGGAAGTTCATCTGCAGCCATTTTAAAAGGACCCTGGTTTACCACTCACTACAAATGAACCCAACTGTCATTCTTTTTACTGAAGTTTACACAGACTATAATCTCGCAGCCCACACTGAAGAGTTTTTACCAACTTGTGTAACTACTGGGACAATATTACTCAATCTCCTCCAAGGCTGGCCATACATTATACAATTTTCATGATCGATTTTACTTTAGATATACCAAAACCATATAATATGAGGTTAAACCTAAACACTTTCAATGTGTATGCAATCGAGCAGGCCCTTGCACTAAATCTACAAAAATTGTACAGTGTATGGCGAGCTTAAGGATCATACACCATACAGAGCCCATGCTAGCTCTTGGATCCTGGGTATGACCCCAAACACAATGTACTCTAATGGATGGTGTGACTCTTAGGTACACAGAATATTTGCTAAGCTTTTAGGGGACAGTCTCCCCCTTCATCAGGGTGGTTTATCTTGTAGCCCTGAAAGAGGGGAAAGTCTTTTGCTCCTGAAACGCGTCAGGTTTCATTTGATTATTTTATGAACTATTAAAGTACTTTTAGACTCTTCTAACTATTGGTCTGGTGATTTTTGTATCTGCCTGTAGGGAGCTTTAGGTTTGCTGATGACTTTAACCGCTTTAATACTGGTCACTGTGCTGCTACTGCAGCACAGTGGCTCGTTATCGTCTGGCGACGTAGGTCTACGTCACCAGACATTCCCCTCTCTCGGAGGCGCGCGCACGCCGCCGGAGGCTCGCTCCCGCTGTTTTCAGTTACAGCGGGAGTCGGGCCAGGGGAGGAGCGGCGGCGATTGCCGCCGCTCTTCCCCGATCGTCGGGGAATCGAGTGTGGAGATCCGCCCGCCTGTGTAAACAGAGCGGGCGGATCTCCTAAGTGACAGGCAGGGTCAGGATTCAGGGTTCAGCATAGCTGAACCCTGGATCTGTCCTTGTGTCACTCAGTCACCCCCCCCCCCACACGTCAGTAAGCACCAGGCATACATTAACCCCTCCCTCTCCAATAAAATTAACCTCTTCCCTGCCAGTGTCATTTTTACAGTAACAGTGCATATATATATATATATATATATATATAGCACTTATTACTGCAGTAATGTCACTGGTACCCCCAAAAGTGTCAAAAATGTCAGTCAAGGGTCCGATCTGTCCGCCGCAATGTCGCAGTCCCGCAAAAAAAATCGCAGATCGCCGCCATTACGCGTTAAAAAAAAAACACCAAAAATGACATTAATCTTTCCCTTAGTTAGTAAACGCAATAACTTTTGCGCAAACCAATCAAAATACGCTTATTGTGATTTTTTTTACCAAACATGGGTAGCAGAAAACAAAGTCACTCCGACTTAGAAAAAGGGTCCTGTACTACTTTGTGGCGACCTGGAGGCGACTTGCATTGACTTCAATTATATGAAGTCCGTGCAGGTCGCCCCAGCAAGTCATGTCGCCCCTGTCTGAATGGGCTCTAAAGCAAACTCCAGCTCTTGTTTGGCGCGCTTACCCATAGATCAGGTCTCTCTAAACTACAGCCCACCAGCTGTTGCGGAACTAAACGTTCCACGAGGCATTGTAAAACTCTGACATGACTAGGCATGATGGGAATTGTAGTTCTTGAACAATTGGAGGGCCATAGTTTGAAGACCCCTGCCATAGATCTTTATGGGAGTGCTGACTGTCACTTTATATAAGCTGTAAGCAGCCTTCACTTGGTTTGGGGTCTACTTAAAGCTTGACGAAAACCAGCGGCCAGCTTTTTTAAAGTAACGTTCATCACTCCCATTATGATCTATGTTAAAAATACTGGAGCTGTAGGTTGCCTGATAGCAAGGCGTCCTAAACACTTTATAAGATCTTGCTGTACGCACTGCTTATACAAGCTGAAGCCTATGCGTACAAGGCCTGTCATGGTCAATTAGGTCAATGTAAAGGCCCATACACACGATACGAAAATCAGAAGTAAAATTTTGTCCGACTAACGATCTGCCGATTTTCGGATCGTTATTATAGTGCTTTCGACAGTCGATTACGAATTTTCAGACGACAAAATCTGGATGTGTAGCTATATACTTTTTATCGTACGTCAACACAACGTCCAATTTTCGTTTAATTAGTACAGTTTTTGTCCGAAAAAAATTGTGAGAGCAAGACTAGGCATGCTCAGAAACGAAAGAACACATACAGAACAATTCAACACATGACATCACTTCTGAAGTTGAATTCTGTCGTATGGGAATTTTCGTATGAAAGTAACCTCTTCACTTTCCATATGAGACTAGCATGCAACAAAAATCGGACGAAAGATCGTTCGATAATCTGATCGTGTGTACGAGGCTTAAGTCTGGTCTTACTTTACTGTCCTCCTCTTCTTGACTAGATTGGCTGGATGGAGTCGTCTCCTTCTCTCCGCACTCTGCCGCGTCCGTCTCACTTTCTTTGGCCTCGGTCAGTTTCTCCGCCGCCCCAACTTCTTCCACTGGGACAGTCTCTGTCCTTTCCGGCACTTCTTCCTCTGTCACACGATCCTCTTTGTCTTTCTGTTCTTCTTCTAACGTTTCTACCACTTTCTCCTTCACCTCTTCTTCATGGGATTCCTCAGCTGGCTGCTTTTCTCCCGTAGAGCGCAGCTTCACCCAAAGCATGGCCAAGATGACGGCCAGCGCCGTGAAGATGAGTGGAACTGTCACTGAGAAGTCCCCTTCGAGCTCCATGCTGTCTGGGATGAGATGGCTTTTGTTCTCCTCTCTGGCAGAAGCTGTACAGACTGATCCTCACTCCTCCCCAGCAAGCCTTCCACAACACAGCTGTCACTGGCCTGGCCCTGCCTCTTCCATTAGAAGCAATATCCCAGCAGTTCTCCGCCTACCTATACAGTGTGCAGCGTGCAAGCTGGAAAAATCCGTTATCCATCCAAGCTTGTCAGCGTCACAGTTTCAAGTGACATTGTGCTGCTCTTTTACGCCTTTTAAAAAGCACTTCTGATTGTGATTTCAAATTTTCTACATGAATTAAGCTACACAGAATCATTTTGATCTGACCATCCTGCAAAAAGACCAAATATGACCTTACAAACACAGCAGTCACTTCATGCCAACCCAAATTTATATCATATGACTGTCTAGGCACAAAGATGCCATCTCATATCATAAATATTTAGCCGTATATTCTTTTCGTCATTTAACCACCTCTGGACAGGAAGATTTTACCCCTTAATGACCAGGCCATATTTTGCGATTCGGCACTGCGTTACTCTAACGGACAATTGCACGGTCGTGTGACGCTGTACCCAAATAAAATTGATGTCCTTTTTTTCCCACAAATAGAGCTTTCTTTTGGGGGTATTTGATCACCTCTGCTATTTTTTTATTTTTTGCGCTATAAACAAAAATTGACAATATTTTTCACTTTCTGCTATATAACATTCCCAAAAAAAAAATTTTAAAAATCAAAATTTTTTAACATTTTATGCCGATTTGTTTTCTGCTACATATTTTTGATTTAAAAAAAAAATCGTATTGCTGATTTACCCTGCCTCGTCATTTTGGCTTAGGCTTGTCACGAATCCCTCTTTCTTGTTTCTCTCTCCTGTATTGTATTTGCACAGCGAGTATTGCATTATGATTCATTGTATCCGTTTCCATGAGAATTCCTGTATTGTCATGCAATTTCTTGACCTGATACACTGTGGGATCGTTTACTCCCAGTCTGTTTTTCTTTGACAATTGTTTTGCTTCTTAAGCCCCGTACACACGTACCGATTGTCGGCCGTAAATATTCGGCCGCCGACCGATCGGCCGATTGTAGGCTTGTTAGTATGATGCTTCCGACAGCCGACAACGCATTTTCGGCCGAACAGAATCTGTCGTGCAGACTTTAAAATATTTGTTGGCCGTCACCAGAACGGCCGATTGTTCGCCAGTCAGTACAGATTTCGGCCGACAGAGAGCAGATTAGCAAGACTGGGCATGCTCAGAAAAGAAAAAAGACAAGGAAAGTTAACCATCACATGACATCACTTCTACAGTCGGCTGTTGTTGGCCGACAAAATTCGTGTGCAGTCTTTTGCAGTTTTCAACAGACACGACAGCCCTGGACAAAAGACGGCCGATCGTTCGGCCGACGATCGCTACGTGTGTACGGGGCTTTAAGCTTATTTTGATTTGTTCGCGCCAAAGTTATCACGTCTACTAACTAGGGGAAAGATTTATGTAATTTATGGCGGCGATCTACAATTTTTAGCAGGACTGCGACATCGCGGCGGACAGATTGGACCCCTAACTGACATTTTTGACACTTTTGGGGGTACCAGTGACATTACTACAGTAATTTGTGCTAAAAATATGCACTGTTACTGTAATAAGGACACTGGCAGGGACGGGGTTAACATTGTGGGTGATCAAGGGGTTAAATGTGAGCCAAGGGATGTGATTCTAACTGTAGGGCGGCGTGGCTTCTGAAATGACCCTAGAGACCTGTGATCCTATATAGAAGGATCACAGGGGCTATATGATCATTCCAGAGAGAAGAACGGTCAGCTGAGTTTACAACAGCCGACCGTCCTTCTCTCTCAGCGGGGAACGATTGCGGGTGTCAGGTGGCAATTGGTGCCGCCTGACCCGTGCATCAGCTTTCCTGCTGCCGACTGGGAGCAGGAGCGCGCCGCCAACAGCGCGCGCTCACCCCCTAGCTCCGTGCTCACGACCGATGTAGACCTACGTTGGTTTGCCTAGGGGAGCCACACTGCCGCAGTAAATAGGCGGCGTGTGGTTGGCAAGTGGTTAATACAATCAGATATATTGCCCAGGATGCTAAAATATGTATTCTGCTGTTAAAACAGATTTCTTTTTTAAATCACTTACAGCCCATTCAGACTGGCGCGACAGGATTTTGTGGGGCGACCTGTGAAGTCGCGGTGCACAGCGCCTCCAGGTCGCCCCAAAGTAGTACAGGACCCTTTTTCTAAGTCGGAGAGACTTATGTCGCTCCTATTAGAACGAGTCCTGTACTATTCAATGGCGAGGGGGGCGTGGCCGGAACTCGGATGTGAAAGCAGCGCGGCTCCGGAGCTCCGTCCTGTATGCCCTGATCCTTCCGTGATCCTGCTGGAACCCGACCTCCTACTCACCCGCACCGGACATCCCCAGAATCCTGGTATCCTGGTGTACCCGCAGCGATGGTCAAAATTGGTCCTCCCGGTCCAGACGCGCCCGGTTTCCATCCGCCGGACTTCGCGCTGTCACGATGCCAAGATGGCGCCGGCCCTCAGCGCGCTGCGGGTCCTTCCTCCCAGGCTGATCGCTCCTCAGTTCCACAGACGACATCAGCTTCGGTGGATGGTGCAGCGCCCCCTCCGGGATCGTCTCCGTTGGCAGTGGCTGTGAGTAACGCGCCCTCTCCTCCCCTGGGCTCCCCTGTGCCGTCAGACCCCGATCTATCCGCGGATAGGCCTGAACCTACCCTGTCTGCCATAATGGACGCCATCCAGCACTGTCAGGCATCTCTTGCTACACAAATTGAATCTGTCCGGATGGACATGTCGTTCCTTAAACAAGATGTGCATAACCTTCGTCACAGGGTGGGCAATGCGGAGCAGCGTATTAGTGACATGGAGGATGCCCACTGCCCCATGCAATCCACTGTGTCAGAGTTACAGAGGGGCCATGCTGCTACCACAGACAAACTAACGGACATGGAGGACCACCTCTGGCGCAATAATTTGCGATTTCTGGGCTTTCCGGAGGGATCGGAGGGGAAAAATCCTGAATCTTTCATGGAAAAGTGGCTTATTGATACCTTTGGAAAGGAGGTTTTCTCCCCATTATTTGCCATTGAAAGGGCGCACAGAGTGCCATTACATCCCCTACCTCCTGGGGCCCCACCCAGTCCTCTTCTCATTAAGCTCCTGCATTTCCGTGATAGGGAGGCTGTGCTCCGGGCCTCTAGGGACAAGGGCCGAATCCTGTATAATAACCATGCTATTTCCATCTTCCCGGACTTCTCTGCTGCTACCCAGAAGCAGAGGGCCTCATTCATGGCAGTTAAGAGAAGACTGCGGGACTTGCAATTGCCGTATAGTATCCTGTATCCTGCTCGTTTGAGGGTCATCTATCAAGGTAAAGCCCACTTTTTTCAAGATCCTCAGGATGCTGCGCAATGGGTGGATTCCTTGGGACACCGCTCGCCTCCTTCCCAGGATCGTAGGTCTCCTCCTCGGTGATCGTTGGTCTGTGTACTGACACTGCTGCTGGGTTACGATTTTTTCCTTCTGGATGTCGTAGTGATGCACCTCTGCATTTTGTGATCCTCCTTGCAACTCTTTTCCTGGTCGTCGGGTGCCCTCCTGAATATGGGGACCCTCCTTGTTCTTCTGGAAGGGCATTTTTGGGGTCGGTTGCTCCCCCTTCCCCTTTTTCTTCTCTTTTTAGCTGATACCATTTTTGTCTGCTTCAGGACGAGCAGATCCACGTTTCCCTGAACTACACTGTCCTTGGTTATGGGATTTGAAGCTCTCAGATGTTGGGGACTGAGGGCCGGGTGGGTTAGGGTGGGATGGGTGTTTGGCTACTACTGTTTCTGTGCTCGTTTGGGGTTTTGGGGATTTTTTCCCCCTTTTTTTGTTTTGTGTTTGCTCCGTCATGTCTTTTTGGACTCATATCAGGGATTATTCTCACGACTCAGTGCTGTGATTTTTATTTCTGCCTTGCTGTACTCGATATTATTATGGTTCTTATGTCTGCATTTTCCTCCCATGCATTTTATCTGCCGTTGGTTTTGCCTACCATGCTATGTACTGTTGGTGCTCGGGGGGGGGGGGGTTTCCCCCTTTTCTGGGACCCGCCCGGACGCCAATGTTGATTTCTACTATATCACTATGTCTACTCTCCGCATGATCTTTTGGAACGTCAGGGGGCTTAATTCTAAAGTCAAGCGTTCCCTGGTTTTTGAATATTTGAAACATCATAACCCACATATTGTTCTATTACAGGAAACCCATCTCCAGGGGTCCAGGGTGATGGCCCTAAAGAGGGCGCATGTGGCGTACGCGCTACACTCTACATACTCCTCGTATGCCCGTGGCACTTCGATTCTGATTGCAAAATCGGCACCCCTGTCACCATCAGGCATTTGAAGACTGACCCTTCTGGGTGCTTTATTATTCTTGTCTTTGAATTTCTGGGTAAACCCTACACTCTGGTTAACGTTTATGTCCCTCCGCCATTTACTAGACAATTTTTTGACCGTGTGCTGGGTCTAGTCTTGGAAATGGCTGAGGGCCCCCTTATTATGGCGGGTGACTTTAATACGGTCCTCGATGCTGCTTTGGACAGGTCTGGTGCTATCTCCTCTGCACCTACTCCGCTATGCTCCTATTTGGACAAATTTGATCTCCTGGACGCCTGGAGGTGGAAACATGGGGGGATTACTGAGTATTCCTGTTATTCTAGCTCTCATAACACGTTGTCCCGCATTGATCTCTGCCTGCTCCCTCGGGAACTGCTGAGTCTTCTTTCGGGTGTCAGGTATCTGCCCCGTGCAGTGTCCGATCACTCCCCTTTGCTGGTGGATCTTGCCTTGGGGTCCTCCCCTAATTATAGACTTTGGAGGCTCAGCCCCCTGTGGCTGGCAGACCAGGCAGTGACTGACCAGGGGCTGGCAGAGATGAACTCCTATTGGGTACTTAATAAACAGTCTGGTTCTGCATTGTTGACCTGGGAGGCCTTTAAGGCGACCATGAGAGGTACCTTTTCGTCTGCCATGGGCGGTGCCAGGAAGGCTCGCCAGACTAAGTTGGTTGACGCCAAACTGGCGCTGCATGCGGCTGAGCGACAATATACTGATGACCCTACCTTCCAGAATCACGCCTCTTGGCGAGCTAGGGCCCGAGACTTGGATCTGGTTGTTGTTGAACGTACACAGAAGAAACTCCTGTATCAAAATCAGCGCATTTTTGAGCTAGGTGATAAGAACAGTCGCCTCTTGGCTTATTTAGCTAGGCCGGAATTCCAGCCCTGTGTCATTCCTCAGATTACCAGCCAGGCCGGTGTCATTGTGGAACAAACCCCTGAGGTTCTGGCCAGTTTTGTTGCTTTCTATTCCTCCTTGTACCAATCTAGAGCTCATTATACCATTGCTGAACTTGATGATTTCTTATATGATATTACTTTGCCTAAGTTGTCGCCCGGCCAATCTAGTTTTCTGGATTCGCCTCTGACTGCGGATGAGATAAACAAGGCCCTAGCCACTTTTGCGCACAATAAGACGCCCGGCCTGGATGGTTTTCCTATTGAATGGTACTTGCACTATAGGGAATTGCTGGTCCCCCATTTGCTGACGGTGTTCAATTGTGCTCTGAAGGAAGGACGTCTGCCACCCTCTATGTCAGAAGCTCTCATTGTGCTCATCCCCAAGCCACGTAAAGATCCCCTTCTCTGTGAATCATACCGCCCGATCTCACTTATTAATACTGATGTAAAGATTCTTGCCAAAGTCCTTGCGAGGCGTCTGAATATGGTTGTCACGGATTTGGTGGGTGCGGATCAGTCGGGATTTATTCCTGGCCGCTCTACATCGATCAATCTGCATAGACTTTTTACTAACCTCCAGACGACTCATGCCTCTGTGGGCTCCAGGGTCGTTGTGACCCTGGACACTCATAAGGCTTTCGACTCCGTGGAATGGCCTTATTTATTGGAAGTATTGGCGAAATTTGGATTCGGGCCCGGATTTATAAATTGGGTCCGCCTCCTGTATTACTTGCCCCGTGCTCGTCTTAGGGTGAACGGCTTTGTGTCAGACCCCTTTCCCATTTTTCGGGGCACTAGGCAGGGGTGTCCGCTATCCCCGCTTTTGTTTGCTCTGGCCATTGAGCCCTTGGCTGCGCAGATCCGCCTTTGTGAGGGTATTGCGGGCTTTGTGATCAATGGCTTGGAAGAAAAGGTCTCCCTATACGCGGACGCTATGTTGATATACCTGGCGGATCCCCATCAATCCCTCCCCATTCTGCTGACTGTTATCGAACGTTTTGGTCACTTCTCTGGTTTCAGGGTGAATTGGAGTAAGTCCTCTCTGTTCCCCCTGGACCCCCAGGCCCTGCCCTCGCCTCTTGTCCTCTCCAGGTTGTTGACCGGTTTCGATATTTGGGGATTGAGATTCAGCTCCCCTTGTCTTGATTCTTTCTCAACAACCTGGATCCCCTGGTTGCCCGTCTTAGGTCCTCACTGCGGCTTTGGTCTATGCTTCCTCTTACGGTGCTCGGCCGGATTAACATTTTTAAAATGATTTTTCTCCCCCGTTTCTTATATGTGCTCAGCCACTCCCCGGTTTATGTCCCCAAGCGCCGCTTTCAGGTCATTGACTTGCTCTTGACTTCCTTTATTTGGGGGGGTCGGGCAGCGCGTGTGGCCAGAGATGCTCTACAGCTGCCGGTGCTCGCGGGTGGACTGGCTGCGTCTAACTTGCGTCTGTATTACTTCGCTTCTCAATTGGCCCATGCTCATTGGTGGTTCCACCCGGAGGATGCTAATGCTGCGGCTACTCTGGAAGCAGCTATTTTCACCTCCTATGAATCCCTGCAAAACTTGATACATCGTAGATCCGTTATGGGCAGACCGAACGCTGCTCTTGTTTCTGTCACCCTCCGAATTTTTGCGGCCGCAACCCTGGATGGTTCTGACCCTCCGGAGCTGCATTCCCCCAATGCCCCCCTTTGGTCCAACCTGCGGCTGAAGGAGTTTTTTGGTCAGGATGACGGTCTTTTCTGGTCCCGACTCAGCGTGAAATCCATTTCCCACTTGTATGTCCGGGGAACCTTTAGGTCCTTTGCGGACATGCAATCTACTTTTGGCCTGCCATCCATGGCTTATTACCGATACTTGCAACTGAGACACACGGCGGCCGCCCAGTTTGGCCTTCGCGATGTCTCGCTTGAACCTACCCCCTTGGAAAACCTTCTCTCTGACTCTTCGCACGAGAAACTGATCTCTACATATTATACTCGGCTTTTACATTCTCATTCCAAAAGGCTGGCGGTGGTTGAGTCTCAGTGGCAGGAGGATATCCCGGAACTGTCGGAGGAGGTGTGGCAAGACGTCCTTCCGGAACAAATACCTGTTGTTGTCTCCTCTAGGGATAGGGTTATCCAATTGAAGCTTCTTTACAGAGCATACTACACCCCCGTATTTTTGCACAAAATAGGTACATTGTCTTCTCCGCTATGCTCTAAGTGTACTGTTGCCGAGGGCTCATTTTTCCATATGTTCTGGGAATGTCCCCCTGTCCGTGCCTTTTGGTCGGAAGTCACAGCTTTTATTGCTGATATCTCTCAATTATCCAATATTTGCAGCCCCCTTCGTTGTCTGCTAGGTTATGTGGATGACGAGGACGCCCCTGCTCATACTAAATTGTTTCTCCGCTTAACGTTCTTTTATGCTAGGAAGGCTATAGCTACTAGATGGAAATCTACTGCTCCCCCTGACGTTCCATTATGGATTGCACTTATTAATCAGGCATTACCTCTGTATAAAATGACCTATGAGGCTAGAGGCTGCCCTAAGAAGTCCCGGAAAATTTGGGCCTTTTGGGTGGAATCTGACCGGACTACTTCTTCGGTTTCTGACTCTACATAGTCGATGGTTATTACTGCCTCTGGGAGATTTTTTCTTTTAGCTGGGAGGGCTCTCTATTAATGTTACAGCTGACAGTTGTGTATGTTATTTCTGTCATGGCTTTTGATGTAAAATGGAGTCTTATGTGTGTTTTTTTTTTTATTGGCTTCTCAATTGACATGCTTCCTTTTATTTCTCTGTTGTGTATTGTTTTGTTTGTTCAATAAAATACCTTTAAAAAAAAAAAAAAACTATTCAATGGCGAGCGACCTACCGCGACTTGTCAGGCGACCAAGTCGCCTGACAAGTCGCGCTAGTGTGAATGGACCCTTATTGAAGCATAGAAGATTTTTGGCAGAACTCCAGGCATTTTTTTTTTTTTTTTTGTAAAGCCTATCTCTGGGGAAAGTAAAAGTGCACCCTTGCAGTGGGGTCGCCATGCACTGTAAGGGTTAAATACTCAGGTCTAGGGTATGGGAAAAGTAGTTTTACCTACCCGATCCTCCGCTACTCCCCTCTGCTCAAGCAGTGGACGACTGTTCTGTGTCCTCACATCCAATGCAGGGCTATGACATAAGAGGACCTGCAGCCTCAGGAGAATTAGGCTTCCTTCACACTAATACGTTTTGTTCATGCTTTTCGCAGAAATGCAGGACATTTTTTTAACATGGGTTCCTATGGAACACGTTCACATCAATGCATTTTTGTGGTTCAATAAACTTCAATGGAGAAGCTGCAGAAAAGCATGTGGTGCAATTTTAAAGCAATTTTGTCGCGATTTGCATTTTTTAAATCTGACAACAACAAATTTTCCAAGAAGGAATAAAAGAATAAAAAATGCAAATCGCGGTAAAATCGCAGCAAAATCACAGTAAAAGAAAAACGTGAAAAGTACAGCAAAAAGCACTACAGCAACACTCAAAAGCAACATGCATAGGTGTGATTCGAGCCTCAGGAAGAGTCTGCAGGAGTGGAGGATCAGGGAAGTTGGGCTAAGTTTACACTTGTGGCAGACTTTGTCCCTCTGAAAAGCAATCCATGGTGGGTCACTTCTAAAAGGTGTTTGGTAGGAAGTGAGGAGGCAATATTGCGCCTCCTCACCTCCTAGTTTGACCCTATACAGCCTGCGTTCCCGTGCAGCTGGGCAATTGCAGTGCAGACCCATTTAATTTGCGATCAGCGGCCACCATTATTTTCCAGCATTGTCCTAACCCTCTTGGGCATGGAGTTCACCAGAGCTTCATCGGTTGCCATTGGAGTCCTCTTCCACTCCTCCATGACGACATCACGAAGCTGGTGGATGTTAGAGACCTTGCGGTCCTCCACCCTCCGTTTGAGGATGCCTCACAGATGCTTAATATGGTTTAGGTCTGGAGACATGCTTGGCCAGTCCATCACCTTTACCCTCAGCTTCTTTAGCAAAGCAGTGGTCGTCTTGGAGGTGTGTTTGGGGTCGTTATCATGTTTGAATATTGCCCTGCGGCCCAGTCTCTGAAGGGAGGGGATCTGCTTCAGTATGTTACAGTACATGTTGGCATTCATGGTTCCCTCAATGAACTGTAGCTTTCCAGTGCCGGCAGCACTCATGCAGCCCCAGACCATGACACTCCCACCACCATGCTTGACTGTAGGCAAGACACACTTGTCTTTGTACTCCTCTCCTGGTTGCCACCACACACTCTTGACACCATCTGAACTAAATAAGTTTATCTTGGTCTCATCAGACCACAGGACATGGTTCCAGTAATCCATGCCCTTAGTCTGCTTGTCATCAGGAAACTGTTTGCGGGCTTTCTTGTGCATCATCTTTAGAGGAGGCTTTCTTCTGGGACGACAGCCCTGTTTATCAATTTGATGCAGTGTGCGGCGTATGGTCTGAGCACTGACAGGCTGATGCGAGCACGTGCACTCAACTCATTTGGTTGACCATGGCGAGGCCCGTTTTGAGTGGAACCTGTCCTGTTAAACCGCTGTATGGTCTTGGCCACCTTGCTGCAGCTCAGTTTCAGGGTATTGTCAATCTTCTTATAGAGCCCTAGTCCATCTTTATGTAGAGCAACAATTATTTTTCTCAGAGAGTTTTTTGCCAAGAGGTGCCATGTTGAACTTCCAGTGACCAGTATGAGTTTACTTAGGAGTGTACTCACTTTTGTTGCCAGCGGTTTAGACAATAATGGCTGTGTGTTGAGTTATTTTGAGGGGAGATCAAATTTGCAGTTATACAAGCTGTACACTCACTACTTTACATTGTAGCAAAGTGTCATTTCTTCAGTGTTGTCACATAAAAAGATGGAATAAAATATTTACAAAAATGTGAGGGGTGTACTCACTTTTGTGAAATACTGTATGCAGCCACTTGTTAAAGCCCACCCGCTGAGAGGCTGCATATATGTGTACGGCCAGAGGGAA
Organism: Pelophylax lessonae; assembly: GCF_965119305.1. NCBI lineage: Eukaryota > Metazoa > Chordata > Amphibia > Anura > Ranidae > Pelophylax > Pelophylax lessonae. The sequence continues at coordinate 65,216,157 of NC_138778.1, read as the reverse complement.
GAGGTTAAGGTAATGGGGTTGTTTGGGGGGCTCAACTGCCTATTTTTACCTCTCAGAGTGCTTTCTAAATTTCCCAATAACTAAACAAGCATTTAACCCTTGCAAAGCAGCTTTTATCTCACTGCGAGGGAGGATTTTTATTTTCCTTTAAAGGAGTTGTAAAGTCAGAAGGCTTTTTTATCTTCATGCATTGCATGCATTCAGCTAAAAAAACCTTCTGTGTGTAGCAGCCTCCCCAGCACCCCCTAATACCTACCTGAGGTCCTTCTCTGTCCAGTGATGTCCACGAGTCCCTTGGCTGTCCGGGACTCTCCCTCCTGATTGGCTGAGACACAGTTGCGGCGAAGCAGTAGGGGGGGGGGGGGAGAAGCCGCTCAGGTGTGTGTTCCAAAACCTGGTGCAGGTCAGATCTGTAATCCAGGAACTGTAGAAATCCAAAATTTGAGACCGCACTCAAGGAATGTGTTGAAATCTAAAGATATCCTTTATTCTTCATATGCGGCTCCATTGGCTCCTGCTGCTGTTAATCAAAGTCAGTTAGCCAATCAGGAGAGAGAGAGAGAGAGGGCAGGGCCAAACGGCAGCTCCATGTCTGAATGGACACACGGAGCTGCAGCTTAGCTCGGGTGCCCCCATAGCAAGCTTCTTGCTGTGGGGGCACTCAACAGGAGGGAGGGGCCAGGAGCTCCAACCAGGGACCCGAGAAGAGGAGGATCCAGGCTGCGCAAAACCAACTGCACAGAGGAGGTAAGTATACCATGTTTGTTGTTAAAAAAAAAAAGGGACTTTACAATCACTTTAAATCTGCAGTGTAAATAAAGGGTAAATTGTGTGAGGTGTATGCCAGTATAGGTATCATTCTACTATTAAAGATTTAATCAAGGTGTAATACTACTAGCTGTCTTTACAGGCAGACACTTTCCTCTGCAAACTGACCTGTCCGCAAACACTAGTGTGTGGGTAGATTCTAGAAAGCGTGTGAAGTAAATCAATGAAAGAAAGACAAGCGTTTCAGGAGGATGAAGTCTGATCTTATTATTGATACAGCTAGGCAATAGCCAGGAGCCATACCAGATTAGGCACAATATAATCTAAAATAGAATACAATTTTGAATGATGATGATGTTGGGGAAAAAATGTAAAGACATTAAGAAAAAAACTTTTTTCATTTAATGTTGTGTACTTCAAATTCTGCACTCCCCAAAATGAATGGTTTACACTTATATACTATGTTACCAAAAGTATTGGGACATCTGCCTTTACATGCACATGAAGTTTAATGGCATCCCAGTCTTAGTCTGTAGGGTTCAATATTGAGTTGGCCACCCTTTGCAGCTATAACAGCTTCAACTCTTCTGGGAAGGCTGTCCACAAGGTTTAGGAGTGTGTCTATGGGAATGTTTGACCATTCTCCCAGAAGTTCATTTGTGAGTTCAGGCACTGATGTTGGTGAGAAGACCTGGCTCGCAGTCTCTGCTCTAATTCATCCCAAAGGTGTTCTATCGGGTTGAGGTCAGGACTCTGTGCAAGCCATTCAAGTTCCTCCATGTCTGGAAACTACTGTCCGTGGCAAAAATCCGTCCCGCTACAAGATTTTATGCAGCCCTTCAATGTGTGTAGGGATTGTGATAGGGACGCTTATGTAAGGGGAGACTCTGATATAAGGGGGACTTTGATGAAAGGGAGACTTCAATGAGTCCTCTAATGTAAGCGGTTTTTATGGGCTCATATTTATTTGGACCTTCTTTGCTTTGTCATACTGAAGATTTTTTTTTTTTTTTGCTTTAGTTCTAATTTATACCATGCTGATTACAAAAGATGTAAAAGTTTTTGACGCCATAAGTACAGTGCATTGCGAAAGTATTCAGCCCCCCTGAACTTTTCGACCTTTTGACACATTTCAGGCTTCAAACATAAAGATATAAAACAATTTTTTTGTGAAGAATCAACAACAAGTGGGACACAATCATGAAGTGGAACGAAATTTATTGAATATTTCAAACTTTTTTAACAAATAAAAAACTGAAAAATTGGGAGTGCAATATTATTCAGCCCCCTTAAGTTAATACTTTGTAGCGCCACCTTTTGCTGCGATTACAGCTGTAAGTCGCTTGGGGTATGTCTCTATCAGTTTTGCACATCGAGAGACTGAAATTTTTGCCCATTCCTCCTTGCAAAACAGCTCGAGCTCAGTGAGGTTGGATGGAGAGCGTTTGTGAACAGCAGTTTTCAGTTCTTTTCACAGATTCTCAATTGGTTTCAGGTCTGGACTTTGACTTGGCCATTCTAACATCTGGATATGTTTATTTGTGAACCATTCCATTGTAGATTTTTCTTTGTTTTGGATCATTGTCTTGTTGGAAGACAAATCTCCGTCCCAGTCTCAGGTCTTTTGCAGACTCCATCAGGTTTTCTTCCAGAATGGTCCTGTATTTGGCTCCATCCATCTTCCTATCAGTTTTAACCATCTTCCCTGTCCCTGCTGAAGAAAAGCAGGCCCAAACCATGATGCTGCCACCACCATGTTTGACAGTGGGGATGGTGTGTTCAGGGTGATGAGCTGTGTTGCTTTTACGCCAAACATAATGTTTTGCATTGTTGCCAAAAAGTTTGATTTTGGTTTCATCTGACCAGAGCACCTTCTTCCACATGTTTGGTGTGTCTCCCAGGTGGCTTTTGGAAAACTTTAAACGACACTTTTTTTGGATATCTTTAAGAAATGGCTTTCTTCTTGCCACTCTTCCATAAAGGCCAGATTTGTGCAGTATACGACTGATTGTTGTCCTATGGACAGAGTCTCCCACCTCAGCTGTAGATCTCTGCAGTTCATCCAGAGTGATCTTGGGCCTCTTGGCTGCATTTCTGATCAGTCTTCTCCTTGTATGAGCTGAAAGTTTAGAGGGACGGCCAGGTCTTCGTAGATTTGCAGTGATCTGATACTCCTTCCATTTCAATATTATCGCTTGCACAGTGCTCCTTGAGATGTTTAAAGCTTGGGAAATCTTTTTGTATTCAAATCCAGCTTTAAACTTCTCCACAACAGTATCTTGGACCTGCCTGGTGTGTTCCTTGTTCTTCATGATGCTCTCTGCGCTTTAAACGGACCTCTGAGACTAACACAGTGCAGGTGCATTTATACAGAGACTTGATTACACACAGGTGGATTCTATTTATCATCATTAGTCATTTAGGTCAACAATGGATCATTCCGAGATCCTCACTGAACTTCTGGAGAGAGTTTGCTGCACTGAAAGTAAAGGGGCTGAATAATTTTGCACGCCCAGTTTTTTATTTGTTAACAAAGTTTGAAATATCCAATAAATTTTGTTCCACTTCACGATTGTGTCCCACTTGTTGTTGATTCTTCACAAAAAATTACAGTTTTATATCTCTATGTTTGAAGCCTGAATTGTGGCAAAAGGTCAAAAATTTCAATGGGGCTGAATACTTTCGCAATGCACTGAATATGGCAATAACACGTTCTAACTCCACATCTTTAAGAACCAAGATGGCAAAGCCAGAGTTTTTTCTTTTTATACTGAAAAGATATGTAACTGGGGGATAAAGAAGATTCCAGAGTGGGTGCTCATCTGCTGAAAAAATGGACCCTAGTAGATAAAATGTTGCACAAAGCTTCGTGAGAAAAAAGAATGGGAAGCTTCCCTTTTCTATTATTAGTTATCTGGTGATTTTGTATAGATAATGAGATAACAAAAGTGACAGTTTGATTAGAGTTTTTTGTGCTTTTTTTCTGAGAACTAGTTTTAAAAATTCATATATAGATTACGGATCAGATCTTTTTTTTAGCAGCTGCAATCTTATAGCCTCTCTGAATAGATCACTGAGAATAACCCCTAGAATGGAATCTAATTTTTATTAGATTACATTCTTGATTAAAGGATGTCCCCCTTTCTTCAGCGTCTCCTCCCTCCTCCTCCATGTCCAATGACCTGGCTTCTCCTTTTGGCCAATCAGGAAACAGGTCTCAAAACCCGCTTCTTGATTGGCCAGGAGGAGGATCCACAATAGCGAAATAGTGACAATAGCGGATTTTCACTGTTCTACGCCCCGAGCCCACCCTTTTTTTTAACCTGTGAGAGCCTCTGGCTCTAATCACATGGTTAAAAAAAAAAAGCCCCATTGAACTCCATTCGTCCGGCGCCCCGCATGTAGATCAGGGGGCCGGACGCATGGATGGGGGGGGCGGTGCCCCTGTGCCCCATATACACCAGCCGCCACTGGTTACAAGTTAACTTCAAATTTAGATTGTTGTCATTAATATAGTCCAAAAAAGAAGGAATATCAAGAGAAGCATAAATAATAATCCACATAATAAGGAGATTATTAAAACTGCAAGCTGTCCCAGCTGGGTGCCCACAATTGAAATGCGGCATCAAGGAGAGAAGAGGGAGAGCAGCGATGGCTTGGGTGAACACGTTGCTGGATTGTGGGACAGGTGAGTTTGTGTTTGTTAAAATTATAAAGCAAATGTGATCTGCGCCGCAGCGCCAAAATGGAGAACAAATGCAATCTGTGTCCTAAATGTAAAGCTGCAGTTACTAACTGAAATTAGATGTAGGATACATGTATGTAACCGCACTATAACATCATAATACCATTTCTTATAACCTTGGGCCCCTTTCACACGATTAGACCAATCAGGTCCGTCTGTCCGTTTTTCAGGCGGACCAGATCGGGCCACCCATTGACTTCTATGGGGAGGCGGATGTCAGCACAGCAGACATGTGTCCGCTGACACCCGCCTGGCATCCGATCCGACAAGATCCGCTGAAATCAGAGGGATGGCGATACTTTCCCCATCCATTCAGCGGGTCGGATCAGATTGGAACGGAGATGGACCTGACATCGCTCAGCTTAGTGGGGATCAACGGAGTGATCCCCGCTGAGCAAATGGAGTCCGTCCAAATGGATGCGCCCCGTGTGAAAGGGGCCTAAAAAGATATGGTTTTGTTTGGGTTTAATCTGTTCAGTTATAAGAAATGGTATCTGCGTTTATTAAAAGTAAGCAGCTACATTTTTTTAAGTGCTGAATTCTATTACACAAAAAAACGACTGGAGCTACTCTTTAAGCGCCTCCAAAGCTAAAGAATGGGGTATCGAAGAATATAACATGGTGACATCTAGGGTAAGCCAAGCACAATCATGGGTCTATTTGACATTTCTCAACTTATGTTATGTAAAACATGAACTGTGTCACGGATATAGCCAGGGAGCCTCTGAACAACCATCTTGGGCACACTCGATAGAACAGTGTTTCTCAACCATTTATCAGTCAAGGCACACTTTAAAAGTTATGGGCATTCTCAAGGCACCCTTTAAAAATCGAGAACAGTCTTGAGGCACACTTTAAAAATGATGAACCTTCTTGAGGCATCCCATTCTAAAATGTAAAAACTATTCTAATAGTTTTGCATAACATAGCAACATTCACACAAGTAGGACACCCAGCGTTAGAGGTGATTTATTCATCCATAGCAAATACACTTTTGCAAACTGGTACTGATTAGTATTGCAATGTTTTTCTTCTCCCGCAGTTTTTTTTCCATCGATCAGCTAAGATGCACTCAAGAAGTTTGTAATGGTACCCAATGAAAACCCATGGCTTTGTATAACTAAAAGGCAGCTTTATCTACATGCAGCTTGTATAAAATGGGGCAATTTTTAGGCATTTTGCCAAGGCACCTCTGAAGAAACCTCAAGGCACCCCAGGGTGCCTGGGAACCCTGGTTGAAAAAGGCTGCAATAGAATATAACACTAGGGCCAACAGAATGTCTTTGAAGTGTGGGAATAAACCCACAGAAGGACAAGAAGTACATGAAAACTCCATGCAGATAGTGTCTTGACCAGGACTTAAACCAAATGCTGCAAGGTAGAAGTGCTAACCACTAAGCCACTATATTACTTAATCCTAGCGTCCAACTGTAATAGCATACATGTTCTCCAAAATGATACCAATAAACATACGTGTATATTAATAAAGTAAAAATTTTTAATAAATGAGGGAGCACATACTGTATATTGCAATACAGTGGCGTACCAATGGGGGGGGCAGGGGTGCGGACCGCCCCGGGTGCCACACACGGGAGGGGTGTCAGGCCGCTCAGGGGTGCCCGCCACCAGCGCCGTCGGACCGGCACGCATCTCCCTGTGAAGGCAGCTGCAATAAGTATAACAGCTCCTTCAGTCAGCGGCGCGCTGCTCACAGGAGGCGGAAAGAAAGAAGGTAAGTGCTGTGTGCTCACTGTGCTGGATAGGAGAAGCGGCCGGGACAGCTGCATAAAGAGGAACTGATCTTTTCATATATCTCCTGCGTCCGTTGAATGGCCGATCCTCCTCCTCTCCCTCCTGCAGGCATTCAACGGACGCAGGAGATATATGGAAAGATCAATTCCTCTTTATGCAGCTGTCCCACCGCCCCTAATATACAAATTCCTTTGCTGGCCCCCCAGTGCTATCCAGCACCCCCCACCCCAGTCCTCTTCAACCCCCCTCTCCAGCCCCCCCCCCCAGTGCTCTCTAGCCCCCCAGTTCTCTTCAGCTCCCCACAGTGCTTTGCAGCTCCCCCCAATGCTCCCTGGCTCCCCCAGTGCTTTCCACCCCCCTGTGCACCCTGCCCCCCCCTCAGTAATCTTCAGTTCCCCCAGTGCTCTCCACCCCCCTGTGCACCCTGCCCCCCCTCAGTAATCTCCAGTTCCCCCAGTGCTCTCCACCCCCCTGTGCACCCTGGCTCCCCCCCCCAGTGATCTACAGTCCCCCCCAGTGCTCTCCACCCCCTGTGCACCCTACCCCCCTCAGTAATCTCCAGTTCCCCCAGTGCTCTCCACCCCCCTGTGCACCCTGGCTTCCCCCCAGTGATCTCCAGTCCCCCCCAGTGCTCTCCACCCCCCTGTGCACCCTGCCCCCTCTTTAGTGATCCCCAGTTCCCCCCCAGTGCTCTCCACCCCCCGTGCACCCTGCCCCCTCTTTAGTGATTTCCAGTTCCCCCCCAGTGCTCTCCACCCCCTGTGCACCCTGGCTCCCCCCCCTCAGTGATCTCCAGTTCCCCCAGTGCTCTCTACCCCCCTGTGCACTCTGGCTCCCCCCCTCAGTAATCTCCAGTCCCCCCCCAGTGCTCTCCACCCCCCTGTGCACCCTGCCCCCTCTTTAGTGATCTCCAGTTCCTTCCCCCAGTGCTCTCCACCCCCCTGTGCACCATGCCCCCTCTTTAGTGATCTCCAGTTCCCCCCCCCAGTGCACCCTGCCCCCTCTTTAGTGATCTCCAGTTCCCCCCAGTGCTCTCCACCCCCCTGTGCACCCTGCCCCCTCTTTAGTGATTTCCAGTTCCCCCCAGTGCTCTCCACCCCCCTGTGCACACTGGCTCACACCCCCCTCAGTGATCTCCAGTTCCCCCCAGTGCTCTCCACCCCCCTGTGCACCCTGTCCCCTCTTTAGTGATCTCCAGTTCCCCCCAGTGCTCTCCACCCCCCTGTGCACCCTGCCCCCTCTTTAGTGATCTCCAGTTCCCCCCCAGTGCTCTCCACCCCCCTGTGCACCCTGCCCCCCCCCCTTTAGTGATCTCCAGTTCCCACCCAGTGCTCTCCACCCCCCTGTGCACCCTAGCTCCGCCCTCAATGATCTCCAGTTCCCCCCGTGCTCTCCACCCTTCTGTGCACCCTGGCTCCCCCCCATCAGTGATCTCCAGTTCTTCCCCAGTGCTCTCCACCCCCTGTGCTACTGGTCCCCCCCAGTGCTCTCCACCCCCCTGTGCACCCTGGCTCCGCCCTCAATGATCTCCAGTTCCCCCGGTGCTCTCCACCCTTCTGTGCACCCTGGCCCCCCCCCCCCATCAGTGATCTCCAGTTCTTCCCCAGTGCTCTCCACCCCCCTGTGCTACTGGTCCCCCCCAGTGCTCTCCACCCTCCTGTGCACCCTGGCTCCCCCCTCAGTGATCTCCAGTTCTCCCCACCCCCCCCTGTGTACCCTGGCTCCCCCCCTCAGTGATCTCCAGTTCTCCCCAGTGCTCTCCACCCCCCCCCCTGTGTAACCTGGCTCCCCCCTCAGTGATCTCCAGTCCCCCCCAGTGCTCTCCACCCCCTGTGCACCCTGGCTCCCCCCCCCCTCAGTGATCTACAGTCCCCCCCCCAGTGCTCTCCACCCCCCTGTGCACCATGGCTGTCCCCTCAGTGATCTCCAGTCCCCCCAGTGCTCTCCACCCCCCTGTGCACCCTGCCCGCCCTCAGTGATCTCCAGTCCCCCCTCCCAGTGCTCTCCACCCCCCTGTGCACCCTGGCTCCCCCCCAGTGATCTCCAGTCCCCCCCCCAGTGCTCTCCACCCCTCACACTTTCTGACCCCCCTGAAATGCTTTCCACCCCCCCTTTAATTCTCTCCAGTGCTCTCTGCTTCCTCTGTGCTCTCCGGCCCCCCTAGTGCTCTTCTATCTTCTATCATTTCTGCAGTCTCTGACCATCTCTTGTATCATTTCTGCAGTCTCTGACCATCTCTTGTATCATTTCTGCAGTCTCTGACCATCTCTTGTATAATGTCTGCAGTCTCTGACCATCTCTTGTATCATGTCTGCAGTCTCTGACCATCTCTTGTATCATGTCTGCAGTCTCTGACCATCTCCTGTATCATGTCTGCAGTCTCTGACCATCTCTTGTATCATGTCTGCAGTCTCTGACCATCTCTTGTATCATGTCTGTAGTCTCTGACCATCTCCTGTATCATGTCTGCAGTCTCTAACCATCTCTTGTATCATGTCTGCAGTCTCTAACCATCTCTTGCATCACATCCTCAGTCTCTGACGATCTCTGGTATCATGTCTGCAGTCTGACCATCTCTTGTATCATGTCTGCAGGGAGGGGGGGGGCAGACTGCAAGGGGCACTGTGATGGGGGGCTGTGAAATATGTGCAATAAATACTCTTGAAAACATTACAAATTTTTGTGGGCGTTTTTACATTTTAAAGGGGGGGGGGTGCCAGATATAGGATCCGCCCCGGGTGCCAAATGCTCTAGGTACGCCACTGTTGCAATACAATCTTCTTTTTCAAAAAGGTGTTCAGAGAACAATCCTGATAGGATGATAACTTCTTTACTAGAGCTGATACTGACTGGAGACAGAGGGCCTCTTAATCATACCTACGTAGGTTTTGATATGCAGGACATTCACTCTGACATTTTAAATTCTATTCTATTCTTCCTCATTTTGGATTACAACACATCTAGAGAAAAAACATGTAAGAAATATGCGTGTAGTGAAGTCATTTTAAAAACCATAATTTATATTTGCTGGTACTGCAAAACCCATGCATGAGCGCTGCTACCATGCAGACGAGCATTATAGTGTCACATTCACCTCCTTGCATGTATCATCATTTCTGGGCTTTGTCTTGGTCCCTGACAAAGTCAGAAACGTACAAAACGTTAAGGAAGGTGAATGTGATGCTATTACGTACACTTGTGCAGCAACAGCGTTCATGCGGGGCAACTTTGAAGTAGAAGTCCAGTCAAAAGCTAATTAAAGTGGTGTTCCACCCAAAAGTGGAACTTCCACTTTAAGGCCTCCTCCCCGGCTCCTGTTTGTGAAACAGAGCTTTTGGGGAGGGGGGGCAGGTATCAGATTTTGACAGGTACCTGTTCCCACTTCCCGTCCGGTTGACTTAGGGGATCGGAAGCAGAAGTTCTCTTTCCCGAAGTCTTCTGGGGCCTAGAAGACTTTGGGACCAGTCACAGAGTCCAGCCCCGCTCACGCATGCGCAGTGGTCACCCGGCTGTGGCGGCTTCACAGCTGGGTGCCCAAAGTATGGATGCTGCCACTAAGGGAGGACATGCGGAGAACATGGCTGGGGTGAGTGCATCACTGGATCGTGGGACAGGTGAGTGTGTGTTTAATAAAAGTTTGCTGACTTTTAATAAACCAAAAAATTACTGGAACTCCGCTTTAAGCTTAAACCTACTTCTTCTCCTATTCTAAGCACTATGCTAACTACCCTGTAAAGGAAAGAGGTGTATAATTACCTTATAAAAGGTGCTAAGATCCGCTCACGTGATCGGGCCCCAGCACCGGCTTCAGTGTAGAGAAGGGACAGCGGACAACAGATGCCCCATAGTAGGTTTGTGGGTAATATCATGGGTGAGGCTCTGCAGCCGTTGTCACTGCTCTCTCCTCAATCCTGAAGCCAGTTTCTGGGGAGATCACATGACCAGACGGGAGCACTCTTAGATTAGGTATGTATACACACCTTTCTTTAGGGTGGGAGCAGCAGGTTTAAGCTTAGCAGTGTTAATTTTGGCAGCAAGTTTTGATTTATTTTTAGTTATAGTCTTTTGACTAAAATGCCCTTTCAGTTTTAGTCGTATTTTAGTCTTTTGACTAAAATGCGATTTTAGCTTTAATCGTATTTTAGTCATCTGAATTGTTTTAGTTTTAGTCGACTAAAATCTCCAGTACATTTTAGTCGACTAAAATCTCATACTCATCTCTTAGGTTAATTGTAATGGATTATTTAAACATTTCTCTAGCATTTCCAAATGAATTGTATACTCCTGGAGTAAAAATCTAATAATATGTTGTTATAAGGTTTGAACACGCACTACAGACACAGATTTAGCCATTGTGATATATAACATCTTTATAAATAAAACCAAGTTTCATAAACAAACAGAAATATTGCTTTTTGACAAACAGAAGTTCAACTTTAACATACAAAATCCCAAAAAGCTGTAAACTCCATTGGCTGTAATGTCATTGCACATATTACCTGAATATATTACCAACATTAAATATTAGGGAAAAATATAAGAAAAGCCTTTTTCCTAATTTTTTTAGTTTTCAGCAGCTTAGTAGATGCCCCTTACTTATGCGTATGCGGTGGTGCAATACATGTTTAAACTTTAATGTGCTATTATTACAGGCTCTGGATGGAATTGTGTTACCGATTTAGAAATGGCCAGCAGAGAAGTGTTAATTTTGATGATGTCAATTTTTAATTTAGTTTTAGTTATAGTCATAAGACTAAAATGCCATTTTAGTTTTAGTCGTATTTTAGTCATCTGAATTGTTTTAGTTTTAGTCATATTTTAGCCGACTAAAATTGTGTTAATTTAGTCGACGAAAACATTTTAGTCGACAAAATTACCACTGAAGCTTAGTTAGCATTTGATCAGACTTACTTTTGGTGGTAGGGTATCAGTAGGCAAATTGTGAGCTTGGCCAAAATAGTCAAGTCTTACGTCAATATGAGTGTCTTTTTTCACTTCTTTTCTCCTTTTGCCAACTAATAGTTTGTGAGTATTCATTTCATTTTTAGTGGTGTGTTGCTTTCTTATCCAATTTTTAGCTTAGATCCATGTATCTGTGATGGCATGTTTCATAAGGCATTAGTGTAATATTAAAGGCTGATTTAGAAAAATATAAAAATAAACCTGTTACCTGCTTTGTGTAGTGGTTTTGCACAGAGCAGCCCTGATCTTCCCCTTCTTGGGACCACTGCTGGCGCTCCTGGCCCCTCCCTCGGCCAAGTGCCCCCACAGCAAGCAGCTTGCTATGGGGACACTCGAGCGGGCTCGTTCCTGAGCCGCTGCTCTGTCTGTCAATTCAGACACAGAGCATGGCTTGGCCCCACCCCACTCTCTCCAAATTGGCTCACTGGCTGTGATTGACAGATTATGGTCTCAGCCAATGAGGAAGTTTTGAAAGGATGGGAGCACCACACCAGCTTGTACAGACTTTTTAAAAGATTTTTAGTTTGCTACATTTTTTACTGTTACGCAAACATTTGTTTGTGTGGGAATACATTGTTAAAATACATTGTTCATGTATTTTTTGCAACTACATCAACCAGTAGTTAGCAGTGTTTCTAAGTTTGTAGCTGCATCTCTGGTAAAATCTGTCTTTTCTCTGAATAATAAAAGTTCCTGTTTCCCGTTTGCAGTTAAGCAGCAAAGCCCATGTGAACTGTGCACTGTGTGTTCTGTGGGGATATATAAACCAAATTTCTAACAGTTTGGCTTCATGGGAGAGTGTCATAGAAACATCCTTAGCCTCAGAGACTGTGCTTCCACCATCCTATGCACTGTGGGGAAAAACGTTATTGTTTCGGAAAGTTTCAGCTCGGTCTTTTGTCCTTTTAGACAGATGCTTAAGTGGTTAAAGCAGACTCCAGAAGGTTTTTGGCACACTCCTAGATGGAGGAGGCGAAGTTCTCAGAGCATCTGGACCAATCCCTTGGCAGAGGGATAAGTTGGCGCTGCATCAGACTGGAAGATCCATGTACCGGGTATTGCCATTGGTCTGCCTGCCCTGAGAGATCATCACTGAAAATAGAGTGCGCTTGCTACCACAAGGCAATCTGGCTCTATATACAGTGGGCGGACATCACCGCTGCTGATAAGAATTCTGCGCTACTACCCGTGACTACCCCATTACCAAGTGTTCCACCAACCTCCTGGGGCTGCTGTTGGATGCCCCTGGAGAGCGAAGCCCGGGAAGCCTATTGTGACTTTTGTGCTTATTGGGGACTGTTCCTGTTGGGACTGTTAATCCAGTAGTGACGGAGAGGGAAGAATTAGAGAGGACTGTCCTTCCGGTGCCAAATTCTAACTTACTCTTAGCAGAGGAACTGTCCACTGAGTCAAACTCTGACATCCAATCTGATAAAGTGTCTGAAACCCTATCCAGCACTGTGTCCTTTGGAGGGAGGTGGTCTGATGATGATCAAAAGCCTGAGTGTTTGGGGAAGAACATTCCAACACTTGACTGTGGTCCCTGCTATGAGCCCCCACTGTCTGCACCTGCCTCTGCTTTACCACTTTTACAACCACTTTAAAATTTATGTAGAGCCATTTTTTTTTTCAGTTTTGAATAAAGCAGAAAAGGGTAAAAACTCCCATCAACTTTTTTTTTATCAGTTGTGTTTTTTGTTTTTTTTTAATTATCCAGCATGAAAAACATAACCCATGACCATCTCCTACCTCCCTATTCCAACCATCCCAGAAACTTGTGCAAGAGAATGGAAGGTAACAATTAGTAGGGTTTCATTAGCACTCCCACATTATTAATATTGTCACATACATTAAGCATTGTCGTTCTTATTTTTAACCAGATAGATAATACCCTAGTCATAGATCCATACATTGGTGTAGAGAAATAATTGCATGCTATTTCTGGGTGTAATAATCTTGTATGACCTCGCCTAAATTTTTTGATTGTCAATAAAGTAGCTTGGAAAACCGGATCTCTGTCAGCATTTTATTGTTTTCTGTGTCCTAGCTGTGTAAATTTGCCTTTTCTATTTGTTTTGGCCTTTGTCGCCACAGCAGAAAGTGATGGGAAATTCAGCATTTACAGTTATTATCAGAACAAAGGGCAAGGGTACATCTTTCAATGAGGACAATTGTTCTGGTGGCAACTGTCTTAGAGAAGAATCCCCCTCACTTTGTAGGTTTCCTTCCTCTTGCATTTCCAGGACAGGAATTGAAGGGAAATCACTTTTCTACTGGGGCATTTTTTCTTAAACATTTCTTCTTTTTTGCACATGTTAAATTACGTTAAATCCCCAAACAAATAATTCTTTACAAAACAGAGGCCCGTGGAATAAAATGATAGAAGTTGCATTTTTGTTTGTAATATTTTAGGAAAATTTACACTAAAATGCATTTTAGCACACGCAAACACAATATAGGACCTATTTTATGAAAAAGAAATAAAAGATGGGTTTTACATTGAGTGAATAGATTACAAACATGTCAAGTCTAAAAATCACATGTGCCCAGTGTAATCACCCTGCCCTAAGCAGGATTGTTTTTTTAAATTTAGTAATTAATATATATATTTTTTTCTTTCTGGTCAAATAGTAGGAGTTTCCTGTCAACTGGTACATGCTGGGAGAGGGTATAAATACCCAAGGTGTGACCTTGGGGAGTCACTCTGTTCTCCCCTTGGCCTCTTGCCTGGGGAAGAGATATGCTTGCTGATGAAATTTTCTAGGCCTGCTGGCTGAGAGGGTAACCATGCGGGTGGACAGAAACCTGAATTTGGGGCCTAGCCTGAGGAGCATTAAATGCTCCTAGCATGAGGAGCATTTAGGATCTCTCACTGCAGTATGGTGTCTTCCATCTGGGTTGCTGGAAACTGGTTTTTAAAGATCTTACAGTCAGGAACTGCAATCACAAAAAGCCGGGTCGGCTTTAAGGTTCTCTATCTGTGAAGACTGTAAATACTTTTATACTAGTTTTGCAAAGTCTGCTAGTTCATGGGAGTCCTCTGCCCTTTCCCTCTCTCCCCAGATTTTCTGCGAGAGTCAAACTTCTTTTGTATTGCACCTTAGTGACATTGTGCCCATCTGTTCACATCCCACTTTTGCCTAAGTAATCTACACCCATAGTTAATGTCAGCCTACCCTGTCCCTGGGGGTTACCAACATGCTACGGGAACAGTGGGGTGGTGGGGGGGATTGCTACATTTTTTACTGTTACGCAAACATTTGTTTGTGTGGGAATGCATTGTTGAAATAAATTGATCGTGTATTTTTTGCAACTACATCAACCAGTAGTTAGCAGTGTTTCTAAGTTTGTAGCTGCATCTATGATAAAATCTGTCTTTTCTCTGAAAAATAAAAGTTTCTGTTTCCCGTTTGCAGTTAAGCAGCAAAGCCCATGTGAACTGTGCACTGTCTGTTCTGTAATGGATATATAAACCACATTTCTAACAGTTTGGCTTCATGGGAGAGTGTCATAGTAACATCCTTAGCATTAGAGACTGTGCTTCCACCATCCTATGCACTGTGGGGAAAAACGTTATTGTTTGGGAGAGTTTCAGCCCGGTCTTTTGTCCCTTTAGACAGATGCTTAAGTGGTTAAAGCAGACTCCAGAAGGATTTTGGCACACTGCTAGATGGAGGAGGCGAAGATCTCAGAGCAGCTGGACCAATCCCTTGGCAGAGGGATAAGTTGGCGCTGCATCAGACTGGAAGATCCATGTACCGGATATTGCCATTGGTCTGCCTGCACTGAGAGATCATCACTGAAAATGGAGTGCGCTTGCTACCACAAGGCAATCTGGCTCTATATACAGTGGGCGGACATCACCGCTGCTGATAAGAATGCTGCGCTACTACCCATGACTACCCCATTACCAAATGTTCCACCAACCTCCCGGGCTGCTGTTGGATGCCCCTGGAGAGAGAAGCCTGGGAAGCCTATTGTGCCTATTGGGGACTGTTGCTGTTGGGACTGTTAATCCAGTAGTGACGGAGAGGGAAGAATTAGAGAGGACTGTCCTTCCTGTGCCTAATTCTAACTTTCTCTTGGCGGAGGAACTGTCCACTGAGTCAAACTCTGACATCCAATCTGATAAAGTGTCTGAAACCCTATCTGACAATGTGTCCTTTGGAGGGAGGTGGTCTGAGTGTTTGGGGAAGAACATTCCAACACTTGACTGTGCTCCCTGCTATGAGCCCCCACTGTCTGCACCTGCCTCTGCTTTACCACTTTTTTGGCAAATCATCTAAGGAGGCGCTGTGGGACACCCTTGCTGCTACTCTGCAAGTGTCATCCTCTTCTACTATTATTCCTGAACTGCCAGATAGGGATTCTGGATATTCAGTTAAATGAGCTCTTGTTCCTCCTGTTCTACCTGGATGTGACAAGCCAAACTGCCTAAACTGTCCAAATTCCAGCAGATTGTAATGCAAAAAGTGGCCACTCATTGTCACTTTAACAAATTCAGCTCTAGAAGGTTTACCCCCCTTCAGGACTAGGCCATTTTTTGCGATACGGCACAGCATTACTTTAACTACTTACCCCCCGCAACCGTTAAATGATGGCGGACCGGTGCGGATCTCGTTCTGGGAAGATGTCATATGATGTCTCGCTCTCGTGTTCCTAGGACATGGCGCGACCCCGATCTTGGTAAAGAGCCAATGACATGGCTCTTTGTCCATGTGATCGGCTATATCCAATAACAGCTGGTCACATGTAAATGCGGAAGTGACGATTATCGGCGCTCCTCGCCTCACACTGTCAGAGTGTGTGGCGAGTAGAGCCGATCAGTGGCTCCTTCTCAAAGGGGAGTCCAGGACAAGTAATCAGGGCACTGATCATCAGTGCCCTGATTACAGTAAAGCAAAAACGGTGCACATCAGTGACACCAATCAATGGCCATCAGTGACACCAATCAGTGCCCATCAGTGACCCCAATCAGTGCCCATTAGTGATGCCAGTCAGTGCCCATCAGTGCCTGCTCATCTGTGCTGCCCATCAGTGCCGCTCGTCAGTGCTCATCAGTGTCACCCATCAGTGCCGCCTATCAGTGCTGCCTATTAGTGCCCATCAGTGCTACATATCAGTGCCACCTATCAGTGCCACATATTAGTGCCCATCAGTGCAGCATATTAGTGCCTCCTCATCGGTGCCACCTAATCAGTGCCCATAAGTGCCACCTCATCAGTGCCCATCATTGCAGCCTATAAGTACCCAGCAATGCCGCCTCATGAGTCCACATCAGTGAAGGAGAAAATTACTTATTTACAAAATTTACTGACAGAAACTAAGAAAAACTTTTTTGTTTTTCAAAATTTTCTGTCTTTTTTTCTTTTTTTTTGTAAAAAATTAAAAACCCAGCGGTGATTAAATACCACCAAAAGAAAGCTTTATTTGTGTGAAAAAAATGATAAAAAATTGAATTTGGGTACAGCATTGCATGACCACGCAATTGTCATCCAAATTGTGACAGCGCTCAAAGCTGAAAATTGGCCAGGGCAGGAAGTGGGGGAAAGTGTCCGGTATTAAAGTGGTTAACTGTAATTGCCTGGTCGTGCGACACTGTACCCAAAAAAAAAAAAATAATATTGTTCTTTTTCTCCCACAAATAGAGCTTTCATTTAGTGGTATTTGATCACCTCTGCGATTTTTATTTTTTGCGCTACAAACAAAAAAAGACTAACAATTTTGAAAAAAAAAATAACAATATTTTTACTTTCTGCTATAACACATACCCATTAAAAATTAAAAAAAAAAATCACATTTCTTCATCAATGTAGGCAAATATGCATTCTGCTACATATTTTTGATTAAAGAAATCCCAATAAGCATATATTGATTGGTTTGTGCAAAAGTTATAGCGTCTACAAACTATGGGATATTTTTATGGAATTTTTATTTTTTTATTTTTTACCAATAATGGCAGTGATCAGCGATTTTTAGCATAACTGCGCTATTGCAGTCGACAAATCGGGCAGGAACTTACACTTTTGACACTTTTTTGGGGCAGTGTTCAGTGTGTACCGGGGGAGGAAATCAGCCTATTTAGGCAGAGTAATTTGCAGCAGCGCTCCTGCAATTAAGTCCCGAGCCGGCCCCAGTATATTGATACAGAAGACCTGGAGCTTCAATGTAATTATCAGGTGTGCTGCTGCAGTTTACTCTGTCTAAACCCGAAAGTGTTTAAATGGTCCAGTTTCTGCTACCTAACCCCCCCTAAGCACAGAGACTCAGGAAAGTTTTTTAAAAAAATAAAGAATTTATACTCCTGTTTATATAAGTGCTTGCAGTAACTTTCATTCAGCCAAGTGTGTCAGAGGGGCTGGGGTTGTTATAGAAGTTGAAGCGCAGAACAGAGAACCCAAATAACTAAGTGGGTCCTGCGGGGGTAGAGTTACAGCTGCTTTCTGCTTTTCTTTTGTAGGAGTGCAGAAAGTTGCACGCAGGATAAAGTGTTGGTTATGTAGTTTTACATTGAGAACCTGGTTAACTAGATAGGGGTAGATAGAATGTAATGTCGTGTGCCTACTGTACATTACATTTGTTTCCGTGTGGAATGCCACATATATTTGTACTTTTACTTTGTAGTTGTACTGATTACCCTTTCCTCTTACCTGTCCCTATGCACATTTGCCAGGACATCCACCCTCAAGCGTGATAGCATATGTTTTCTTTTGCAGACTTTGGAGAAGTCACTAGGCAGGAGTGTCTATTTAAATTTAGTGGTGCTAACCTCCAGTCCAGTTCAGCTACTTTAGGTTTAACCTGGGCTCTAGTTACTGTATGTGTCCTTCTGTTGTCAGAAGGTGGCACTGCTAACTCTTTTAATAGCATGAGAAGTGCATTAATCAGAGTTATGAATATTTATTATTTCACCCTGGCCAACAAGTAGGAGTTTCCTGGCCACTGGTGCATGCTATGAGAGGGTATAAATATTCAGAGTGTGAACTTGGATAGTCAGTCTGTTCTCCCTCTGGCCTACTGCCTGTAGAGGGATGTGCTTGCGGCCTAAAGTTCTTAGGCTTTCTGCCTGAGAGGGTCAGCATATGGCTGGACAAAGGCTTAGATTTGGGGCCTAACCTAAAGAACCATGGAGGACCTCCAGATGTCTTGAGAGGCCAGGAGAAGCTTGGATGTGGAGCTTGGACCTCATTGGAGTATGGTGTATTTCATCAGTAGCTGGCAACTGTGTTTCTAAGTATCTTACAGTCAGGAGCTACAGTCACAGAATATTGGGCCAACTTTAAGGTTCTCTATTTGCGAAGACTATGAATACTTTTATTTTATTTCTTGTTGCTCATTACTTCTGAGTTTATTCATTGCAGAGTGATCAAATAATGGATGTCCTTGAATCTCCTCTCACTTTAAAGCCTAACTCCTATCTAATTTTTTATATGTAGCCCAGACTGTGTTAAGAAGTTTAGGCTGAAATACTCACCTTCAAAGTGCAGCTGTCAACACTACAGTAACTACTTTTCTCCAGAAAATGTGCTCATTCTTCTGAGCTGAATTTAAAACAAATCTGGTCACCATGTATAATACATTACTACCCCAAATATTTTAATTATTACTGGTGAAAGCAAAAGCAAACTACACTGCTTCGGGAGAGGGGGGACTATACTTATACTTCCATGGTGCCGGTAACACTTCAGACAGAATCCTCGCCGCTGAAGTAGGGGAGCTGTCGGCCAAGGGACCACTGCAACTCAGACCCAAGCCCAGTCATATGCGACCTTGCGAGACGTTTAATTCACAGGCCAGCCTCTATCCGTGAGGCTATGTTGTGGCCGATCTAGCGTGTAGCTGCAGTCTGCACGCCTTTGCTGGCTGGGGTGGGGGGACAACTGGATCTAAATTATCCAGCCTGGGAGCCTAGGTCCTTACTCCTGACTAGACTGATTAAAACTGATTACCTAGAGCAGAGAGGGGGTTATATACCAAGCTGAGGACGACCCATGGGCGTAGCCAGGTGTTTTTTACTCTGTCTAGTCCTACTCCTTGAGAAGGCAATATAACCAAGTAGTTATGATTTATGGATCGCTGTGTCCGTCGATGAACGTAAGAGACCCGTCAGATTTCCGGCATCCCCTGCAACAAAAATGTAATTTTTGGTGAGATACAGTAACTCCAATAGGAAATCATATCTAAAGGGATGCAGACCCAGCAGGTTTCCTCATTAGAGCCTTGCAGATGCACAGCTGATTGATAAATATGAAACCACTCCCATTAGACTCACTTTCTCACATGGATACAAACACTCAGTGATTTCTTCAGAATAACAAAAGGTTGGAATCTGCAACAAAGTTTGTTAAAATCCTTGCAATGTACATAGACCACCCAGAGGGGAATGTTTTTTTTCTCTAAAAAAGTGGAGTTACTCTTTAAGCCACACGGCTCTGATACTATTCCCCCGAATAAGCTCAGTCAGGGTGAAATGCATCAGAGAGCAAGGCTTTAGGCAAAGATCTTCATCTGTTCCTTAGGAAAGCAGCTGCAGATTTGACACTTACCAATACTTACCAGTCAAGTACAGATAGGAAATTACATCATAACCATGTAAGTCCTACCATGTCTGTATAAACAGCATACTTTCAAATACCCTACTGACCAACTAATTGTCAGAAGTCACAAACACCTGACCCACTGTAGGGTGTTGTGGTACCAATGACAGATCCATTCCAAAATATTCCAATCCACTTCAACCTCCCACTCTTCACAAATCTTTTAACTCCTTTCTCTTTACCCTACCTTACCTTGATCCTAACTCCCCAACCTGCTTAAAAAACTCCCTGACATTTTTAACTTCTCCCTGTCTGAGTGGTTTTGTAGGTAGAAGGCGCATTGCTGATTTTCCCCTTTGTACTACAGATATCCTTACAACTCTATTACTGAACACTTTACTTATATTGTTAATGGGTCCTAATGGGCTTTGGAAATGACTAATTCTTGTGGTAATATTTACCAGAACCCTCATTGTCATCCCACCAATAATTCATAGTAAGCTGCATTATGCTGGCTCATTTTATGTCTGTATGCTAATGTACCCATCACTGACTGTTTTAATGCTCACTGCTGTCTGAAACATTCGGAATGATTGAAACAGGATTTATAAGGAAAGGTGAACTGCAGTTTGGAGCTATAAAAGGTACTCCCAACCATTCTAGGTCCTGAATGACTGGGTCGCCAGGGTCCAGCGATTGTCTTGGAATGGAGTGCGGGAACACTGGTCACTGGCTCTATGGCGAAATGTTGAGTGGACGAATTTAATGCCTAATTCCGACTGTGAATTCATCAGTACAAGTATAGGATTCATACTTGTACACCTGGCACCTAGTTTGGGAGTACGGAAAACAAGGTTTACTTGATGGTTTATTACCATTCATCATGTGGTTTTATCTTTGTATTTGTAAATTGTTTTGTGTTTATGTAGCCCATAGGGCAATTTTTATACCTTTTTAAAGTTAATAAAAGCTTTGTAATTTGTCATGTGTGTGTATAGTGGGTGCCTAAAAGGTCCCGTTACTTTCACTGTCTTTTTTTAATTTGCTATCATTGTGTTGGAATGTGGCATCACAACCTTTGTTGGGTCTGATGAAGGGCCATGAATTTACAAGCATAAGTATTGGTGCTGGACACCAAGCATCAGGTAAGTAACCCACTATGTACCAATTCTGGGGAAACTTTATACTGAGCAGCATGACTGGGGACTTTTCACAATGAGTACCAATGCTGGGGATTTTTCACACTGAGCACTAATGATGGGGCATTCCTGCACCTATTCATTTATTCCAGGCAGGGCCAGATTAACATAGGGGCTATTGGAGCTGCAGCTCCAGGCCCCTACCTTTATATAGGCCCCGGGTTTGCCATATTCACTGTTACCACTCTTCTGTCACTTGTAAACACAGAAGTCTGGCTTCTATGCTCGCTTCCCCAGGCAGCTCCCTCAGAACCTGCCCACACAGCACAAAGGCCGGACAAGGAGGGACAGTTGCCGATGCATGGATGTGTTTATGGGCTTCAGAGACAGCATCCCATGTTGAATTAGGCATGCATGGCTGCACCCTTCCTCCTCTGGGTGCATGCCAAGGCACGGCCCTTAAGGCCCTTCAAAATCCTCAGCACCAAGCCCATGATGCTCTTAATCCGGCCCTGATTCCAGGGCATTCCTCCTACTGACCAGTGAGGCAAAGGCATTCTTCCCACTGACCACCAGTGCCAGAGCATTTTTTTTTTTTTTTTTCTAACAACTTATACTAGGGCATTCTTCATACCACTGACTCCTACAGTGCGTCGGGTATTATTTTTCCCATTGATCACTGACTTCTGGGATTTCTTCCACCCACTCACACCTCTGCTGGAGCATTATTTACAACTGATTTTTGTACTGGGGTACTGTGTAGCCCCTACCCGTTAATGTGGGAAAGAAATTAATATCTGGGGGTTCCCTTATCCTAAAGGGTCTTTCAGATTCAGATAAGTCCCCTCCACACATCCACTGGGCCTTGGTTCGTGGGGAAGGAGGCCTTGTCCTCATGAACATGGCACCCACTCCCCATATTGAGAGCATGTGGTATGGTCCAAGAGTATCAGGATTAGGGGTCTCAGTATGTATTGGGGAGGGGGGGCCTATGCCATTTTTTAAGTGGTGTTCCCCCTAAAATCTGTACCTGATCTGAAGGGTCTGGTGCCTATTTTGGCAGGGACCCCAAAATTTGTCTTCCTGGAGTTTCCTGTGACATAACTGACTACATATTAGTGTACTGACTGATATTAGTTCAAATTTGGGCAGTGATGTAATCTAGAGTGCTTGGATCACCCTCTTCTCAACCAAACTACTAGCTGGACAGTATTAGAAACAAACCTGGAAGATACTGTAAGTATTACTAAAAACTGAGAGCTAATTAGCATGGTCACAGATGCTTTGATCACCATGACAGCCATTTGTGATGATCATATGCATTTGAAAAATAATCCTCTTCAGCCTGCAGATGCCACAGCAGCAAAGGGGGTGAAAGGGGTTGATTTACTAAAACTAAAGAGTGCAAAATCTGGTGCAGCTCTGCATAGAAACCAATCGGCTTCCATTTTTTTTTTTTTTTGTCAAAGCTCAAGGAATATGTGAACCCTCACCTTGTAAAACAACCCATTCGGTTTAAAATAGAAATCAAAGGAAAAACATTTGGGTATAGATATAAAAAAGGGGGAAAAGAAGGCATTTACAATGTTTTTATAAGCGATTATATACTCTCATGTTTAGCGTGGTCAGTTTTTGATAGGAAAGATACTTTTCCTACAAGTATATGGTATAGCAGGCAGACATGGAGCATGTTACACATTACACCCTACATATAGGTGTATAGCACCCTACAAGGTAGGTGCTAGGTAAAGCATATTCGGCCTTGGCTGCCTAACAGCAGGGCCATGATTTTCAGCTGGGCTGTCATGTCTCCCAAGTGTGGCTGTCGAGACTGGGGAGTCTCTCCACTGTGCTCCATGAGAGGGTTCTCATTGGGCAGTGGAGGAAACCCAGCCAATGGCACACTCAGGCCTGTATCTACCCCAGAAAGGCAGATTCTGCCGCACAGCATTCTGGGAGTGGGTATAAGTTTGAGGGGAGCACATGACACAGCATCTTTGGCAGGAAGCAGAGTCCCAGGAGGGCGAATACGGCTGTCTCTCCTTCTGTTAGAGGCATCAGGTGTCCCAGGCGGCTTGCCTGAGGTGACAGAGGGCTGAGTTGCAGAGAGGATCCGGGGTGCCAAAGACCAGCGGAGCACAGAGGGGTCCAGTTTTAGGAAAGCATTCCCAGTTCGTGAGTACTGTAAACTGCCTAGAGAGTGGGGACCACTCTGGTGAAGGTCAAAGGGATCCAAGAGCTAGCTAGCAGGTGTAGGAGCAAGTGTAAAGGGGGTGCCAGTGTTGACCCTGAAGTGTAAAGGGGGGGCCTAGTGAGAGGACCCTGAAGTGTAAAGGGGGTGCCTACACTGCCTAGTGAGAGGACCCTGAAGTGTAGAGGGGGTGCCTAGTGAGAGGACCCTGAAGTACAAAGGGGGCGCCAGCGGTTGGGCCCTGAAGTGTTAAAGTGTATAGCGTGCAGTGTACAGTGTTGAGAGTTGCAGCAGCACAAGCAGTTACAGAAGCTACCTCAGTCAGGAAGGACTGGAGGGAGCAGTATCCAGGACTTTTGAGCTAACCAGTGTGTCAGAAGTCAATTTATTTTTTATTTAGTTATATATTTTTTGAAAAGTTGATGGCTGCGATGGACTGACTGGCTCGATAGAGGGTCTGTTGGTGGGAGGTAGGTGAGAGAGGGCCACTTGGGGAGATTAACTCCCAATCAATCTGGCCCGACTGGATGAAAAAAGGCAGTGGACCCTTGTCTGGGCTGCTACCTTAAGATACGGCCTAGTGGTCGTTTCCAAAGTTTCTAGTGGTAGTCGGTTAAAGGAGCGCCCAAAATCAGCAATAGGAATCTCACTTGGATCAAAAGATCGTCGTATTATTGATAGCAGAACATATTAAAGCCAACGCGTTTTGGGGGAACAGATAGACTCCCCCCTTCTTCAGGGCATAAATGTTGCTGTACGTATCTGCAACCGACAGCATAATGCCTCGTACACACGTACCGATCGTCGGCCGAACGATCGGCCTTCTTTTGTCCAGGGCTGTCGTGTCTGTTGAAAACTGCAAAAGGCTGCACACGAATTTTGTCGGCCAACAACAGCCGACTGCAGAAGTGATGTCATGTGATGGTTAACTTTCCTTGTCTTTTTTCTTTTCTGAGCATGCCCAGTCTTGCTAATCTGCTGTCTGTCGGCCGAAATCTGTACTGACTGGCGAACAATCGGCCGTTCTGGTGTTGGCCAACAAAAATTTTAATGCCTGCATGACAGATTCTGTTCGGCCGAAAATGCGCTGTCAGCTGTCGGAAGCATCATACTAACAAGCCTACAATCGGCTGATTGGTCATCAGCTGAATATTTACGGCCGACAATCGGTACGTGTGTACGGGGCTTAACCTGTTATGTTCCACTCAGTTCCAAGAGTTAGCCCTTTGCCTACAGTAAGCATAAGACCATCCAATTTTGGATTGAATATTATTAGGTTCAGCCATACGTACAGTACATGTGTAACCTGGACAGTAGCTGATAACTGCTGCAGAACCTCTTTCTTTCTGTTGTATTATTCTTCTGCAGTGTGGACAGTGTTAAACTGAATATTCATTAATGCAGAAGTGCAGCAGCCATCTTTAAATAGATCACTTTACAATGCTCATCTATGTCTCCAGCGCAGGGGGCTGCCATCTTGGCTGGGTGTAATTTAATCCTAGCGGATGGTGATCGACTGATGCAAAAGAGCAAGGAAAAGCTGGCTGCAGCCTGGTAAGGAGAAAGGGGTGAACTGTCTTGATAGCAAGCAGGTGTGTGGGGAAATGACTGAACAGCTGCTGCTGGCTGAAAGGATTCCTGCCATAGCTGACCCCAATCAGGTAAGAATTTAGAGAGGCATAGAGACTGAGACCCTTCTCCCTGGGAAGGTGTGATATGGACACCTGGTGAGATCCGATTGTAATGAAGAGTACTCTTATCACTTGTGAGGAAGGAAAGGAAAGACTGTCCCAGCAGGATTGAAAGTGAGGCATCAGAACAATCTCTTTCCCTGTCTGAGGACTTGAACTGAATCAAAGCATGTGTCTGGAGGCCCAGAGGGAGCCCCCTGGGTTTGGTAAGAGACATTGCACAAGTTATTCAATTGTCTGCTGGGACCTGCTATGCTTTCATTAAGGTCCCCAACTTTGCCAGCCAATATTTTTTTTTTTTTTATCAATCACTGGCCAATGGGAAAAAAACTAGGACTGTCATAGCAGGCTAGGACTGTCTTTATCTACAGTTGCTAGGTAAATTCAGTTCAGTTCTGTTAATTACTGATAGTCAGAATACTGCAGGTTGAACCATCTCTCAGAGTAATGTTATTGACTTATTGATTGTTTGCATAAGTATACTTGCTAATTCTTTCTTCTTGTAGGCTGTTTTGGCCTAATAAATTATTTGAAATGCCTCAAGCTGTGTGAGTAAGTGCTGGGTAAGCAAAGTCATCTTCAGGTGTTCAGAGAAATCACAAAACAAATCAGGTGCTCCTCTGGGGGCAGTGCTACACGTGTGAGGAGGATTCCTCACTTCCATATCTGGAGGACATCATCTTTGTAATTCCTCCAAAGAACAGAAGAGGGCAGTTTATATTTCACAGATGATGTCCTCCTCCAACTTTCTCAAACAATTTAGCTATGCTCAGAGAATATATTTAGTTCCCATGGCTATCCCCTTCTTCTAATGTGTCATAGCAAATTTTAAAGAGTCTAATACAAGTGAACTTTGTGATAACTCAAAATCTTCTTGCTCTAATTAAATCTTATGGCTCGGTTTACACTAGTACGGGACATGCATTTGCATTGCATCCATTCCCACACCTGCAGCCGAATCGTACTGCTCTTGCAAGATGTGTGGGGCTGCGATTCATTCTGAATAGCACCACCATGCATCTCAGCCTGCAGCATGACCGCGGGTGCAGAAATCGCATGGTCAAAAAGACCATGCGGTTTTGCAGGGACCGCGCTTTTTTGTGTGGTTCACGCAGCAAAGCAGCCCTCTTAAATTAATGTGTGAACCGAGCCATACAGTAGCAAACCTGTGTTCGTGTGAAATGCTTGTATACAGAAAAACAGCATCAGCAGTGGCTAAAATAGAATAATGTGCTCTTCAACATTCTTAAGTGTGTTTATCAATGATGACATTCAGACCACCAAAGGCTGTAAAGACTGATCAATAAATTGTCCCAATTGTAAAGTTGAAGAATTTAGGTCATCAGCATGTTATACATGGATAGTTACATGGGTTCAGCTTTGACCAATGCAACTATATAACCCTAAGTTCACACCTGTGCGGCCATGCTCCGTGACACGCAGGAAAGGAGTCCCTGTATTACTTTGGAAATCTCAGCCCGCATGGGAACCGAGTATACAGCAATGTTCCCAGCGCGAGTACTATTTCCAGTGTGGGTGGCATGCCATTAGGGTTATTGGCACCCACCAATGGGTCTCATTTTGCTGTGCGGGTGGTTGCAGCTGCAAGAATTTGTGTGGGTCCCACAGCGGCACCACCCGTACAGGTGTGACCCTAATGATACAAAAATTCTCCTGCGCTTGGGTGGTGTGTAATGAAGGATAAGTACTTTTATATATGGTATTGGTATGCACCGCTCAAGGTCTTGCTGCCCCTTCTGAACCAAGGGTATCCAAAGTACACGAAAAGGCAACAACCAAAGAAGGGTGCATTAGTGGTAATGCACAAGGTCAGTGCACCCTTCTTTTGTTGTCTTTTAGTGACCCTAATAATACCATATCTGGCTGATGCCCTGGGAACCTACTCCAGTGATCTCCCCTTGCTTTCATATAGACATGGATGAGGGAGTTTGGGGTGGAGGAACTTGCCTGTCCTGACCTCAACCCGATAGAACACCTTTGGGATGAAATAGAGTGGAGACTGCGGGCTAGGCCTTCTCTCCTACATCAGTGCCTGATCTCACAAATGTGCTTCTGGAGGAATGGTCAAACATTCCCATAGACACACTCCTAAACCTTGTGGACAGCATTCCCAGAAGAGTTGAAGCTGTTATAACTGCAAAGGGTGGGGTAACTCAATATTGAATCCTACGGACTAAGACTGGGATGCCATTAAAGTTCATGTGCGTGTAAAGGCGGGCGTCCTAATATTTGTGACAATATAGTGTATATATTGTTTGCATGTAAGTAATGCCTATGTAAGATGGACTATCTATGTATATAGTAAACCTTACAGCTGAAATCCAGGTATGGATATTTTGGCATAGTTACATTAGGGTTCAACTTGGTCCAAGTCTTATGTTTGTGCTATGACTTGGTTTCTTCACATCATAGCCCCTCCCCCCTACATTAAAGTTTCCCCTTTTACATCAGCGTCATCAGTCCTTCTCTTTACATCACAGCCCCCCTTTGCACCTCAGTGGAACATTTTACATTGCAGAACCCCCCTTTCATCACATAAATCCCCTTTACAATACAGCCCAAATTTACATTACAGTGCCCCCCCCCCTTTACATCACAGCACTTCCCTTTACAATAAAGCCCCCTTTACATTACAGTGTCTGCTTTACATCACAGCCTCCCTTTATATCCAAGTCCCCCCCAGGGGTGGACTGACAACTCATGGGGCCCCCGGGCAATCAGAGATCATGGGGCCCCCTGTGTCCACACTCAAGCCACACAAAGCCCCACCTACAAATTGCAGCTCAGCCACATAGAGTGGGCATTTAAATATCTACCACAGCATAGCCTGCATGGAAGTTCCTGGCTTCTTTCTGTAGTGTGAAGCCTCTCATGGGGTCCCCTACTGACCCTGGGCCCTCGGGCAGTGCCCTAATCCCCGAATGGTCAGTCCGCCCCTGGTCCCCCCATTTTACATTACATGCCTCTCTGCATCACAGCGCCTCCTTTACTTACAGTCAGGTCCATAAATATTGGGACATTGACACAATTCTAATCTTTTTGGCTCTATACACCACCACAATGGATTTGAAATGAAACAAACACAATGTGCTTTAACTGCTGACTTTCAGCTTTAATTTGAGGGTATTTACATCCAAATCAGGTGAAAGGTGTAGGAATTACAACAGTTTGTATATGCGCCTCCCACTTTTTAAGGGACCAAAAGTAATGGGACAATTGGCTGCTCAGCTGTCCCATGGCTAGGTGTGTGTTATTCCCTCATTATCCCATTTACAAGGAGCAGATAAAAGGTCCAGAGTTAATTTCAAGTGTGCTATTTGCATTTGGAATCTGTTGCTGTCAACTCTCAATATGAGATCCAAAGAGCTGTCACCATCAGTGAAGCAAGGCATCATTAGGTTGAAAAAACAAAACAAACCCATTAGAGAGATAGCAAAAACATTAGGTGTGGCCAAATCAACTGTTTGGAACATCCTTAAAAAGAAAGAACGCACCGGTGAGCTCAGCAACACCAAAAGACCCGGAAGACCACGGAAAACAACTGTGGTGGATGACCGAAGAATTCTTTCCCTGGTGAAGAAAACACCCTTCACAACAGTTGGCCAGATCAAGAACACTCTCCAGGAGGTAGGTGTATGTGTGTCAAAGTCAACAATCAAGAGAAGACTTGACCAGAGTGAATACAGAGGGTTCACCACAAGATGTAAACCATTGGTAAGCCTCAAAAACAGGAAGGCCAGATTAGAGTTTGCCAAACAACATCTAAAAAAGCCTTCACAGTTCTGGAACAACATCCTATGGACAGATGAGACCAAGCTCAACTTGTACCAGAGTGATGGGAAGAGAAGAGTATGGAGAAGGAAAGGAACTGCTCATGATCCAAAGCATACCACCTCATCAGTGAACCATGGTGGTGGTAGTGTCATGGCGTGGGCATGTATGGCTGCCAATGGAACTGGTTCTCTTGTATTTATTGATGATGTGACTGCTGACAAAAGCAGCAGGATGAATTCTGAAGTGTTTCCAGCAATATTATCTACTCATATTCAGCCAAATGCTTCAGAACTCATTTGACGGCGCTTCACAGTGCAGATGGATAATGACCCGAAGCATATTGCGAAAGCAACCAAAGAGTTTTTTAAGGGAAAGAAGTGGAATGTTATGCAATGGCCAAGTCAATCACCTGCCCCGAATCCGATTGAGCATGCATTTCATTTGCTGAAACTGAAGGGAAAATACCCCAAGAACAAGCGGGAACTGAAGACAGTTGCAGTAGAGGCCTGGCAGAGCATCACTAGGGATGAAACCCAGTGTCTGGTGATGTCTATGCGTTCCAGACTTCAGGCTGTAATTGACTGCAAAGGATTTGCAACCAAGTATTAAAAAGTGAAAGTTTGATTTATGATTGTTAATCTGTCCCATTACTTTTGGTCCCTTAAAATGTGGGAGGCACATATACAAACTGTTGTAATTCCTACACCGTTCACCTGATTTGGATGTAAATACCCTCAAATTAAAGCTGAAAGTCTGCAGTTAAAGCACATCTTATTTGTTTCATTTCAAATCCATTGTGGTGGTGTATAGAGCCAAAAAGATTAGAATTGTGTCGATGTCCCAATATTTATGGACCTGACTGTAAATGTTCTCTGTCTCCCTTCACATCACAGCACCCCAATCTTATATCAGAGACCTCCAACCTTTACATCAGCCCTCCCTTCCTTGCATCCCAGTCCTCTTCACAGCCTCCTTTCTTTGCCCATTAGTCCCTTTTGCAGCCCCCCCCCCCTTACTTGCATCTTTGTCCCCTTCACAGATTCCCCTCCTTGCACCCCAGTCCCCTTTACAGCCAATGTTTACTTGCATCCTAGTCACATTCACACAGAGTTGTATAAAGTACTCGAAACCCATACTTGAGTAAAAGTACAAGTGCTCGATCAAAAAGTGACTTGAGTAGAAGTACTAAAGTATTCAACATTTTTTGTACTTAAGTATTGCAAGTAGTTTTTTTTTAATTTTGCTACTCAAGTACTGAAAGTAAAAGTACCAGTAGTTTTGAAAAAAAAATTGCTACTCAAGTACTGAAAGTAAAAGTACAAGTACTGTGTTATGTAGTTATTAAAGAAAGAAGTCAAAAGTTTGAACATCATATTGTTTTTTATTATTTCAAATGCAGCTTTTATTTATGCATACAATAGCATTTATTTTCGTATGCGCTGATAATACACATGTTTTGAGCTTCATGAAACCTGCCATCTACTGTTCTGGCAGTGGTATTTTTTATAATTGTAACGAGTAACTATGCAGCACAAAAAAAAAATATCGGAGTAGAAGTATTGAAATCATCGAAAAAATGTAGTGAAGTAAAAGTGAAAGTAGGAGAAAAAAATTCTACTCTAGGAAAGTACAGATACCGCCTTTCGGTACTTAAGTACAGTAGTGAAGTAGTTCTACTTAGTTACTATACATCTCTGCATTCACAGCCCTCCCTACTTCAATCCCTACCAATCCTACCTTAAATAACAGGTAGAAGGCACGGCACGTCCAAAAAGAGGGCAGGACATGCTTTTCATGTTAACAGGCAGGTGATTGGTTGCTAGGACTGCCCCGCATCCTAGCTATAAATCACTGGCTTGTTAACTTGAATGGCATGTCCCACCCGCTGTCTGGACATGCCACGCCTTCTGCCTTCCACCTGCCATGGGTGAATGCCGACAATGGTGGGAGAAGGAAGCCGCAGCCGGGAGAGGATACCCAGGCCGCTAAGCCGTGGTCCGAACAGGATTGCCCTGCAGTCCATTTTTGGACCGCGGTCCGCCATTTAATGATGCCTGGTGTAAAAGGCAGGCATCCCAATACTTTAACAATATAGTGTAGTTACACTAATCCAAGCTGGATCAATGTAACTATGTTTAACATTAAAATGCCTAGAATTATTATTTAAAGAATCTATATCCCATTAATTATAGACCTCCTCATGGATTTTACAGGCTCCTTGTATACTTTGGGGGAAATAGCATATGAGAGATATTCTTGGAGCCAAAAGAATATGTTTTTCTCTGTTATTATGAATAATATCTTCCTTAAATTTCTAATTAATTAATTGGGTGAGTTCATGTTTAAATTGAGAAGTAGGATCACTACTAATTTGTTTATATGTGCCAGTATCAGAAATAATCCGCTCCATTTCACTAACATAATCCATCGTATTTAAAAAGACAATGTCCTCCTTTGTCAGCGGGACACTCTATTAAGTCCTAAAATGCCATTAAATCCTTAATTCCATTTTGTATCTTAATATCCTCTTTTTTTCTTCACCTTATGATTATTTAGCTCTTTAGTCAACAGTTATTTAAATACAAATATATATTTTATTTCACTTTAATTGAAGAGTTAATTATGAAGCATTAGTTGGTATTGTATGAGCCATCTTAGTAATATTAGTGCAATTTCTTTTTTTTTTTTTTTAAGAAATGTGAGATATTATAAATCAAGAAAACATACAAGAGGTATTTGTGACAAACAATAGTAATATATGTGATATCATAATAAACATAACATGACTTGTGAGTACACAAGGAATAATGATGTAATATAAGAACATAAATAATTAAAATTTTAATAAAAAAAAAAAAAAGATAAGGGGGTTAGGGAAAGAAAGGGGGGGGGGAGTGGAGGTTAGAAATTGGAACTCCTAATCCACCCAGGAAGAATAATTGATCCTAATATATAAAGACATCATATATCTGTGTCTAAGGATGTAAACCTATTTTTATAGTTGGTCAGGATTTGGATGACCTTCCAGTTGGACCATATATCATGACATTTAATGGATGTGCCTTTTATGAAACTAGTAAGATTTTCCATGTGTTCTATTTCATGAATGCGACGGAACCATTGTCTTATAGTGAGAGGCGAAGAGGATTTCCAAAGAGCGGAAATGCAGAATCGGGCTGCGTTAACCAAATGGATAATGATCACATTTTTGTACGATTTGAGAGGAATGTATTTTGGTGTAAAATGAAAAAATATGGGTCTTTAGGAACTGGATACTAAAATCTTAGTATTATTAACCTTACAGTTTTTTTTTTTGGAAATTAGACAACACACCTTGTATTTCAGTGCAGGACATGTATCTTTCTACCATTACAGCACTGCAGCATGTTAAGAAGACTGCTTAGAAGGTCCTTTTTGACCCCAAAGCAGAAGTAATCCAGAAAATCAATGGAACAACAGGGTCCAAACTGATAACATGGCTAATACATGCCAGTGGGAGTGCTGGTGCACCCCAGTGTTGCCAACCCCCCCGGAGTGAAATTTACTGGCAGAACGCCAAAATTTACGGACGGCACCAATTTTTTACTGGCACTGCAAAAATGTACATAAAATAGCCGTTTTCAGTGCTAAACCATGCAAATATGAATAATTAAACTATAAACATGTAGATACTGCTATTAGCAATGTGTTTAAGTTAAACAAAAGTTTAATGAAATTGTCTTGGTTTAGTCAGCAATAGAAGAGAAAGGTGCCATCATGGCATAATCTCTTTTAAATAATTGCTGACTAAACCAAGACAACTTCATTTTTAGGACCAACAAAAGCACTATCTGCACTCTGTCTCTGCCTGAGTGACTGTCTAGGACTGTGTGGGTGACTGGTGAGGGGGCCTCTCTGGCCAAGTCTCTCCCTCTTCTCCTCTAGTGTATTTTTGGGGCCCAAAAGGTGAATCTCCCCAGCCAGTCTGCTCTGCTGAGATGAGCTCTCTCCTCACAGGAGCTTTTAAGCTACAATGTAAAACAATTTTTCAGCAAGCATTAGGCTTTTAAATTAAAGTTCTTCTCTGGGTGCTCTTAAACCACTCTCGGACTATCCCAATTTAAAAGCCTAATGATTGCTGAAAAATGGTTTTACATTGTAGCTTAACCACTTTACCCCCAGCCCTATTTCGGACACTTTTTGTTTACAAGTTAAAACCAGTATTTTTTCCTAGAAAACTACTTAGAACCCCCAAACATTATATATATTTTTTTAGCAAAGACTCTGGAGAATAAAATGTCGGTCATTGCAAAATTTTTTGTCATGCGGTATTTGCGCAGCGGTCTTTAAAACGCCATTTTTTTTGGAAAAAATTTGAAAAATCACATTTCACAGCATTTTAAAAATACTAAACAGTAAAGTTAGCCCATTTTTTTTGTATATTGTGAAAGATGATGTCACGCCGAGTAAATAGATACCCAACATGTTACGGTTTAAAATTGCGCCCCCCTCCCGTGGGATGGCGACAAACTACGGTCAATAGAGATCTCAATCTGCGATGCTTTAAATTTATTTAACGGTTACCAGTTTAGAGTTAGAGTGTAGCTCTTTTTTTTTAATTATTGCCCATGCTCTGGCGATCGCGGCGATACCTCACATGTGTGGTTTAAACAGCGATTTAATTCGCGGCTCGACTTGCATATGCGTTTTTTTTTGTGCGCGAGCTAACGGTGACGGGGCGGCTAAAATTTTTTTTTTTCCTATTTTTTTCTTTTTTTTTTTACTTTATTACAGGTTTTTTTAAAAAAATAAAAATCTGATCACTTTTATTGCTGTCACAAGCAATGTAAACATCCCTTGTGACACCAATATGTAGTGACAGGTACACTTTATGGAGGGATCGAGGGTCTAAAAGACCCTAGACCCCTCCACTACACTTCCCCGTATGCAAAACGCCGAAAACGGCATTTTTGCATACAGCCGTTTTTCAAATCTGCCGCCTTTTGCAGCACAGTAACCCGGAAGTGACGTCATGGACTCCGCCTCCGGGTTACGTCATCGGAGACCCGATCTATGCCGTTTCCGGCCGGACGTGCCGACTGGGTGCTCGGGCTCCCGGTGGGACGGGAGCCCCGAGCAAAGCCACGGAAGGTGGCGGGAGAGGGGGGACGTCCCCTCCCGCTCACCCGGGTAACGATCGAGCGGCTCCCGAGCCGCATCGGTCATTACCGGCGGAAAGCCGACCATGGGCTTCAAACCACGGTACCGGGATGATGCGTCTAGCTAGAGGTATCATCCCGGTATAACCCCGCAAAGTTACCCGACGTACGGGTACGTTAGTATGCGGTAAGTGGTTAAAAGCTCCTTTCTAATACACATTTGTCTTTGCCAGAGGCAGAGCAAACATTCTTTTTAGTAAAATGACTGAAATATACATTAACCCAGGTCCATTCTACACAAACTAAATCTATCTGCTGCATTAACTTATTAGGAAGCTCTGAACAGCAAAGACTGTGCCTTTATCTGACCGACCTGTGCCTTCCTGAGCTGGTGTCCGTGACTCCCTCTGTGACTGTGGATGGATGCTGTCCGTGTCCGACTCCGTCCTACAGCACAGTCACACTGTCTCAAACACGACACAAGGCTCCATATTCCGCCGCCTGCTCAACTTCAAGCTCAGCTTGGCTCCTGGTTTTTAAATTCTGGCGCCTGGCGGTGGTGTGGCGGGAAATGCGCCATGACATCCGATCAGCAGCACTCAACTCGCGAGTCACGGCGCCTTGTCACAAGTAGGCGTGCAGCACTCAGCTCCTGAGTCCTGACAGCAGCCAGATCCACCCCCCCTGGCCAGGGCTCCGTCCGCCCGCCTGAATACAGGAAATGATTGCGTCATCTCGGGCATTTCCGGAACTGCACATGCGCAGTTCCGAACTGAGCCGATCGCTGCCGTTTTTCTCGGGCACTTTTCTCCTGCTACGGACATTTACGGGCAGGAGAAAAGTGCCCTGATTTTACGGGCTGTCCGTAAATATACGGATGGTTGGCAACACTGGTGCACCCAGAACAAGTAATCATAAGTCTCTTCCAGCCAGGGGTGTTTTCTGAAAGCAATGGGCCTGTGTGAAAGATCATAAGTTGAGTTCTTCTGCCAGAGAAAAAGAAAGTGCAGTGTACTGCGTCAAAAAGTAGAAGTGGTTTTCATCATGCTAAACATTGGGTGTGCCTTAAAGGGTAACTCCACTTTCATGGAAATAAATATCACAATTGAAAAATAAATAATATAAAATTATGACACAAGCCATATGGTAATATAACATTTCCTAAAACCTTTACTTTTCAATCTTAAACTCAACCTGGAGGTGTTCTGTACACAGATGGTGTACAGAACACCTCTCAGAAATGTAATTTCCTGTTTGTGTAATTGGCTGTGATTTAAAGTGATACAAATCGATACTCTTATTCTGTGGGAATAATCTATACGCATCCACTACCTAAAGCCTAACTCCACATTTAACGAGCCATGATTGAGGCCAGATGGCTGAAATGCATTGGCTTTTTTTGACTGTTGCTCACATGCTATAATAAAACAATGTTCCAGCCGACTTCCATGGCACCAGGAGGTAGTAGCTCGTTTGCACCTGTCCCACACTTAATTTCCCTTTAAATTGCTTGCTTAAAGGGTAATTCCACTTTAGTGGGAAAAGAATTAACAAATAAAAAAAATAGCATATACAATTGCTACATAAGTCGTATTGTAACTGTAGGTTATTAAAAATTACCTTTTATTTTCGAACTGCAGCACTGTAATTTTCTGTAAAATTCAACTACAAGCATGCATATTCAAACTACGCATCTAATTTCCTGACTACCTATCAGTTTTTGGAGGCCTTGGAGCACCAGGACAGTAGGAACACCTTCCAAATGACCACATTTTGGAGGGGCATGGTGAGTCTTTGAAGACTTCATTGTTTGCCACAGGTTTTTGGAAAAAGTGTAAAAAAAATGAAAATACAATTGTTTCACAAAGTTGTCAGTTTTTTAAGATATTTCCCACACACAGCATAGGCATACTTTCACCTCAAAACACATTCTGTTACTCCTCCCAAGTTTGGGGATGTGTGTGTGTGTGTGTGTGTGTGTGTGTGTGTGTGTGTGTGTGTGAGACTTGAATAAATGTTTACACTGATTATGTACTGGACATTGTAACTTGTGTATCACAAAAATCATCCAACACTGCCAAGAAAACAATGTACCGTAATGATCACCTCTGTACCCCATAGCATTTTCCATTCCTTTAAGCCTAGCCTACTGGTATGTGTGTGGCTGCCCCAAGGAATGACATGTTCACTGACCAGGAAGTACAGCAGGCTAAAGTAAGGAAGAACAAAAGAGATCAGGGACACTGTTGCTGGATGCACTGGTCTAGTGACATTGTCACTGGTGTGGTGGCGATCAGGAAAACTGTGACTGGCTGAAGAATTGCAGAATGGGAAGAGATCTGGGCGGCTTTTGCAAAAGGCTCACCCAACATACTATGGTATGCTAATAAAATTACAGTACTTTCTTCTGGTACATGTATCTGGAGTGCAAAATTTGCCCCAGCAACCCCATCAACTTGTTTTCCAGCATGCAGGGAACGCGGAACACTTCTCTATATATGGTGGCAATGTCTCAAGGATCAAAGATTTTGCATATGTGTATACAGCCTTATTAGATTGGTCCTGAACCAAAATGAAATTTAAAATTCATGGGAAGCCTTGCTACATAGGCCAATTTCTGATATTTCTAAATACAGAAGAAAATTGGTAAGATTTATACTTTCTCACTACAAGGCAAACACTAGCCAAAATTTGGAAGCAACCAACTTTAAACTTTGCAGAGGTAAGGCAGAGAGTAATGGTCACCATAGGCGTGCGCAGCCTATTGCATTAGGGTGTGCACCCCAAAGCTCAAACACACATGCGTGTATATATATATATATATATATATAGAGCAGTGATGGCGAACCTTGGCATGAGACGGTCAGAGACTGCAGACATGATACAGGAGATGGTCAGAGACTGCAGACATGATACAAGAGATGGTCAGAGACTGCAGACATGATACAGTAGATGGTCAGAGACTGCAGACGTGATACAGGAGATGGTCAGAGACTGCAAACATGATACAGGAGATGGTCAGAGACTGCAGACATGATACAAGAGATGGTCAGAGACTGCAGACATGATACAGGAGATGGTCAGAGACTGCAGACATGATACAAGAGATGGTCAGAGACTGCAGACATGATACAGGAGATGGTCAGAGACTGCAGACATGATACAAGAGATGGTCAGAGACTGCAGACATGATACAGGAGATGGTCAGAGACTACGGACGTGATACAGAGGATGCTCAGAGACTGAGGACATGGTAGAAGATAGAAGAGCACTAGGGGGGCCGGAGAGCACAGGAGAAGCAGAGAGCACTGGAGGAGGTGAAGGGCACGGTGGGCGGGGGGGACAGGAGAGAATTAAGAGGGGGTTTGCAAAGCATTGTAGGGGGGTTGGAAGGTGCAGGGGGTGGAGAGCACTGGGGGGGGGGGCGAGCAGGGAAAACCAGGGGGGTGGAGAGCACTGGGGGGGGACAGGGAGCACTTGGGGGCGGGCAGGGAAAACCAGGGGGGTGGAGAGCACTGGGGGGGGGGGACAGGGAGCATAGGGGGAGGGAGATAAAAAGCACTGTGGGGAGCTGAAGAGCATGGGGGGGGGGCTAAAGAACAGGGGGTCTAGTGCACTGGGGGGGGGGTTAAGAGCACTGAGGGGGATAAGAACACTGGAGGGGGGGTTAAGAGAGCACTGGGGGGCCAGCAAAGGAAGTTGTATAGGAGGGGGATGGGGCAGCTGCATATAGAGGAATTGATCTTTCACCATTCTTCCTGCAGGAGGGAGAGGAGGACAATCAGTTATTCAGCAGCTGCAGGAAGGATAGGGAAGGATGAATTCCTCTATATGCAGCTTCCCCATCCTCCTCCTATCCAACACAGAGCACACACACTTGGGCAATGGGCACTCACCTTCTTCCCGCCGAGGCTCCGCCCCTTCTTCCCGCCGAGGCTCCGCCCCTTTCTTCCCGTCGTGGCTCCGCCCCCTTCATCCCGCCGCGTCTCCGTCCCCCGCTTGCAGCACGGATTGAAGGAGCTGCCACTGCAGCTGCCTTCACACTGCCATACAGGATCTCTCAGAGGACGCTGGCTGATACCCCTAGTGCGCCCCCCTATTGGTACCCCACTGTGTGTGTGTCACAGTCACTGTCATGTAGCTGCTTGCAGGGAGAAAGACCAGCTGTCAAAACTTAGCGTGATGTCGGGGGTGGGCGGGATCAAGCAGCTGTCAAACACCAGCCAATGATTGGGCTGCTTAAGAAAGGGGCGGAGCCACATAAATGAAGCAGCCGCCCAGACCCCATCCCATTGGCTTGTGTTTGATAGCTGTTTGGTCCCCATCCCCGACATCACCGCTGAGTTTTGACAGCTTGTCTTTCTCCCTGCAAGCAGTAACATTACCTGACAGTGTCACACACATGGCAAGCCTCACTGTCTGCTGGAGCCAACAGCACAGCCGCCTCTCCACCGAGTATCTCACTACCCTCAGTGCCAAAGATGGAGATCTCGGGAGACAGCCGGCCCTACACTAACAGACACAGGGTGATTAGGGTGTGCCCAGGCACACCCGGCACACCCCCTGCGCACGCCTATGATGGCCACTGTGGTGCATTAGAAACTTACATCTATTCTCAACAACACCCTCTATAGATTTCTCAAAATATGTTCCCCCTTGTTGGAGTATAACCATCACAGGAACCTAGAGGACACTTTACTCTCGCTCTGAACATGCATTTTAAACTAAATATGGTGGTTTAAGTAGATAAATATACAAAGTATATTTCCACGCGCCACTGGGAAAGGGTATGATATAAAGTGCAATCAGTTTAAATACTTGAAAATAAATAAATATGTGAAAAAAGCAGCTGCTGTAGAAAATGAGGTAGTTTGTAGGTGAATGGTCTGGAGGACCAAATACAGCGCTTGCTGTGATAGAAATTATTGGATAGCAATATCCATTCAAATAAATGTGATTAAATGTACAAATTATATCATAAATTAATAAATTATGTATGTGTACTGTGAATCATCAATTAGTCAATAAATATTTTAAAACAGTGTCATAAAAGTGCATGAATATTGGTTTACGATATATATTAAATTGTAAAATAAATAAATCACAATCAATAATAAACGAACAGACCAGAATAAATAGTGACTTTAGTGCTCAAAAGATAAATATATAAATGTCCTTAGTGGAAGTGAATCTTCAAAGTTCAAAAAGTGCGCGTGCTCAGGCTTGATTGATTAAATCTCAGTAGTTTCTGGTCCCAAGTGAATAATAAGTTGGGTCACTTAGTAGTGGGTCCTAAATGCCATATGGCACTAGGACCATTCAAGCTTGTAAGCCCCCTGGGCCAAATGGATTCCCTCCAAGCGTTGTCCTATGGGCTGGTAATAGCTCCTTAGGCTCCAATGTAAACAGCCAAATGCAGTAGGGAGGGAGAAAGAATGCTCCAAATAGTGTAATTTAGTTGAAAAGCAGTTTATTTACCCAATATCTGGGTTTAAGCAATAAAAAGTAGGTAGACAATGTCACTGGTGGTCAGCGGTGCGGGCTGCACGTCCTCCTCGCGGGATAGTGAGCTGGCTTCCGGCTTGCGCTCCACCTACCTCCTCGCGGACGTCACCGGAAGTGATGAAACGCGTCAGCGGACGTCACCGGAAGTGATGGACCGCATAGCGTCGTTGTGTCACGTAGGTGAAGGTCTGTAAGGTGTGCTCTAATGCCACCAGCCGTTCTTCAGCTTGCTGTATTACAAGCCTAGCGGATGTTTTGTATCTGGAGATGCAGTTTAAGAGTATATGTAGTGCGTGAGATTTGAACGATTCCCAGACTACTCCAAAAAGAAGCCAAGCCCCAATTCACAGAAAAGAAAAATCCCCACTCGTGCTGTACCTTCCCCAGTTAGAGGAGTATGATTAACCAAAAGGGTTTCAGTCTCCACAAATATGCTAAAAGGGG
Organism: Pelophylax lessonae; assembly: GCF_965119305.1. NCBI lineage: Eukaryota > Metazoa > Chordata > Amphibia > Anura > Ranidae > Pelophylax > Pelophylax lessonae. The sequence goes on along the minus strand of NC_138778.1, from coordinate 65,176,490 downwards.
GAGTCCACAGGAGCAAAGTCACCCAGTAGGGGGGAGTGGTCAGACAACACTCGTCTGTCAAATCCCACATCTGAAAAATTGGGTAGCAGAGAGTCGGAAACTAAGATATAGTCTATCTGTGACATAGTTGAGTGTAAAGCCCCGTACACACGTACCGATGGTCGGCTTACAAATGTTCCTCTTTTCTCCCCGGGATGTCGGTGTCTGCTGAAAAGTGCAAAGACAGCACAAGGACAGCACAAGAATTTTGTCCGCCGACTGCAGAAGTGATGTCATGTAATGGTTAACTTTCCCTGTGTTTTCTATTTTCTGAGCATGCCCAGTCTTGCAAATCTGCGGTCTGTCGGCCGAATTGTGTACTGACAGGCGAACAATCGTCCGTTCTGGTGTCGGCATACAAATATTTTCATGTTTGCAAGAAAGACTTTTGTCCGCGGATTGTGCGCAGACATCTGTCGGAGGCACCATACTAACACGCGTACAATCGGCAGATCCTTCGTCCACCGACGTTTGTATGCCGACGATCGGTACGTGTGTACGGGCCTTTAGGCAGAGAGACAAAAATATGTCCTGGATGTGGGATGCTGTCCTATTGTTATTATCTTACATGCACAGTGCCAGATAGCTTTGTGTGTGCTACTGTATCTGTGTAGTGATCCCATAAGGGTGCCAGGAAACCAGACCACACGGGGATTCTGGTCAAATAATATTATTATAATATATTATATTGGAGCAAACAACAATAAATGCACAGCAAGACTGAGGAATTGGGTGCAGGAACAAGCCGGGGTCAAGTCCAGAAGCGGGTAGTCATCCAAGCCGGGGTCAATTCCAGAAGTCTGCCGGTGCGGGTCAATAGCCAGGAGAGTCGTCAGCCAAGCCAGGTCATACACAGAGGAACACGGAGAACAGAAGACTGCTAGAAGAAATGCACTTAGGAGCACAAACACAAGGGCAAGGACTGCAACCCATCAGATGATATAGTCAGGTGTGTAGCATCATCACTGTGCGATGCCCTGGCAGTAGGCAAGTGATGATGCAATAAATCAGTCTATGAGGAGCAGCAGTCTGCACATGTCCAAGATGGCTGCCAACAGGAGGGAAAGGTAAAACCTTGACATCCCCTTGCTGTAGGTTAGTAGATGAATCTGTATGCAACAAAAGACAATGGGCACCAGGTCAGTGAAAAGAAATCATGACAAATGTATTAAATTAAAATCGCACACTAAAGCCCCGTACACACGTACCGATGGTCGGCATACAAATGTTCCTCTTTTCTCCCCGGGATGTCGGTGTCTGCTGAAAAGTGCAAAGACAGCACAAGGACAGCACAAGAATTTTGTCCGCCGACTGCAGAAGTGATGTCATGTAATGGTTAACTTTCCCTGTGTTTTCTATTTTCTGAGCATGCCCAGTCTTGCAAATCTGCGGTCTGTCGGCCGAATTGTGTACTGACAGGCGAACAATCGTCCGTTCTGCTGTCGGCATACAAAAATTTTCATGTTTGCAAGAAAGACTTTTGTCCGCGGATTGTGCGCAGACATCTGTCGGAGGCACCATACTAACACGCGTACAATCGGCAGATCCTTCGTCCACCGACGTTTGTATGCCGACGATCGGTACGTGTGTACGGGCCTTTACATACAAAGTAGCACAAGTCAGTGTGGGAACAAACTAATCATCCTCATGGGGAAGATGTCCAGATGGTGGTGTGGGCTGGAGGGTGACACAAGGGCTGTTGGTACCAGCACAGGCACTGCTACACACAAAGTACCAGCTGTGCAGCAAGAAGATGTCCTCCACATCTATCGGCTGCCACGCCTTCGAGCCTGAGGAAGGAGGTAGAGCCTCGGGAACGACGTTGCGGCCCGCCCTCTCCCCTGTTGCTGTTCATTTCACGGTACAAGTAATGTCATGGGCTGCGGACATGGTACAGGAGATGTCATAGGCTGCGGACACGGTACAGGAGAGGTCATGGGCTGCGGACATGGTACAGGAGATTCAAAGTGGAAGGATTGGGAAGACAAGGATTTCGGGCACACTAATTCTATAAAATCCATTTTTTATTTATGATTCAATTAAAATCAAAAAATCATACATACAAACATGTGTTGGATAAGAAAAAGGACCTATAAAGGGTCCATAAGGTAAAGTATATACGGTTCACAGTAGATGAGATCACAATTTTCATACAGAGTGATATATAGAATATGTTGACAGTTTAAACAGTCAAAAAAATACTTCACATCAGGAGATTCCTGCTGACGGATACCCGAAGACATGAGGTGCCGGCCAACCGGGTCAACTGATGTCGTATTCAAATATTCACCATAATATGTTTAGTATTTTGCTCAACATGTTTCGCTTTGCTTCAGAAGCTTCGTCTGGAGCTATTACTAGACTTTTCTGTATATTGTATGGTGAGACGCAAGTCTCAACATCCTTGATACGTAACGAGGAGGATTGCTGTGGGTTTACAGGAGACTCATATAATAGTGGATAGTCATTTGCAAAACGATAAGAGGTAATCTGATTCTAATCAGTATCGATAGCCATAAAGCTAAGTGCCTGCTGTGTTTTAGGTCACAGCCAATAAGACCCAGCAATATATATTCCCACGTTGAGCTCCTGTTCACAACCACATGCTTCCTCCCCGGATGGTAACAACAGATCAGTGCTCAAACAAATTTACTGAATGTGACCCTTGACATCCAAGTGCTGTGATGACCCCCACATAGACTTGCACTCACCATAATAGATTTACCCCTAGGTAACAAGCCGGTCAATATGCATTTGTTTAGTGCCCAGGGTCCTCTCTCTCTCCAACAATCACCCTCCAAGGGATGTCAGATCTCCTAGCTGCTCCTCATACCACTCCAATTTCAGAAAGGGTTAATTGCGCAACACATTGTTATATTAAAACTCCAAACAGTTAAAAATATGGCAACATACACTCAGGCTAACTGGCACCCAGTATAACTAGACAGAGTGAAAAAGATGGCTGCTGCTCTGTATAACCAGAAGCAGTCTGCGTTACACCTGCAAAAAATTACATCACTGGATATGACATGTGTCACTGGAAGTACCAACCTCGCAATGACCGCTGATTTATTCTTTAGGTCTTCCACACAGACACTCATGCCGCATTGCGGTTATCCTCAGGGGCCCTTGCAAATTAACTTTGCTGCAACATTAATCGGTATGGTTAATGTTATATGCTGGTTGCAGTAGTTCCACTGCTCCGAATGACTTTGATTAGATTACTGGTTAATTTTCCAGGAAGGGAGTCCCCTCTGTTCATTCACAGAGGTCCTATCCAGTGTGGAGGCACTGACAACTTTGTTTTTTTTATTAAACCCATGCCACTTAACAAAGGTTCTGGTTCTCTTATTTGCATGCATGTTTAGCACAATATTCTGCTTGTGGAGGACCAATTGTCATAACAACCCCCGCCCCCCACCACCACAGTTACCTCTGGCAACCTGGTCAAAAAATCTAAATATTTTTGACCAGAAAGGTGTTTGGTTGTGGGAGTGTGGGGGGGGGGGGGGGAAGGTGGGTTTTAGCTTTTGTAAAAGCTTAGCCTTGAATACTTTATTGGGGAATACAGATCCCAGAGGGATGCAAGGGATATAATGGGAGAGGGATGCAAGAATATAAATCTCTATTTGGAAAGGACGAAGGAAGTACAAAGTAAGAAATTGAGGGGGGGAATAAAGTAGGGAGGAGAAAGAAAATAATAAAGTAGGGAGGAGAGAAGAAATAACGTTTGGGTTTTTAGGAGGAAGGAAGGAAACAGATATTATCTCCTTTGGATTAAATATTTGTGTCATTTAAGCTGGAGTTTCTATGGCAATTCACAAATCTCTGGCCATCTCCTCATTAGAGTTGCTGCTGGGTTCTTGTATTAAAATTTAAATTTCAGGATGGACGAGGCCAGAACTGAATCAGGGGGCTGTCCCTGGTATTTTTCTAGCTGAAATGGACCAACTACAAGATGTAACCTACACAAAGCGAAACAGGGAAAGCTGCTGCTGTATTATAGAATGAAAAGCATTTTCCCTCTGGATGAGACCTACTTCAGCTATGATATACGGAGGAAAAGGAGCAGCACAGGTCCGAATTTTATAAATTATTCTATGACTGTGAGGCATGTAAACAAAACGCTCCAAAGACCCAAGCATTACCAAGGAGAGCAAATTTGATGTTTCCATGCCTTGGCAGTAGTGAGAAGTTACAGGAAGGAAGGCATTTTCCTGAACTGGAGGGTTGGAGGACAAATTAAAAAAAATAGAATTTTTGTAAGAACTTACCGTAAAATTATTTTCTCCGAGTCCTCTGACAGTGGCCGCCCGACGGTATTAGCCTTCACTAATGGTAATGGCGCACTCTGCAGGAGCAGGCTAGGCAGATAATTATCAGGTTAATACAAAAAAACGTTTGTACCTCAGCATGCCACTAGGGGGCCATCCCTCAGCCATTACTAGAACCCCATCTGAAATTACTTCAGTTTCGTAGCAAGCCGTACCGGAAGGCAACAACCCCCAGATCCAAAAACCAGAGGGGTGGGGGCAGCAACTGTCAGAGGAGAGAAAATAATTTTACGGTAAGTTCTAACAAAAATTATTTTTTCACTTACGTCCACTGACAGTCGCCGCCTGATGGTATTAGCCTTCACTAATGGGACGTCCCAAAGCAGTGCAGGTATGAGGGGTGGGAAAGCAACGCAACCAGATAAGAAGGTAACGCAAATAACCGGGCTAGTAACAACCTGAGCCCACCGAAAAAAACTGGAACAAACCCAGAAAAAACACCCCAACAAGGAAAGACATTAAAAATAATGTCCCCTCAAACAACTGCCGCACTCAAAACTTTGCGGCCAAAGGAAGCGTCCGAAGATGCCAAAACGTCAAGTTTGTAAAACTTTGTGAAAGTGTGCACGGACGACCATGTTACTGCCTTGCACACCTGAGCCACAGACGCTTGATGGCAAAAAGCCCAAGAGGCACTAACAGCTCGAGTAGAGTGAGCCTTTACTGGGAAAGGAGGAACCTGACCCTTGATAGAATAGGCCTGAACAATCGTCTGTCTGATCCATTTAGAAATGGTCGCAGCGGAGGTGGCCAATCACTTCTGAGATCCCTCAGGAAGAACAAATAGAGTCAGACTGCCGAATTGACTCCGTGGCGGACAGGTAGACCTTGACCGCCCGGACCACATACAGAGAATGCAAGACAAACTCCTTAGGATGCTTGGGCCGTGCACACAGCGAAGGCGAAGGCAACACAATATCCTCATTAAACGTGGAATGAAGAAACCACCTTGGGAATAAAAGATTAGCTCAGTCGCAGAAACTCTTTATCCCTATGAAGTACCAGATAAGGAGAACGGCAAGACAAGGCCGCCAATTCAGACACTCTGCGAGCCGACGTGATGGCCACCAGAAAGGCCACTTCTTGTGACAACACAGACAAAGGAATCTCTCCGATGTTCTCGAAAGGAGGTTTTTGTAACACCGACAAAACCAGATTCAGATCCCAGGGAGGCAAAGGAGCCCTCCTCGGGGGAGCCAAGTGCCGCACTCCTTGAATGAAGGTGTGGATCAAAGAATGCGACGCCAACGGTTGCTGAAAAAAGATGGCCAAGGCCGACAACTGACCCTTGATCGTAGTCAGCGCCAGATGCTGATCAACTCCCTTCTGTAGGAAGGCCAAGACCTTCGCCACCGAGAAGGAACGAGGATGAAGACCATTTTCCTCGCACCAATCGATATACGCTTTCCAGGTGCGGTGATAAATCTTCCTTGAAGTGGCTTTGCGAGCCTTTAACAAGGTAGGGATGACCGCCTGCGGAAGGCCTCTATCCCTCAGGACCTGGCTTTCAACAGCCATGCCGTTAAAGCCAGCGACTGTAAAGCAGGATGGAAGATCGGTCCCTGAGACAGAAGATTGTCTCACAGCGGAAACGCGTCAGGGAGGTTCGACGACCATCTGGACGATGTCCGCATACCAGGACCGTCGAGGCCAGTCCGGGGCCACTAGAATTACTGACAACCGTTCCAACGCCACCCTGCAAAGGAACCTGGACAGCAATTGAATCGGAGCAAAAGGCATAGATCAGCTTGTAGCCGTGGCAAGGCACCACCAACGCGCCGTCCACCAGAGGATCGCGAGTTCTGGCCACAAACCTTTCCACCTTTTTGTTGAGATGGGACATGAACAGATCTACGTCGGGGGTCCCCCACCGGGCGCACAGAAGGTGAAACACCTCTGGATGCAGGGACCATTCCCCCTGATCCAAGGTCTGGCAACTCAGATAGTCCGCCTGCCAGTTTTCCACACCCGGAATGTGAACAGCCGATATCGCCGGTACATGTGATTCGGCCCAAGACAGGATCTCGAGCCACTTCCATGGCCGCCCGGGGACTTTTCATGCCCCCCTGGTGATTTATGTATGCCACGACTGTGGCATTGTCCGTCTGTACCCGGACCGGACACCCCAGAAGCTGAGATGACCACCGGAATAGGCAAAGCTTTATCGCCTGGAGCTCCAGGACATTGATCGGCAGCAAGGTTTCCCCTGCCAACCAGGTCCCCTGGGCACAGAGCGTGCCCAGAACTCCTCCCCAGCCCGACAGGCTGGCATCTGTGGTGAGAATCGTCCACAACATAGGCTGGAAAGACTGGCCCTGTGTCACAGATGGCGACTGGAGCCACCACAAGAGATCCGACCTCACCAAGCAAACTCAAGGAAATTTTCTTTCCAAGGACAGAGGTGTCCTGTCCCACCTGTCCAGGATCTCCGCTTGCAGAGTCCTGGTATGAAATTGACCAAATGGAACTGCTGAGAAGGCAGAGACCATCAGACCCAGAACTCACATGCAGGTCCGCAAAGAGGAGAGATCGCTGAGCCTGAGGGCCCCGATCACTTCCCGTTAAGTCCTGAGTTTGTCCTCCGGGAGGAAGACCCGAGATTGAGCAGAATCCAGGACCATCCCCAGATACTGAAGACGATTTGAGGGAGTCAGTGCTGACTTCTGAAAATTGATGGTCCACCTAAATTCCTGGTGTGTCTGAACCGTCACTGCCAGATCGCTCGACAGGGTGACACATGAGTTCGACCTTAACAAGAGGTCATCTAGGTAACGGAGGACCACAATGCCCCGCAAAAGCAGTAAAGCTAGAACCGGAGCCAACACCTTGGTGAAGACCCTGGGAGCCGAAGCGAGGCCGAAAGGCAACGCCACAAACTGATAGTGCTCCCCCGCAACCGCGAAGCGGAGATATCTCCGATGACCCTCGAAAATCGGGATGTGTAGATACGTATCCTTCAAGTCTATTGAAGCCAAGAAGTCCCCAGGTTTCAATGATGCTACCACCGAATGGATTCCATCCTGAACTTCTGCACCCGCACACAGTGGTTTAGAGATTTTAAATGCAGAATCGGACCTTGCCCTCTTTCCTGGGCACTGTGAATAGGTTGGAGTAAAAAAACGCGAAAACGTTTCCGTGAGGGAACAGGTACAATGACTCCTTGGGCAAGCAGATCGTGCACTGCTCCCATGAGATCTCTGAGACGATCGGGAGACAGCTGGAGATTGGACGGGAAGAACCTGTCTACGGGGCGAGATCGGAATTCGATCTGGTACCCTGAACGAATCAGTTTGTGAACCCACCTGTCCTGAATGCCAGACAACCAGGGTTCCTGAAAACAATGCAGCGCGGGGGGACTTACCCTTGGTGACCTGGGGCAGCAGAGTACTCCTACCTCCTTAATCAACTCATCCAGAGTTTCCCCAAAAAGACAACCCCTCTCATAGAGAATCTCAGACACCGTCTTTTTTGACGCGATCCCCACCGCCGACAACCGTGCGACCAAGGGAGCTTCGTCCAAAGCCGCATTGCACAGATACATCCCAGTTTGGATGAGCTGATCAACCATTGCAAGGACAGTCGACAAAGCCGACTCTGCCACCAGGGTGCTGCAAAGCCCATTGCCCCATACCGTGAGCGCCTGAGAGGCCATCACAGAGGCAAAAACAGGTTTCAACAGGGAACCCGCCACCATATAAATGTGACGGGAGAGGGCCTCCACCCGTCTATCCACCAGATCCCGGAAAACCAAGGAATCCTCCACTGGCATCAAGGTGGACTTATTCAGCGGAGACAGTGTGATCCACTATTGGGGACACCGTCCAACGTTTTCCTACCGCCTCCGCGAAAGGATTGCGGACGGCAAAGCGCTTAGGCACTACCAACATGTGCTTAATACGCCGCCACTGGTCATTCACAATCTCGTGAAATTCCTCCGGGCAGGTATAAGCATGACCAGACTTCTGGTGTCTCTCGAACCCAAAAGCAGACCACTTACGTGACTGAGATGGCTCATCTTCAAGAACAAGAGCTTCTTTAATGGCGCTAATGATAGCGTCCATCGTAGCACGTTCCCGTGCTACCCAGGGGGAAGATTCCTCCTCATCCTGCTCAGAAGCGGAGGACCGGGACCCCTCAGGGGGACCATCGTCCATGACAACCAATTCTGGCTCAGAGTCAGAGGACTGGGAGGGCACAGGCCATTTTTGGAGGAGCGTTCTGACATCAGCAGATGCACCTGGGAAGCCAAAGTCACAAGGGCAGCGGATACGGAGGCCATGGAAGAGGATTCAGGTGTACCTGAAGCCCCCACCAGGTCTGCGGGGAATTTGTTTTCCTGGGAGTCCATTTTGCCTTAAAATTAAAAAAGGGATGCTGGCCCTTTAAATCAGCGGTTCCCCCCGCAATCTACACTAACAGTTAAGGCCCCTTGTGAAAACTCTAGCAAAAAACAGAATTCGATTTGGTCTAATAATGGCCGAGATATGAGCAAAAACCCCCCCAGCCTGTCAGTACTTGCCCACCATGCTTCCTGTAGAGGAGACTGTGAAGGAGGAGGAAGTGACCTCAAAGCACTAGAGGCCAGCCCTCGAGCCAAGAGAAAAGGTGCCTATTAAAAAGCCTATGACAAAAGTCACAGGAAAAATGGCCGCTGCCCTTACTAGGCATGTCACCCACATCCAAGATGGCGCCCGACTGGGATCCAGAGCAGAAATCTCACATGGCTGAGGTTTCACACAGAGCTGAGAATCTGCATACCACTAAAGTGGCGGCCGCTCCAAACGGCTGCAAAATAAATGCACCAAACACATTTCTGGCTATTAGCAGGGACCCCAGGGAGACCCCCACAGCATACCCATACAGTGCCCCCAACGGGGGCAGGGAGGGGAGGGGGGAACCCCAACCCAGCCAGAAGAGGGATCCTACAGAGACCGTCCACCCTGCTATCCATAGGAGTGGGCCTACAACTCCCCAAACATCCCCAGGGACAAGGGGGTTTAATACTCACCAGTCCAGCAACGGGCACCGCTCAAAAAACGGGAGACCTCCCACCCTAAGTGGGGGTGCCATCAGCCATGGAAGGACACTGGCAACACGCGGGTGATCCGGGTTGAGACATCCTCTGCAAAGCGCAGCTCCGCCGGCTCGTCCCCATCTGGAGGGGAACTGTCGTTGCGGGGCCTGGATGTACCAGTAACCTGCAACACTCGTTGGCAGGCTGGGACTCCATAAGGATCTATATACCCAGTCCGAGGCCCAGCAATCACTTGTAGTCCTCCAGGAAAGGAATCCCTAACTAACTAGTGATAGTGAGAGAAAAAAAAATCTAGTGTGGAAAGAAAAACCCTGAAATTCAGAAAAGAATATAAGAAAGCCAAGACGCTAGGTCTCAGCAGGGAAAGACCTAAGCTCTGCTTCTGCTTGAAACTTGAAAGTAATATCAGATGGGGTTCTGGTAATGGCTGAGGGATGGCCCCCTAGTGGCGTGCTGAGGTACAAACGTTTTTTTGTATTAACCTGAAAATCAATTATCTGCCTAGCCTGCTCCTGCAGAGTGCGCCATTACCCATTAGTGAAGGCTAATACCATCGGGCGGCGACTGTCAGAGGACTGCCAGAAATAGAATTTTTGTAACAACTTACCGTAAAATTATTTCCTCTGAGTCCTCTGACAGTTGCCGGCCGTTCAGTTAGCCTCACGAGTGGGTAATGCGCCTCTCTGCAGGAGTAGGCTAGGCAGTGAAAAGGTTAACAAAAGCTTTTACACATAACACACCTCTAGGAGGCTGTTCCTCAGCTATTACCAATCAGCCACTAGGAGCTGCTGTTTTGTAGCAAGCAGTACATAAAGACTATCAACCCCAAAAAGAAGAGGGGCGGGGGCAGCGACTGTCAGAGGACTCAGAATTCTATTTTCTCTTACGTCCTCTGACAGTCGCCGCCCGTTCAGTTAGCCTTCACGAGTGGGATGTCCCAAAGCAGTGCAGGTGTGAGGGGTGGGAAGACGCAACCAAGAAAAAGGCAACATGCAAACCAGGCCAGAGTCGAAAAAACTGAGCCAAGAAGAGACCGAAACACACGTCTCTGCAAAACAATCGCCGAGCACAAAACTCTGTGGACAAAAGGAAGCATCCTAGGATGCCAGTACATCATATCAGTAGAATTTTGTGAAAGTGCGCACAGACGACCACGCGCCGCTACGCACACCTCAGCCACAGGAAGCCTGATGGCGGAAGGACCAAGAGGCAATGACGGCTGTAGTAGAACAAGCCCTCACAGGAAAAAGGGGAGCCTTTAGAGAAGAGGCCCAAAACCAAAGTCCGTCTGATCCAAACCGGAAGAAACTGCAGCGGACGCAGCCAAACGCTTCCGAGGGCCCTCGGAAGGACAAACAGGGAATCAGACTTCCCAAAAGACTCCGTGGCAGACAGGCAAAAACCTGACCCCCCAGACCACATGCAAGGAACACAGGACAAAGTCCATGGGACACTTGGGCTATGCCAAGGGCGGAAGCAACGGAAGACACAACGATGAGATGGAAAGCAGACACCACTGCAGGAAGAAAAGACTGAGTGGGTCACCGGACCACGTTATCCCTACAATCGACCAAAGAAGGTGACCGGCAAGACCGAGCCGCCAATACTGACATTTTGCGAACAGAGGCGACAGCCACCAGAAAGGCAACTTTCTGGAACAACACAGGCAGAGCTGGTTCTCTGATGTCCTCAAAGGGAGGCCGTTGTAAGAAAAACGGACAAAAAAAAACCAAAAAAAAGTCAGTCCCCACAGAAGCAAGGGAGTCTTCTGCGGGGGAGCCAGACTCCCCCCTTGAGTAAAGGTGCGAATCAAGGAATTAGTCGCCAAGGAACGCTGGAAGAAAACCGGTAAAGGCCGACAACTGACCCACGACCGTGCCCAGCACCAAGCACTGATCCACACCTTCCTGCAGGAAGGGCAAAACCCTCGCTACCGAAAAGGAGCGTGGATGAAACCCTTGCTACTCACACCAGGCAATATACACCCCTCCAGGTACGATGGTAAATCTTCCTGGAAGTTAGCTGTCCGAGCCTTCAGTAAGGCCGGAACAACAGTATCCGAGAGACCCTATCCTCGCTAAAACTTGGCTTTTAACAGCCATGCCGTCAAGGCCAGAGACTGTTCAACAGGACGTAATATCGGCCCCGGAGACAGTAGAACGTCTCACAGCGGAAGCCGCCAGGGTGGCTCGACAACCATCCGCCCAAGGTCTGCGAACGAAGACCGGACAAGGCCAGTCTGGGGCCACCAGAGATACTTGAACCCATTTCAACGTCACCGACAGAAGAACCTGGATAGCAGTCAAATCGGAAGGAAGGCCGATACTGGTGCCAGGGTACGAGCAACGCATCCGTGGCGAATTTCATAGGACCGCGGGTTTTGGCCACGAACCTTCCCACCTCCATGTTGAGACGGGATGCGAACAAAACCACGTCTGGAGACCCACTGGGTGGGTACACAGGACGCGAAACACCCCTGGATGCAGGGACCATTCCCCCTGGTCCAGGGACTGGCGATGAAGACAGCCAAAGCTCTGGTGCCCCCTTTGGCGAATGACGCAAGCCTCTGCCGCTGCGTTGTCCGAGTGAAACACGAACCGGGCGACTCTGATCCGAGTCGTCCAAGGGAACAAGAAGAACTTGATTGCTCGGAGCTCCAAGACTATATCAGCAAGGAGTATCCCTCCGCCGACCACGTCCCCTGGGCACAGAGCGTGCCCAGAAGTCCACCCCAGCCCGACAGGTGGCATCAGTGGTAATCCCTGTCACCAGCATAGGCAGAAAAGATTTGCCATGCACCAGAGTGGGTGACAGGAGCCACCCCGAGAAGTCAACCCTCGTGAGGGGGCTCGAAGATATACTCTTGGCCAATGACTGAGGATTTTGTCCCACCAGGTAAGAACCTCTGCTGATAGAGATCTTGTTGGGAACTGAGCAAACAGAATGGCTTCGAAGGCCGAAACCAGCAGACCCGGGGACCGCCCATAGAGAAGAGAGATAGTTGTCCCTGAAGGACCCAATCTCGCCCCGCAGGGTCGGAAATTTTCCTATCCTGGGAGGAAAAACCTTGCGTAAGCGAAGTGCAGGACCAACCCCAGGCAACCGAGACAAACTGACGGGGTCAGTGCCGACACCTGAAAGTTGATGGTCCACCCGAACTCCTGGAACGCCTAGAAGCCGAATACCCATAAAAAGGGACATCAGACACATTTTAAGGAAGCGCGGTCAGCTGACCAACGTCCAGCCACCAAAAAGCGGCGGAATGCAACCCCAACCGCAGTGATCAGAGTCTCGCTCCAAGGCCGCAGCACAAAGGTACATCACGGCCTGGGCCATGTGAGTCACCAGGTCAAGGGCAGTCGGAGAGACCGCCTGAGCCACCAAGGCGCGCCTAAGCACCCTGGACCATTCCGTGACCGCTTGAGAAAACCATCACAGACGCGAACTTAGGTTCGAGCAGAGAGCCTGCCACCAAAACACAAGTGGTGGGAAAGCGGCTCCACGCGCCTATCTGCCGGATCCGTGAACACCGGGGAGTCCTCCGCGGGCACCCACGTGGATGCATTAAATCCAGAAACAGTGTGGTCCACCTTCGGTGACACCTTCCAACAATTACCCACAGCATCCGCAAAGGGATAACTGTAATTAAACCGCTTAGGCACTGCCAGCATATGCAACGCGATAGGTCGTTCACGGTTACGTGAAAACTCCTCGGGGCAGGGAAAAAACCTGACCCAACTCAAGGGCGTTTTGCGGGACCTGAAGGAAACCCGCCAACCTGACTGGGTGGGCATAGCAGCAATATTTCAAGTCTCCCCGACGGAGCTAAGAAGTGCAACCACTATAGCGTGTTCCCACGCCACAGTGGAGGAGGACCCCTCCTCCATCCCATCTAAATGTGAGGGCTGGGACCCCTCAGGGGGAACATTGTCCATAGCAACCAAAGCAGGCTCTAAGTCAGAAAAACAGGGCATCGGCCGTTTTTGGAGTAGTGCGTTCAGACAGCAGCAGACCAGCCTGGACGCCAAAGTCGTCAGTGCAGCAGATAAGGAGGCCATGGAAGAGGATTCAGGGGTTCCTGAAGCACCAACCAGGTCTGTGGGGAGTTTGCTATCCTGGGACTCCATATTGCATTAAAAAAAATTTAGGACACCGGCCCTTTAATTTGGCGGTTCCCGCGGTGCACACTGCAAATCTACACCGCCAATGGAGACCCCTTTAAAACTGCTAAAGCAACAGAGAAAGTAGTTTTGCAGTAAAAAAAACAAAACAGAAAAACTGCCAAAAATCAGCCCCGCAGAATACACTATCATCAAGAGAGAGGCCAATTCATGCCCTGAGCCACAATACAAAGAGTGCCAATTGAAAGTAAATGGGCGGAAGCACTCACAAAATGGCCGCTGCCCTTACTAGGCAGCCACCCACAACAAAGATGGTGCCCAAACCGGCACCCACAGTGAGAAAATGGCTACTGCCCATACAATGAGGCCAGATAGCCTGCCCTCATCCAAAATGGCAGCTGAACGAACTGCGCCAAATTAGCACAAACCCAGGGACCTGGCCACCGCGGACACCTCAGAAGCACCCCCCAGACAGGCAGTGTGCACCGCACAGCGCCCCCAGCGGGGGCAGGGAGGTAGGGGCCGCCCAAAACGGCCAGGGAGGGTGATAGTACAGAGACCACGTTTTTTCTGCCTTCTCCTAGGAGTGGTCCCACGACCCCCATAAAACTGTCCCAGGGACACGGGGTATCACTCACCATTCCACGGATTGTGGGCTCCGCTCTGACACGGAACACCTCCCACCCAGAGTGGGGGTTCCGGGAGCCAGGAACGGATGCTAGCTATATATATATTTTTTTTGGTGAAAGTTAGAAGCTGATTGGCTACCATGCTGCACCACGTTTTGCACTCTCCAGTTAGTAAATCAACCCCATAGGATACACACAGTAGTTCAAATAGGATAAAATGGGATTTTTGACTTAATGTAAAATCCAATTTGCTGATGTTCATTGACGGACACAGTTCCTGATCTTCCTAACCATTGGGTTATACTGCCCCCTACAGGAGTAGGACACTAGGCAAAAAAAAAAAAAGGTTGGCTACACCTATGGGCAGTCCCAGTGGGTATACTCCCTCTCTCGGCTATAGGTACTCAGTTTTGTTACAAGCAGTGTCAGAAGAATTACAACTCCACAGAGGAGTGTGTGCTGTGTCCGTTTCAGAGCATGCTTGAACCACTCCTTGAAGGATGCAACGCAAACCCACTGAGTAAAAGGAACCCTAAAACCATTTCTAGGGAGGCAACCTTTCATATGCTCCCTATGGGGAGGGTGTGGGTTGGTAATGACAACCCCTCTCTATAGTACCCTAAAATAGGCATTGGGTGCCAAAGAGCCTGATTTCTATGAATATTGGGCACCAATGCTTTAGAAGGGTTCTCTTTTTTTGGGGGGAGCCCCGCCAATGTTGAGGGTCATGTGGGTGATATCAGCATGTCAGGGTGCTGCACGTTCACAGCACTCGTCATGGAAATACCAGCTCACACTCCTGGTGTGGTTATTTCTGAAAGCGGAGTGATGATGAATACGTTTTTAGCTTTTTTTTTTTTTTTAATTCTTTTTATTTCAATATGTGCATAAAAATGAACATTCCAAACGTCCTTTCAACAAAGGGACAAAACAATATAAAATAAAAAAATTATACAATATCCAAATAATTATCTGTTTACTTAGTATTCATAATCTCTTTATGCCAAGGTATATCAATTTAGCTTAATTAATCGCCGTTGTCCCGGTGTGCCCCAACCCCTTGCTCCATTGCATTTATAGATTTATTTCCTCATCATACTATGTGCATCCCTCTATATCCTCTTAGTTATCTCCTTATATTCAACCATTGGTTAATGTTGATTGACTCCAATTATCCCAAATTTTATTATATTTCGTTGAGCATCCTCTATGCATATACAATACTTTTTCAAATGGTAAAATCTGATTTACCGCTCTCATCCAGTTCTTAACAACAGGGGGCTTCACTTGAATCCACTTAACTGTGGTTGTTTTCCTTGCCATAAACAGCATTTCTCTAAGCATTATCTTGTGATATCTAGACCATGTTATTTCATCGAATATACCCAGCAAACAGGTTTCTGGGGTCAAAGGTACAGGCATATTCAGGACAGAGGATATTATTTGAATTATTTCCTGCCAGAATCTTGATATCACTGGACAAAACCACATAATATGTATAAAGTCTGCCCGCTTAGCACTGCATCTCAAACATTTAGGAGATGCAATGCTTTGCATAGCATAAAGTCTACTTGGAGAAAGATATGATTGATGTAGCATATATAATTGTATTAACCTATTGTTTGCTGCTGGTGATACATATAAATGGGATGAATAGGCTTCTTTCCAATCTTCATCAGTTAAATTGGGAATTATTTCCTGCCATTTTGTTCTTATTGCCAAGGGATTCATTCCTGAATTAACCCTGGTTAAATGTGCATATATTTTAGAGATTAATCCTTTAGGGCCCTGGGACCTAAGGATACCAATCATTGGATATCTAGAGATCCCAGGTCCCAAAACTCCAAATTGCGCTTGTAATGCATGTCGCAACTGTAGGTATCTATATAATGAGGTATGTGGTATATCATATTTAATTTGTATATCTGAAAAGGATTACATATGTGTTATGTCATATACGTCTGCAAGGACTGATATCCCCTTTTGTTCCCAGAACTGATACTCTACCAATTGTTTCAGTTGATTGAACATTGGGTTTCGCCATAGTGGGAGATCCATGTTTATTTGTGTGTTTCCCTCTATACGTTTTGCCTCTCTCCATATTGTACGAGCTAATGTTAACATTGGTATTTGCTTATATTTTAATTTATTCAAAGGTGCTTCTAGGGCTATAAGTAAATTATCGATTTGTAAAACATGAGCCAGGTGTGATTCTACCATCTGTAGTGTTACTGGTACTATCCATCCTGTGAGATGTTTAAGTTGTCCAGCGAGATAGTATCTGTATATATTAGGAAGTGCCATACCTGCTTCTGTTTTAGCTCTCTGAAGTGTGGTTAACTTTATTCTATTTCTACCCTTTCCCCCAAATAAATGTGGTAAATAGGGCATCTATTTTTTTAAAAATAGTTTTAGGGACTATAACCGACATATGTGAAAAAATGTATAAACATTTCGGTAATAGGACCATCTTGATTAAATTTATTCTCCCTGCAACTGAAAGTGGTAATTTAGCCCAAGTAGCTAATTTAGTTTTAATTGTTGTCATGAGTGGATTAAGGTTAGCCTGTAAAGCTGCTTGTGGTAATCTTGTAATATTTATTCCCAGGTATTTGAAAGAGGACAATACCTTTAATAAACTTGAATCCTTGCTTAGTGTGAGTAGTTGTGGTTGCAATGGCATAAGGGAGGATTTTTGCCAATTAATTTTAAGGCCTGAATAAGAACCAAATAGTTCTATTATATGCATAGCTGCTTCCAATGATCCATGTGCATCATTTAAATATAAAATATAAAACAAGATCATCAGCATATAATCCCACTATATCTATCCTTTCTGCCCGTACAGAAGGGGTTTGCCGAAGTCGAAGTGCCAAAGATTCAATAGCTACTGAAAATAAGAGTGGTGATAGAGGGCATCCCTGCCGGGTGCCTCTATATAATTGTATGGCCTTGGTTAAAAAGCCATTTACCAACAGCTGAGAAGTTGGATTTAGATACATTATTTCCACCCAAGTACAGAATTTCTCCCCAAATCCAAATGCCCTAAGCACTGCCTGCAAAAAGGGCCATTCAATAGAATCAAAAGCCTTTGCTGTATCAAGAGAGGCCAAGACACTTGAGTCTGGTAGTTGATCTCTAAGCTGAGCTATAAGTTGTGTTCTTCGAAGATTTATAGATGTGGATTTTCCTGGCATAAATCCAGTTTGATCTGGATGTATAATATTAAGTATTACATTGTTTAATCTATGGGCCAAAATTTTTGCAAGAATTTTGTAGTCTGTATTTAATAATGATATGGGTCGGTATGAAGCACAGTCTGTTAAATTTTTATCTGGTTTTGGAATTAGTACTACTGTAGCTAAATACATGGATTCAGGAAGTCTTTTTACCCTGAAAGCTGCATCAAATACTTGAACTAGCACTGGGGCAAGAATATCCACGTATTTACTATATACTTCTAACGGAAGTCCGTCTGGTCCTGAAGCCTTTCCTATTGCTAGACTTGTTATTGCTCTTCTTACTTCTTCCTCGCTTGGATTTTCCTCTGATTTAACCTGCTCGGTCGTTAAGGCTGGAAAGTGTATTTCACTCAGATAAGTTGAAATTTAATCTGCATTATACGTAAGAGAGGTGGCATACATATCAGTATAAAATGAGTGAAAGCATGACATAATACCAGCCACATCTCTTACGCATTTCCCCATCAGGGCGCTGTATATTAGTTATAACTAAACTTGTACTTTGTTGCTTAGCCATATGTGCTAAAAGACGACTTGAAGTATTCCCTTGTTCAAAGTACTTCTGTTGATATTCAAATTGTTTGTATTTAGCTATTGCTGCTATATGTGTAGTATATTTTCTTACTGTCATTTCCCATTTTTCCCTATTTATTTCAGTTGGGGTTTTCAAAAACGCAGCTTCTGTATCTCTACATTGCTTTTCTAGATCTTCCGTTTCCTGCCTGGTGGCTCTTTTAATATATGATATTGTTGATCTAAGTGCCCCCCTTAGATATGCTTTCAAGGTATCCCAAAAGATCAAATCTCTTTGGGATCCATGCGTTTCTAAAAATATCTGCAATTGTTCAGGTATACGATCGTGCGTTCCAATCTGCGATAACCAATATGGCTGAAATTTCCAGTTTTGCTTCATTCCCTCAATTCCTATTGCTATATTTACCAGGAGTGGTGAGTGATCAGACACTCCTCTAATCAAATATTCAACAGAGACAACCCTAGAAATAATTTTATCATTTCCCAGCGCCAGATCTATTCTTGACAGACATCCCCTTCCTGGGATGGCCCAGGAATAAGCCCTGGTCTGGGGATAAAGCATTCGCCACAAATCTCTCCATCCAAATTCTTCCCCTAACTCACGAAACATAAGTGGTCTTCGAGTTCTTTTTAGGGGGGGTCCATGCCTGTCCATCAGCGGGTCCCACAGAAGATTAAAGTCTCCCAGGCATAGCACTAATGCCTCTGGGTATAAACTTGCAAATAGCATGGCTTCTTTAATTACACTTAATGTAGCAGGTGGTGGATTATATATACCTAAAATAACAAATGGTATATCATACACTTGAGCTCGTACAAATACATATTGCCCTTCAGGGTCTACCTTTTTTTGAAAGCACTTCCATGGTACCGACCTATGGACAAGCAATGAAACCCCCCTTGCATATGTTGAATAGCTCGAGTGTATTGACCATTGGATCCAGGGTTTACACAATTGGTTTGTTGTATCTGGGATCAGATGTGTCTCTTGCAGGCATATAATTTGTGCTTTGGTTTGTAATATATTTGTAATTACCTGGGATCTCTTCTGGGGGGTCCCTAGACCCCTAACATTCCATGATAGGAACCCACATTTTGTAGTCATCTTAGAGGTTTTTTTTCTATATATAGCTGTAGGTTCACTTCCCAAAAGGGATCCCATATATCTAACCGTCTATCTATGACATTTATCATGATAATACCCTATAGCAATGTACTCCTTATATTTTATACCAATATAATTATTGAGGTCAGTTGGGCACACCAGGACACAGCGATCTTCAAAAGTAACAAGAAAAAATATGAAAAAGAAAAAAAAGAAAGAAAAAAAAAAATCACAAACAAAATTACCAAAAAAAAATATTTTTTTTTAAAAAGAAAAATCATCATGCACATATAGCAAAATTTTGACCAATAGGTCTTACTCAAAAAAAAAAAAAAAACAATGGGACATTGCCCGAGCATACAAACATTTGCATGCAAGGACAATATAGCTGCGGCCTCCACTCAAGCTCTCACCTTACTCTCAGAAAAATTTCATGTTTTTCTCGAAGAAGTAAAAAAGGAATTTTGCCAAGCCATCAAAAAAAAAGAATTACCAGTGGTGGGAGGGAGGGAGGGAAGGGAAGAGGAACCCCGGAAAAAAAAAAAAAAAAAAAAAAAAAAAACGCAAAAAAAAAAAAAAAAAAATATATATATATATATAAACAAAAAAAAACCCCATAGTTCCTTAACTCCCAGTCCCTCCACTCCCCCGCCTCGCCATTCCATCATCCACATGCTTTTTTTTTTTTTTTTTTCCCTCTTTCCTGTATCCTTCACCAGGAAAAAAGAAAAAAAGTTTTCATTACAAGGAAAAACAAAAAAGGAAAATAGCAAGATTCTTCTTTCCATTCACTTTATAGTTCCTTTCGAACAAAGCCATTCTTGTACACTCTCCGGAGTATTGAAGAAATATATTTTCCCATCTTCCTCCACCCTCATCCTCGCAGGGTATGCCATGGAGTAGCTAATGTGTCGTTCTCTTAATTTTTTTTTAACTTCAAAAAAGGTAGCTCTCAATTTTTGTAGATCTATTGAAAAATCAGGAAAAAAAAAAAAAAACACTTGTGCGTTTTCATATTGAATGGTGCCCTTTTGTCTTGCTTTCCGTAGTATAAGATCCCGATCTTTACAATTCAAAAATCGTGCAAGTAAAGGTCTTGCAGGGGCTCCAGGGGCTGGTGGTTTTGCAAGAATTCTATGGGCTCTTTCTACTGCAAATACTGTGGAGAAAATAGTATCAGGAAATAGGGTTTTAATCCATGTCTCCACAAAATCTCCAGGGTTCTTCCCCTCAGCCCTCTCCGGTAAGCCCACAAATCTGATATTATTACGTCTTAATCGGTTTTCTAAGTCATCAACTTTTTGATTAAGGTATGTTACTTGCTTTTCAGCTGCTAATATACGATTTGGCACTGGAGTGTAATTATTCTCTAATGAGGATATCCTTTTTTCAGCCTCTGCCATCCGCTCTCTCACAGCCTGCAAATCATGGTGTATTAAACCAATATCCATTCTAATTTCCTCCATTTTACCAGTCAACATAGTATCACTTGCAGTTATAGCAGCCATAAGTTGAGAATGTACCTGTTCAAGTGAGAGTTTTGCTGGTTTCTCCGCCGGCATGTTGCTCTGTGTATTGCTGCTGCTTCCTCCACTACGTGTGTTTGGTGGGCTCCGACCTGCTTCCTGCTTCTCGGTCCGCACAAACTCCTTCAAACGTTCTGTTGCCGTAGCAGGACGTTCCTTACTTGTCTCCTTACTCATATTGCCCGGTATGTATCGCAAGCTGCCGCAATACTCGCATGGATGTCTGGATCAAGGTGGGTATCAAGGTGCACCACATGGAGCTCGAGTGGAGGCCTGCAGAGCTTCGATCACATGCAGCCAGCCATCTTGCTGCGTTTTTAGCTTTTTAAAGTCCAAATTCACACCCCAGGATCCTCCCTAAATTAAACTTTCTCTCCCCCCCCATGACACACTGCACTTACAGAATGTCCTCAGATCCCCATGTTGATTGAGGCTGGGCATAATTCAATCTGAAAAACTGAGGACATCTTATGGTGGAGAAAATTTACTGCAGGGAAAGGTCTGAACTGTAAGGTAGTTTTTAAGTCAAAACTTTTTTTTTTCTTTTTTATACCATTACTTTCAGTATTCTATTTAATAGATTTTCCCTTTTCAATCGAACAATGAAGGAGCAAATGCATCCTGATGGAGATAAAAACAAAGGAAAATTAGGGCCATTCACATGTACAAGGATAAAATCAGGCTCATCGCTATACACCGGGACAGAGCATCCTAGTGTGTAGTGATGAGCCTTATTTTATCCTTGTACATGTGAGTGGCCCTAATTTGGGGTTTTAATAAACTGTTTATCTTACACTTAGAGGGGCTTTCCCTTTAATTTTATCTGTGCGCCATAAAGCCACCTGCTTCAGCTCCTGGATCAGCCTGCCCTAGTGATCAAATTTTATGGACTTGGAGAACCACAATGTTTGATTTTAAAATGAGGGGTGTACTTATAGTACGTCACAAAAGTGAGTACACCCCTCACATTTTTGTAAATATATATTTTTCATGTGACAACACTGAAGAAATGAAACTGCTACAATGTAAAGAAGTGAGTGTACAGCTTGTGTAACAGTGTCAATTTGCTGTCCCCTCAAAATAACTCAACAGCCATTAGAGCCGGTTCACACTGCCGCGACCATAAGTCGCCCCATGTCGGAGCGACTTTTTACCGCGACTTCAGCGCGACTTGTGAATTATTTTGCGCGACTTATATATGACAGACGACTTTGTATTTGGCCAATCAGAGTATGTGTTGTGACCCAATTCCCCTTTTCTGTTTTTTTTTTTTTTTACTAATTTCCTCATTGCCCACCAGTGCCACGTATGTGTCACCCAGTGCCACTGCCCACCAGTGCCACGTATGTGTCACCCAGTGCCACGAATCAGTGTCCACCAGTGGCACGAATCAGTGTCCACCAGTGCCACGAATCATTGTCCACCAGTGCCATGTATCAGTGCCACGTATCAGTGTCCACCAGTGCCACGTATCAGTGTCCACCAGTGCCACGTATCAGTGTCCACCAGTGCCACGTATCAGGTGTCCACCAGTGCCACGTATCAGGTGTCCACCAGTGCCACGAAACAGTGTCCACCAGTGCCACGAAACAGTGTCCACCAGTGCCACTCACACAGACCAAGCAGAGATAATGGAATATATATATATATATACATATATATATATATCTCTAGGCATGGCTGCAATGTGGGGAATGCCTGGCTAATCTCTTTCTTCTTCCTGGAAAGTCTGATAACAAGTTGCTTCAATTAAGATAAAGATCCGACTTGGTGGCGACTCCCATTGAAGTCTATTGACACAAGTCGTCTCAAAGTAGTACAGGACCCTTTCTGAAGTCGGAGCGACTTCAGTAGTGCCAATTAAGACGGCTCTCATTCATTTACATTGCATTTGTTATGACAAGCGACTTGGGGCAACTTGAGGGCACACAAGTCGCCTGACAAGTCGTGCTAGTGTGAATGGGGTCTTAATGTCTAAACCGCTGGCAACAAAAGTGAGTGAAAATGTTCAAATTGGGCCCAAAGTGTTACTATTTTGTGTGGCCACCATTATTTTCCAGCACTGCCTTAACCCTCTTGGGCATGGAGTGCACCAGAGCTTCACAGGTTGCCACTGGAATCCTTTTCAACTCCTCCATGACATCACGGAGCTGGTGGATGTTGGGAGACCTTGCACTCCTCCACCTTCCGTTTGAGGATGCCCCACAGATGCTCAACAGGGTTTAGGTCTGGACTCTGGAGACATGCTTGGCCAGTCCATCACCTTTTCCCTCTGCTTCTTTAGCAAGGCAGTGGTCATCTTGGAGGTGTGTTTGAGGTCATTATGTTGGAATACGACCCTGTGACCCAGTCTCCAAAGGGACAGGATCATGATCTGTTTCAGTACATGTTGGCATTCATGGTTCCCTCAATGAACTGTAGCTCCCCAGTGCCGACAGCATTCATACAGCCCCAGACCATGACACTACCACCAACATGCTTGACTGTAGGCAAGACACACTTGTCTTTGTACTCCTCACATGGTTGCTGCCACACACGCTTGACACCTTCTGAACCAAATAGGTTTATCTTGGTCTCATCAGACCACAGGACATGGTTCTAGTAATCTATGCCCTTAGTCTGCTTATCTTCAGCAAACTGTTTGCGGACTTTCTTGTGCATCATCTTTAGAAGAGGCTTCCTTCTGGGACGACAGCCATGCAGACCAATTTGATGCAGTGTGTGGCGTATGGTCTAGGGGTGTACTCACTTTTGTTGCCAGCGAATTAGACATTAATGGCTGTGTGTGGAGTTACTTTGCAGGGACAACAAATTTACATTGTTATACAAGCTGTACACTCTGTTGTCACATGAAAAGATAAAATATTTACAAAAATGTGAGGGGTGTACTCACTTTTGTGAGATACTGTACCTTTGCGCCTACCATCCTTTTTTTGCATCCTGATGAGGTCATCCCTATAAGCATTCTGAAGATCACAGGAAGCTTGATATTATGACAAATTTCAGGTACATGTTCTAGTTTTCTTATTTTTGAAGTAGGGAAGAATTATAGACCGCAAGTTCACAGGGGCTGTATCCCCACTAGGTAGATTCACATTTCAGCTCTCCTGGTGGCTGACCATGGTCATAAAGTCACAAATATGGGAAATTTCAAAATTGAAAGTGAAATCTAGCAATGGGGATACCTGTTCCACTGACAATACATTTAGGGAATTCCTCTCACTTTGTAGCAAGGTCCCTTATATTTCCTGTTGCATCTTAAGGACAGGAAGTGAAGAACATATACCCAATAGGACACAAAAAAACTAAAAAAAGTCGTTACCCACTCATACAATCTGCACGTCTGGGTATTGGTCTTATCCACAGGAGTAAGCTAGGCAGAAGATTGTTAGAAAATATTCACAAAACCTTTGTATTGACACACCTACAGGGGGCTGTCCCTCTGGTCCAATACCCCCATCTAGCTGCATTCCCAATTCAGTTTGGTAGCAAGCGGTATAGAGATCCATGAACCCCAAAAGAGGGGTGGGGGGCGGCAACTGTCAGAGGACTCCGAAAATAATTTTAGGTTAAGTTCTTACAAAAATTATTTCTCTCCTACGTCCTCTGACAGTTGCCGCCCACTCATACAATCTGCACGTCTGGGACGGCCTACAGCAGTGTAGATGTGAGGAGTGGGAAATGTAACCGTCAAAAGGCAACGCAGCACCCAGGTCAGAGAAAAGAACCTTATCTGAACCAGAAAGGTAAAAACACTGGGTAACAAGAAAGCTCAACAGGAGAGAACAAACCCAGGAAAGCAAAATAAACAAGGGGAAAAAAAACCCCAACAGGAGGAGACAGGCTAAAACCACCATGTCTCCCCTAAGGCACTGCCGCACTCAGAACTTTGCGGCCAAAAGAGGCATCAGCTGATGCCAGGACATCAAGTTTGTAGAATTTAGTAAAAGGTATGCACGGACGACCAGGTCGCCGCTTTGCACACCTGAGACACAGACGCCTGATGGCGGAAGGCCCAGGACGCATTAATCGCTCTGGTAGAGTGCGCCGTGACAGGGAATGGTGGAACCTTATCCCTAATTGAACAGGCCTGTACAATCGTCTAATCCATTTGGAAATGGTTGCCGCAGACGCAGCCGTACCCTTCCGAGGTCCCTCAGGAAGAACAAAAAGACAATCTGACTTTCTGAAAGATTCAGTGGACAACAGGTAAAGCCTGATCGCCCAGATCACATCCAAGGAATCCAAAGCAAACTCCTTAGGATGCTTAGGCTTCGCCCACAGCGAAGGTAAGACAATGTCCTAGTGGAGAAGAAAATCTGAAACCACCTTCGGAAGGAAGGACTGAGGAGGTCGAAGACCACCCTATCCCTATGCACAACCAAATAGGGGGAGCGTCAAGAGTGTCGCCAACTCCGACACTCTGCGAGCAGATGTGATCGCCACCAGAAAGGCAACTTTCCGTGACAGCACAGGCAGAGGAATCTCCCTGATGTTCTCAAAGGGAGGACTTTGCAAAACGGACAGGACCAAAATTCAGGTCCCAAGGGGGCAAGGGAGCCTTCCTAGGGGGAGCCAGATGACGCACCCCTTGAATAAAGGTGCAGATCAAGGAATTTGACGCCAAGGGGCGCTGGAAGAGAATGGCCAGCGCAGACAACTGACCCTTAATAGTGGTCAGCGCAAGACGCTGCTCCACACCAGTTTGCAGGAAAGCTAACACCCTCGCCACCAAAAAGGAGCAGGGGTGGAACCCCTGCGATTCACACCAAGCGAAATAAGCCTTCCAGGTACTATAATAAATCTTACCAGACGAGACCTTCCTAGCCTTGAGCAAGGTAGGAATGACCGTCGATGCAAGACCTCTGTCTCTCAAGACCTGGCCGTCAAAGCCAGCGACTGTAAAGTATGATGGAAGATCAGCCCTTGAGACAGAAGATCGGCTCGTAGTGGGAGCCGTCAGGGAGGCTCGACGACCAGTTGCATGATGTCCGCGTACCAAGACCGGCCCGGCCAGTCTGGAACCACTAGAATCACCAACCTCGGTTCCGAGACCAACCTGCGAAGGAACCTGGACAACAACTGAATCGGGGGGGAAGGCATAAATCAGGCGATAGCGAGTCCAAGGCACTACCAACGCGTCCGCCAGAGGGTCGCGTGTTCTTGCCACGAACCTTCCCACCTTGTTTAGACGAGACGCGAACAGATCCACGTCCGGGGATCCCCATCGCGCATACAGAATCTGAAACACCTCCGGGTGTAGGGACCATTTCATTCCCCCTGGTCCAGGGTCTGGCGGCTCAGATAGTCTGCCTGCCAGTTCTCCACACCTTGAATGTGAACTGCCGAAATTGTCGGGACCTGCGTCTCGGCCCAAGACAGAATCTCGGCCACTTCCTTGGTCGCCCGGGCACTCCTGGTGCCCCCTTTGTGATTGATGTAAGCCACCGCAGTTGCGTTGTCCGTCTACACACGCACTGGCAGCCCCGCAGACGATTCGACCAACGGAGCAAACAGAGCCTGATTGCTCGCAGTTCCAAGACATTTAATCGGCAGGGAGGATTCCTCCTCCGACCAAGTGCCATGGACAGACAAATTGCCCAGAGCTCCACCCCAGCCCGACAGGCTGGCCTCCGTGGTGACCACAGTCCATAGCAACGGGCGAAAGGACTTGCCTTCCTTCAGAGCCGGAGACTGGAGCCACCACAGAAGACCGATCTGACTTGGGGGCCCAAAGAGAACCTCCTTTCCAAGGAATGAGGATGCCTGTCCCACCTGGCCAGAATCTCTGCTTGAAGAGATCTCGTGTGAAACTGTGCAAATGGGATCGCCTCAAAAGCAGACCCCATCAAGCCCAGGGACTGCATGCAGGTCCAGAGCGAGGAGAGCTCGTTGTCCCTGAGGGACCTGACCTCGTCCTGCAGGGTCCGGAGTTTGTCCTCTGGAAGAAAGACATTCGCCTGGGCGGAGTCCAGAACCATCCCCAGGTAAGGGAGGTGAACAGAAGGGGACAAGGTCGACTTCTGAACATTGATGGTCCACCCGAACTCCTGGAGTGTCTTAACCGTGAGTGACAGATCGTGCAACAGATTGGCACTGGAGCTCGACCTTAAGAGGAGATTGTCCAGGTACCTGAGGATGGCAATCCCCTGTACTCGCAACAAGGCTAGAACAGGAGCCAAAACGTTGGTAAAAACCCTTGGAGCCGAAGCAAGGCCGAAAGGCAACGCCACGAACTGATCGTGCTCCTCCGCTATTGCGAAATCGGAGGTACCTCTGATGACCCTCGTATATAGGGATGTGTAGCTACGCATCCTTGAGGTCGATGGAAGCCAGGAAATCTCCTGGTCTCAGGGATGCTACCACCAACCAGGGGGACTCCATTCGGAACTTCTGGACCCGCACAAAGCGGTTCAGAAACTTTAAGTCCAGAATCGGACGCACCTTGCCCTGCTTTCTGGGCACTGTGAACAGATTCGAGTAAAAACCCCGAAACCTGTCCCGATGTGGAACCGGGACAACCACCCCTTTGGCGAGGAGATCCTGAACCGCCCGATGGAGATCTCGGAAACTATCTGGGGTCAAATGAAGATTTGAGGGAAAAAATCTGTCTGCTGGGCGTGATCGAAACTCGATTATGTACCCTGACCGAATGAGTTCTTGAACCCATCTGTCCTAAATCTTGGTTAGCCAAGGTTCGGGAAAACAGTGCAGACGTCCCCCCACCCCTGAAACGGGTGAGGGCGCCCCTTCAGGTCGAGGCGGACTGAGCCGCCGTGCTAGTGTGGGCGGCTTTAGACTTTCCCGCCCAAGGCTTCTTCTGGCCACCAGAGGCCTTGAAGGACTTTTGTCTTGTGCCTTGAAGGCAGGAAAGGACCCCTGGTTAGGTTTAAAGGAAGGGCCCCGCTTACCGTGGAAGAACTTGCCCCGGGACACCAGAGTGCTCTTGCCCCCAGTGATCCCCTTCACCAATTCATCCAGAGTCCCCAAAAAGACTCCCCCCCCCCCGCATAAGGGATGTCAGACACCCTCTTCTTGGAAGACTGGTCGGCCGACCAGCTTTTTAACCAAACGATGCGACGAATCGTAACCGCGACTGCAGACAGTCGTGCGACTAAAGGGGCCGCGTCACACAGGTATAAAACAGCCTGACCAATTTGATCCACCCTCTCCAGAGTAGCAGGAGGGGCGGAGTCAACAATTAGAGTGCGCTTAAGCGCCTTGGCCCACTCCACAACAGCCTGAGAGACCATTACGGAAGCAAACACAGGTTTCAGTAAGGAACCCGCCACCAGGTAGATGTGGCGGGTAAGAGTTTCCACCCGCCTATCCGCCGGGTCTTTAAACACCGGAGAAGCATTAAAGTGGCTTTATTTAACCTGGACACAGTGTGGTCCACCTTAGGAGCCGCAGTCCAGCAAGAATCCAACGGATCTGCAAAGGGATAAGGGTACTGAAATCTCTTTGGCACCACAAAATTACGTTTTAAATTACGCCATTGGTCATTCACGGTATCGTGAAACTCCGCGGGACAGGGAAAAACCTGACCTGACTTCTGGGCTTTGCGGGTCCCAAAGGAAGACCGCTTACCCGACAGATGGGGCTCATCATCTAAGTTTAAAGTGTCTTTCACAGAGCTAATAAGCGCAGACATTGCAGCGCGTTCTCTTGCTGATCCAGAGGGGGAATCCTCCTCCACATCCGACTGAGACCCCTCAGGGGGTACACTGTCCGTGGCAACCAAATCTGGCTCTGAATCAGAAGACTGAGAGGGCATAGGCCTTTTCTTAGAAGCCCGGTCAGACATCAACAAATACACTTTAGACGCTAAAGTCACAAGTGCAGCAGTAAGTGAGACTATAGCAGAGGATTCAGGAGTACCTGAACCCTCCACCAGATCTGGGGGGAATTTGCTATCCTGGGACTCCATAATAGCAATCTCAAATTTAAAAATCACACTGGCCCTTTAAAATCGGCGATTTCCGCGGTTCCCACCGCAAATGCACCGCAATGAGGAACAAGTCCTGTGCTATGGGAAACTGTAGTAAAATGAATGCTAGCAGGAATGCAGGCCAGGAAACACCATAAAATCCCACCAAAGTGTGCTATACTCGCCACACGCTGCCAGCTCGATCTGCATGTGAGAAGAAAGGAAGGGACCTCACGCCTCTAGAGGCAGAGCACAGCCCTGAGCCACATAAAAATGGTTTCCAATACAGGTCTATGGAGAAAGCACTGGGAAAATGGCCGCTGTCCATATAAAGACATAGTGCCCACAACAAAGATGGCGCCCGATCGGCGCCAACAGCATTGCAGAAAATGGCTGCTGCCCTCACTATGAGGCCAAACAACCTGCCCACACCTAAAATGGTGGCCGAGCGTTTTTTTGCCAATTGCGGCCCCCACACGCCATGTCTGTACTCCCCAATAGTAGCCGAAGCACCCCAGGGACATCAGGACACCCGCAACCCCCCATACATCGGTAGAACCGCCACAGCGCCCCCGCAGGGTCCAGGAAGGGACACACAGGGACCGCAATGACAGACATGAGGGGGGACAGTACAGATCCATACCGAACTGCCATCCCCACAAAGAGGGCCCACATACACACCCCGACAGATAATGCCATAGACCGAGGGGTAGCATGGTACTCACCGGTCCAGCGAAAACGTGGGTACCGCTCTGTGACAGGAAGCCTCCCACTCTGGGTGGTGGTGCCGTCAGCCGAAAGAGTCTGACTAACTAAGCGCAGGAACAAATAAAAAGCCATCATAGTAAAGAAAAAAAAAAACACTTTCTCAGAGAGAAAAAATAAGAAGAAAAAAGGCTGAGACTACAGCCCCAGCCAGTGAAAAGCCAGCCTACTCCTATGCTAGGCAGAGACTGAATTGGGAATGCAGCTAGATGGGTGTATTGGACCAGAGGGACAGCCCCTGTAGGTGTCTCTATACAAAGGTTTTGTGAATGTTTTCTAACAAAAATCTTCTGCCTAGCTTACTCCTGTGGATAAGACCAATAACCAGACGTGCAGATTGTATGAGTGGGCGGCGACTGTCAGAGGACGTAAGAGAAAAAAGGTTTGGCTACACATACTGTGCATACCTAAATGAAGTGGATGAAATAGTGATTTTAAGCTATAAATAAAAACATTTGAGGAAATCTCTAAAATGAGTCCATTCATTTTATTCTTGTTAGAAAACATTAAAAAAAACATACAAATTAAATGAGTAAAGAATATTTAAATTAACATGATCACAGACTGTAGTATAAGATACACATCAGTGTAACTAGAATTTAAGAAGACTTCCACAGCTTGGATTTGTTTAAACTGGAATTATTTGGCAGCCCAGAATCTTGGGGATTATCCGAACATATTTAAAAACCTTTTTTTGTTTTGTTTTTTTCCGGAGTGTAGTCAAGTCTGCTTAGAAGGTATATTTACATTCCATAATTTCTTAAAGAGTGTCATTAGAAGGAACATTGATTATTGATTAATCAGGTAACTTATTCTGGAAAATTCTGGCTCCAATTTAAGTCTTGATAAACAATACCCTTCTCTTGCTCATACTAAAATGCAGGTAACAATTCTTGCTTCGTGAATGGGACTTTCAATCACCATACGAGCTGGAGAAGAATGGCAACATGGAATTGTGGACTGTAAAGCTTTGCCTCTTTCTGTAATGAAGGGTCATCAGTTGAAGAAACCACACCCATCCTCAAGTGTCAAATATAAGAATATGCATTCATATGAATACCACAAGGCCTTTCAGATGGATACAAATAGGTTGTCCCGTTTTCAGGACTAGGGTGATGCTGAGAACATAAGGGCTTTAATAAGGCAATACAAAAAAAGCAGCAATGAAGTCCACAGTGCAGTAACTAAAGTGAATTATGATAGAAAGCAATTGGTAAAGCACATGGCATTCTTTAGACATTTACAAATGATGTAACAGAAAATTGATCGTAATGTTCAATTGTGTTATACTATTGTAGTTATTAAAGGCAAACGTGGTATGACAGAAATGGATAGACTGACACTAATGCTCTTAAAATGATAGATGCCTGGCTGTCTCAGTCTTCTACACATTGCATCACTAACCCAAAATGAGACATATGGATCATGGCTTCTGGTTCACTAGTAATGAACTTGTTGCACACTTGTTTGGGGTCGGTGACTCACAAATTAAAGAAGGTAAATAATTAGCATGGGTCCCAAGCAGCTAATGTTTGTGAAACGAAAACGTTATTTGCAACAAACTTTCAGACATCATTACTACAATCTACATTTATACATTTAAAGTGACTCATGCTATTTAAAAGCCCAACTCAGGCTTAATTGTTTCTCCTGTTACAGTGGGGCTGTGCCTGCAGTGTACTGCATGGAGTTAACTGCTCATTTTGTATAGGGGTGATCACAGAGTCTATACTCACCCCATCCTTGAATCTTCCTGTAAAAAAGACACTTCCCCCATTTCCAGCAGTGGACTGTTCGAAGTCTTCACATCTAGAAGCGGTCTATGGGCGTGATGACGTAAGGAACATTCCACCGCACAAGACCGCAGGGGGCGAGAGTCTTGTGCTGGGAGAATTAGGCGAGCAGTAAACCAATGCGGTGCGGGCACAGCCACACTGCATGGGAAAAAGAAGGCCACGGAGCTCAGCTTTCACAATACCAGTGCATTGAGGCTGTTAAGAGCTCTTAATTGCTCCCTTTCTTGTATCACAGCTCTGAATCATTTGCTAGGTTGCAGCTGTAAACACAGACTGGATATCAGACTTTTCTAGGTAAAGTGAAAATCTTCTTTCCGAATACTACCGTCATCTCCATTACTCAATTGGCTAGAACTACATCCCTCTCCTATTAGCGGAGGTCACCTAGGAAAATAAATAAATACAAACAGAAAGGGAGGATGAAGGAATAGAGATTGTAAAAGTAAACTTTGAAAGTTTTCACAGCTGATATCAGGATTACTAGAGAGCTGTGATTTAAAAGGTGAAGCAATGGAGAGCCCACAGTGGCCTCTATACACAGGTACTGTAAGATGGAATAGTAAGAGGAATGGCATGGTCTACTTTAATATGCCTATAACCAATAATACGAGATGACCGTAACAAACATTCTGCCCCATTTTGTAGTGGGTGTTTTTTTTTCCCCCTCGAAGGCAACTAAATAGTCCTATTGTCTGCACCAAAAAGTAAAACTCTCCATCCAAGAAAATCAACTGTCTTCAGTAAAGAGGCCAGCAGAATGTGATGTACAGAATTCAATGTATTGCTTCAACTGTTTTATCAGTCATATAAAAGGGTCTTCGTTTCCACTCTGAAAAGGCCACACATACCGTCATGCACTGTATTTTCTTTAGGTGGATGTGGTTTATGTAGTAGTTTAAAGAACCTCTGGTTCATATTCACTGTAAAATAGAATGTCTAAATCTTTAGCCTTTTAACCTCTCAAAGTTACCGTGTGGGGAAAAAAGGGGCTAAAACCAAAATTGAACTTGAAGTCTCCGTCATTTATATAAAATGGTGGCACAGTATGTTCTCTGCAAGATTCCAGCAGCCGCAAAGGTAAGTCGGACTTGATAGCACTCCACCGTGAGATTAGGAGCCATCTCTCCCCCAGTGTTTATGGTGTCAATATCACCTGGATGAGCTGCGTTCTTTGCTCACACAGTCATCCTGTGTGGTGATATCTCCATTGCCCATCCCACTACATGTTCTTCTTTTCTTTTTTCTGTGGGCCATAGTCTCTGCTCCAGAGCTCGAGTCATCCTGTGTGAAGAGAAGAGTGAAAACCATTTGAGGATTATAACAATCTACCATTAATCTCCCATATTTATAGAAGAGATGTTATAGTGGTAGAACCATTTCACATGAGCCCCTGACCCCCAAAAGGATATCCCTTTCTAGTGTTTCTGCCACATTTACAAGCCAAAGTTTATGGGGGGGGGGGAAGTGGCATGGGCATAAGACCTTCTATAAGCAATATATCACAAAAGATACTCAAAGCAAGAATGAAGAATTAGTCCATACAGTTCATAGTGGTAAGAAATATCAAGAAGTCCGCAGGATGGATGGGGATAGCACACACAGTCACTGGCAGCTTCTCAGCAGGAAATGGAAATTCCCTCAGACACAAACAAAAACAGAAGAAAGAGGGTGCCTGGGTCAGTGCGATAGTAAAAACAAGTAACACTTTATTCAGATACACTTACATAAAAGTATCTTGCAAGCTGCACACAGGGTGGATGTGGATCACCAATCAAGCAGCCAGCCATCGCGAGGGGTGACATGACGACTGGCTGCTTGATTGGTGATCGACATCCACCCTGTGTGCAGCTTGCAAGATACTTTGATGTAAGTATCTGAATAAAGTGTTACTTGTTTTTACTATTACACTGACCCAGGCACCCTCTTTCTGCTGTCTTTGCATAAGACCTTCTACATGGCAGTTTTCCTTTTAGTTTCAAACCCCACTAGGCTACATGGATTTTTTGACTTACCTATGATGGTTTTCCTAGGTCAGGTCCAGATGCCTGCTGTGTAAGGGAATTTTCTTAGTTTTATTTATGTGGGATACTACTGTCGACGCCAAACTTCTAGCGCTACGGATCTCAAGCAGTGAAAGAATCGGATTGTTTATCCACCCTTATGCAACCACAAAAGACCTGGTCACAAAATACAAGACGCTCTGTACCTGATGAAGTAAAGAACGGGGGCAGGTAAGCGACAGGATCTCTCCTTGTTCATTCACAGTATGTATTCTGTTCATAGAATACAAGGTGTTTTGTGAAAGGACAAGGGGCAAGGAAAGGTAAAATGACTGGATCTGCTCACTGTTTGACAGTAGTAACTGGCAAGAATGAAACTAGAATTATAATCCTACACAGCAGCCATCTGGACCTAGGAGAGCCATCATTAAAAAATTATTTTTACACAAGTAAACTAGTAAAATAAAAAATATAAAAACGTTTTTTGGCTGGAATTCCCACTTTAAAGTCTACTCAATGCTTCCGCATAACTCATTTCTTTCCTACAGTTCTAACTCTACTGGCTTTATGCCATAGTTTAGACAGGGTTGATTATATCTACCGCTCAAATAACACTGTTTGGGCCTGGTGACTAGCCACTAGGCCTAAGCAATACACCATGGAGAGGGCTCATATAGGCTTTCCTATAACTGGAAGCACTGAATACTTTATAGTGGCTTTAACCACTTAAGAACCAGGCCTATTTCTGACACGTTGTTTAGAAGTAAAAAAAATAGTATTTTTTGCTAGAAAATTACTTCGAACCCCCAAACATTATATATTTTTTTTTAGCAGAGACTCTAGAAAATAAAATGGAGATTATTGTAGATGGTCTTACAAAACGCAATTTTTTGGGGAAAAAAAAAATACAATTTAATTAAAAAATAAGAAAACAGTAAAAATAGCCATTTTCCATATTGTGAAACAATGTTACGCTGAGTAAATTGATACCCAACATGTCATGCTTCAAAATTGCCCACACTCGTGGAATGGCGACAAACCTTGGTACTTAAAAAATCTCCATAAGCGTAGCGAGTTACCAGTTTAGAGTCACATAGGAGGTCTAGAATTATTGCTCTCACTCTAATGTTTGCAGCGATACCTCACGTGTGGTTTGAACAGGTTTACATATGTGGGCACGGCTTTCGTATGCGTTCGTTTTTGCGCGCAAGCTCGGAGGGACGGGGCGCTTTATATTTTTATTTTTACACTGTCCCTTTAAAACCATTTTTTTTTTTATCACATTTATTCCTATTACAAGGAATGTACACATCCCTTGTAATAGGAATAAGCAGGACAGGTCCTCTTTAATATGAGATCTAGGGCCAAAAAGACTTCAGATCTCACATTTACACTTAAAAGCAAAACAAAATAAAAAAAAAATTGTATTTTTGACTTACCGTAAAATCCATTTCTCCGATGTTTGATGGACACAGCTCCTGATATTCATAACCATTGGGTTACACTGCCCCCTACAGGAGTAGGACACTAGGCAGAAAAGAATTCTGGCTACATCCATGGGCAGTCCCCAGGGGGTATACTCCTGCTCTTTGCTATAGCCACTCAGTTTTGTTACAAGCAGTGTCAGGATAATTATAACTCCACATAGGGGTGGGTGCTGTGTCCATCAATGAACATCAGAGAAATGGATTTTGCGGTAAGTCAAAAATCCCGTTTTATCTTTTGTTCATTGACGGACACAGCTCCTGATATTTAAACATTAGCCAACAGGAGCTCAACCAAACAACTGGAGCCGACCTGAAAAAAAAAAAAAAAAAAACCACCACACCCTCAAAAAAGTTTAGGTCCTCTAAAAAAGCAGCCTGCAAAACCTTGCGGCCAAATGAAGCATCCGCAGATGCCAACACATCCACTTCAAACAACTTTGTAAAAGTGTGCAGACGACCAGGTGACCGCCTTGCAAACCTGCGTCACGTGACACCTGACGACAGAAAGCCCAGGTGGCACTAAGCGCCCTAATAGAGTGCGCCTTGACAGGGAAAGGAGGAACCTGACCCCTGATGGAATAGGCTTAGGCCACCGTCTGTCTGATCCATCTGGAAATGGCCGCAGAGGAAAGGGACAACCCTTTCCAAGGTCCATCTGTAAGCACAAATAGTGAGTCAGATTTCCTAAAGACTCCGTAGCTGCCTAGCACACCCTAATCGCCCAGACCACATTCAAGGCATGCAAGGCAATTTCCTTCAGATGTTTAGGCCTGGGACACAGTAAAGGAAACAAGGTATTCATTCAAATGAAAATCAGGGACAACCTTTGGAAGGAATGACAGACAGGGGCGAATAACCACCTTATCCCTGTGAATCACCAGGTAAGGTGAATGACAGGATACCGCCACCAGTTCTGACACCCTGCGCGCAATAGTAATAGCCACTAAAAAGGCCACCTTCTGGGACAGCGTAAGCAGGGGAATCTTGTGAATATTTTCAAAGAGGCTTCTGTAAAGCTGAAAGCACCAAATTAAAATCCCAAGGCCTCAACAGAGCCCGCACTGGAGGAACCAAATATTGGAGACCCTGAAGAAATGGTGCGCACCAGGGAGTGTGTGGCCAAAGGTCATTGGAAGAAGACCGCCAAAGCCCCCACCTGGCCCTTGATGGTACTCGAGGCCAATTTCTGTTCAACCCCCCCCCCCAAAACGCAATGTACGACTTCCACGTATGATGGTAGATCCCACGTACAACGGTAGATTTTCCTAGAGGTAGATTTCCTAGCTTTCAACAGTGTAGGAATCACCGACTCATAAAACACCTATCCTTCAGCACCTAGTGTTCAACAGCCAAGTCGTCAAGGAACGTCGGTGACCAGCCGCACCAGATCGGTGTACAAAGCTCAGCGAGACCAGTTCGGAGCCACTAAGATGACTGGAATCCCTTCTGCCTCGATCCTGCGGAGAAGTCTTGGCAGAAGCTTGAGAGGAGGGAAGGTGTAAATCAGACAATACTGACCCCACGGGGCCACAATCGCTTCTGTGGCGTCCAGAGGATTCCTTTACCGAGCCACAATTTATTGAGCTGAGACACCAACAGATCCACTGGAGACAAAACTGATGAAACCTCTTCGGATGAAGGGACTACTCCCCTTGGTCCAACGCCTGCCGACTGTGGTAATTCACCTGCCATTTTCCACCCCGGGAAAGTGTACGGCGGAGAGGGCTGGAATGAACTGTTCTGCCCACCTTAGAATGCCGGCTACCTCCAGAGCCGCCAGGACACTTCTTGTGCCCCCTCAGTGATTGACATAAGCCACGGCCGTGGCATTGTCAGAATGAATGAGCACTGGACAACCCTGGATCGCTCGGCGTTCCAAGACATTGATTAGCAATCTGGAATCTTCCAGTGTCCAGATCCCCTGAGCAGAATGCTTGTCGAAGACGCCTCCCCAGCCGGACAGGCTGGCATCCATGGTGACCACTGTCCCAATACAAGGGGAGGAAGGATTTTCCCAGCCGAAGCGCCGGAGAATGAAGCAACCATATCAGGGACTCCTTCGTGCCCCGACACAGCCAGATCAGATTGTCCAGAGACTGGAGTTTTGTCCCATTTGGTCAGAATTTCCCTTTGCAGGGACCTTGTATGGAACTGTGCTAACAGAACCCCCTCAAAGGTAGACACCATCAGGCCCAGCACCTGCATGCAAGTCTGAAGGGATGACCCACCTGCCGGACAGCAGAGATGAATTGCAGCCTGTAGTTTCTGGAGTTTGTCCAGAGGAAGGAGCACGCTGACTAAGGCCGAGTCCAGAGTCAGACCCAGATAGTGCAACTTGTGGACGGAACCAGAGCAGACTTCTGAAAATTCAGAATTCAGCCAAACTCCCTCAAGCTCATATGGTGATTTCCTGGTTTTCAACCACAGCAGTAGGAGACTTTGTTCGCAGATGGAGGATGTCCAAGTAGCCCAGTACTCTGATCCCCCATTGGCATAACAATGCTGGCACCGGGGCCAACCCTTTCGTCAAGACCCGAGGAGCAGAGGCGAGACCAAAAGGTAACGCCACAAACTGATAATGCTCCTCTCCCAAGGTAAAGTGGAGGAAGCGCTGGAGACCGACACATATTGGAATGTGAAGAAGCGTCCTTAATGTTGATAGAGGAAAGAAAATCCCACTGATGCAGGGAAGCCACCACCATGCAAAGGGACTCCATCCTGAACTTCTGCACACACACAAAGCAGTTCAGCGCCTTGGGGTGAGGTCATCCTGGGTAGCACCAAATTGGCGAACTCCTGAAAGGAAAGATCAGTCAAGGCCTTTTTAGAAGTCTGGTCCGCAGACCAGCATTTGAGCCAAAAGACACGCCGAAGCACCAGTGCCAAAAAAACAGAGAGCCGAGTTACTAGGGGAGCCTCATCCAAAGAGGCATCACATATAAACTGCAGCCCCTGGACCAGTTGGTCCGCCAGCTCAGCAAAGGCAGGGGAGAGCTACTCTCCCCCCCGGTCACGACGTAAAAGTTTAGCCCCACTCGGACAGTCTGCAACACCAGGGCAATGGTGAAAACCGGCCTCAATGCCGAACCAGCCAGGGGGTACAAATTGCAGGCCACAACCTTCGCCTTGCTGTCAGCCAGGTCCTTAAAGGCCCAGGACTCTTCAACCGGAATCATGGTTGCCTTGTTTAACTGGTGGAACAGTCCACTTCTTAGGAAGGAACTCCATATAGGAATATGGCCTAGCAACTCGCTTAGGGACTGCAAGGGGACGCTTTGGCCTTCCCCCACTTTACAGTGACAATTCTGTCAAAATAGGAGGGGAAAGGAAACTCCTTTGCCTGCTCTGGATGGCTTGTGAGTGCCAAAGGGAACCTAAGCCTCTTTTGCACCTGTAGCTGCATCCGCCAATTTTAAGTCTCAAGCACAGGTAACAATCAGTGCGTCCACCAGCGCCTTTTAATGCACAGTTGCAGAAGTGGAGGAATCATCCTCACTATCTGAGGATTCAGGGCGCTTGGTCACAGACCCAGCAGGGTGACCCATGTCCGCTGTGGCAGAATCAGGTTCAGGATCTGAGGAAACCGATGAGGCAGGGGAAGGCGGGGGCGCTTTTTGCCAGCCTGTCGCCCAAAAGCCACCTCCACCCGGGACACAAGGGACTCCAGGACCGCTGTCAGTGCATCAATGTATGGACAGGAACCAGAGGGCCCAGTAGCACCAGAGAAGGTGGGTGGGGAGAGGGGATCAGGGGGACCCCACAAAAAGTGTAAAATACTACTAAGGGACAACCCCCCACCGCTCGCTCTGACAGCACCACCCGGTTGCCAGCCACAGCGCACCAATCAATTCTCCGCAGAGAGGGAGTGGACCCCATCAGACTCACCACGCCACAGAAATCAGGCACAACAGCCACCAGGAGAACCTGCACTGAACAAATGGCTATCTGGAAAAAAAAGGATGCAGGAGTCAGGCATCAGGGGATGAGGGGCTCCCACCGCCTAAATCGCTGCCCAGAAGGCTCCACGGTCATGGCCGCCGCTAATTTCAATGGCAAACCACCACAAAATGGCTGCCAGACTACACAAACATGGCCGCCGTGCATTAAAGCACACAGGCTACAAGAAACTGGTGGCAAAAAGGAAGGATCCCTAGGCCTCAAGGACAGGCCCAGGCAGGACGGAGGGTACTGGCAGGAGCCCCCACCAGGTACAACCCCCCCCCCTCCCTGCACAGCCCATCGTCTGGTCGCGGGCCAGCCAGCATAGCGCCCTGCTCCCACCCCAGTAGGTGGACCAGACCACCCAGACAGCCCCAGCATAAGTGAAAGAGGGGGGGGGGGGGGGGGGACAGATGAGGGGGGGTGCCTGACGGAAAGGAAGGGAACCCAGGCATGCGGCCGTCCCAAGGGGGGGCCTACATCCACGGGGAGGGGGTACCAACTCACCATACCAGGAATCAGGCTGGCACCGTTCCAAACGGAACCCCTCAACATCGAAATGGGGGGCTGTCGGCCAGGATGAACACTGCGACTCTGGCCGAGACCCGGTCGTATGCGACCTCGCAAGACGTTTAACTCGCAGGCCAGGCCCCATCCTGTTGAGCTATGTATCGGCTGACCTAGTGCAGAGCCGAGGTCTGCATGTGCTCGCTGGTCAGACTAGGGTGATCGCTGGATCTAGAGTATCCAGCCTGTCGCCCAGTGCGGCAGAAGATTGTAGATCTCGCAGGAAAAAACCAGGAGAAAAAAAAATTCTATCTACAAAGAAAAAATTGCCAGGACCAGAGATCCCATCAAGGAACTAGGTCCATTTTCTTGACCAGGCAGAAAAAAAAAAAAAAAAAAACTGAGTACCTATAGCAGAGAGAGGGAGTATACCCCCCTGGGACTGCCCATAGGCATAGCCAGACTTTTGTAGGGGGGACTCCTAGTATAACCCAATGGCAGTATAACCCAATGGCTAAGAAGATCAGGAGCTGTGTCGGTCAATGAACGAAAGAAAATACTTATTTGCAAAGATTTATAAAAGAAACATGTTTTTTTTCCCAAAATTTGCTGATGTTTAGCAACAAATAAACCCAGTGGTGATTAAACACTAACGAAAGCGGTCTCAAAAAAATTAATTGGGTACAGTGTTGCATGAACGTGCAATTGTCATTCAAATTGCAACAGCGCTGAAAGCTGAAAATTGGCCTGGGCAGGAAGGGGGTGAAAGTGCCTGGTATTGAAGTGGTTAACTCAGCAGTAGGAAGGGGGAGGCAGGGGGGTGGGACTGCTTTAAAAGGTCAGGGGGTTGGTTTAAAAAAGAATGAATAGGTAGAACAACAAAGTACATTTAATAACTATTAGTGACAATGAATTGCAGATTTGCTGATAAGTAGCCATATTTTTCTTAAACACATGCTGGATAGTTGATGCATTATAGCACACAAACCTATGACATAGAATGTATAAATATAAAATGTTGATTTATCAGCGATACACTACTAAATCCAACAGAGACCTCCAATGTTGTAGAAGTGAGGATTTTATCCTAAAAATCTCATTCAAAACAAGCCTTCAAAGCCTTCACTGCAAAACATTGCAACTGACTCAGGGTGGAGGATGGCTTTTGAATAGGTTTGAATGAAATCCGGTGAATCAGCCGGGATACAACCTTTTTATATAAAATATATCCCTAGGTAAACAAGATGCTGCAATCTAATAAATACATACTGTGGCCATCTCGTGTGCAAAAATTGTTAATCATATTACTTTCACTTAGTGCCTTTTATAGCCGCGGGATTTGGCTTTACTAGAGATCTGTCACAATATATTAAACCATTGCCTGAAAAGGACTCCCGAAAGACGTCAGTTGTAGTAATGCCTATTATCATGTGCTAACAAGTAAAATGTAACTGCTTAAGGAAAGCATGACAGGACAATATGTCATGTGCTATTTGTCTAACAAGCACACATAATTACTTCCAATGTCAAGGCTAAGCTGCTCTTGCAGCCCGTTTTTACGAGTGTAAGAACATCTGGTTGTAGCTCTGATCACCACTGGTAGCGAGTACTGTGCACTGAAAACAAATGGAAGCGCCTGTCATTTTGATATAACCTTCCTATATCCAACAATCCACTGCTCACTAGCAAAGTTAAAAAAAAAAAAAAAAAAAAATATATGGATGTAGTTAATCCCAAAAAAAATACAATTGGCTAGAAGTTAAAAATTAGGCAAAGATACAGCTAGCCCAGGGCTTCCCAAACTTTTTTGGGCCGAGACCCACTTCTGAATACAGTTATTTTTCGGGACCCACTGTAATTGAATATTGTAAAGCGCTACAGAATTTGTTGGCGCTATATAAATGCAAATATTATTAATAATAATGCATATTTTAAAGGGAGGGGGGGATGTTAAATTAAAAATTTCAATCAATTTATTTTTGAATACACTTAATATTTAAATAAATATAAGGCTATATGGCACTCACCCTCCTTCCTCTACCAGCGGTCCACAGTGAAGGTGAAGCCCCTGTTTGCCCTCTCCAGGGCCCAGCATACCTCACTCAGAGTCTCCGTGATAAGGAGCTCTATGCTGGTCTTGGTGTCCTGGCTCTTCTCCTTCAGATCCTCTACTGGGGTCACAGAAGCTGCCATGAACTCCTGACCCTGCCAGGCCACCTGGTGCTCCTATGGCACCAAGGCTGCTGTCTCTGTCCGCTATAGCTGAGAGAATCCCGCCGCCAGTCTAGCCACCACCGCTGCTGCCAGCAGGACCAAGGAGCTGGCTCTGCACACCATGAACATATCCTACATAACAGCCCACATACGTACTCACTGATGCAAGTATCCTCCTCGCGGGAAATGCAGACCAGCCTCCATAAACTTCATGGGCGGGCTCCTGAATCCATTGCGATTTGACTGTTCTGGCTCTCTGTAATTTGCGCGGGCTCGCACTGCACAATTTAAGCAGGCCCGCTCTCAGTGAATTCCAGGCTCATCGCGACCCACTCAAATGCAGCTCGCGACCCACAGTTTGGGAACTCCTGAGCTAGCCAATTACCTCTTAATTTATAAGGCAGCTATAAGAACAGTCACGGTCCTTTGCTACCTTTAAAAATAAAAGGTAACTAAGGAACCCATTTATAATAGACTGTAGTTTTCTCTATTCGCTTTAAGCTATACACCATAATGTTGGTCTGCGCTGTGGCCTGCATTTTGAGGGCCCATTTATAAAATGCAGGTTACAGAGTGTGGAGTTTACTTTCACTTGCATCTGTTACCTATGGAATTCAGACAACCAAGGTTTTAAAGGAGGAGAAGTAGAGTCAAAGATCTCCTGTGTCCTACTTCTCTTTGAGGGTCACATACCTGTGATCCATATTCAGCCGACAGAAGCCTAAAGTTCACTGGCGGTTTTTGGTCTTCGATGCGGCGGGGGACAGATGCAGCATCAAGCTAAATGCTGCATCCAGCTAGGGAGGCATGTTAAAACATTTTTTTTTTTTTTTTTATTTCCATACTTCTCTTTAAATTATACCCAAGGCAGTCAATAGATGGTGCAATAAATATCACATTTACACCTAGCCTCACTTTGGTATAAACAATCCACTGAGATGGCCCAGTGTACAACTTAGGCTATTTAGCCACAGCCAGACACCAATGTATATACAATGGCTAGGGGGGTAACTGCTAAAATCCCTGTAAGCTCCAGATTTGTAAACTACAGTCCAATTGGAGCTTTGCACACTAGGTATCGAGCACTGTGCTTCCAATCAAACGTCAAATGTGCACAAAACAGAGAATGTGCAAAAAGCCTGTTAAACACCTACAGCAGTTAAACACAGTATGAACCTGGATCTACCGGTGTAAAGGAATCCAACTTTCTGTGAACATATTTCTTATTGATTTTTTGCACAAGTCTCACCTCGGAGCCAGATTCTGAAGAACTTGAGGAAGAACTACTAGATGAATCACTTGAAGAGTCAGAAGCAATCCCTGTTGATTCCTGCAAATCCACAGTGTCTGCGAGAGCTGCCAGCTCAGGACGTTCCTGCTTCAAGATTCTGTTAATTTAGAGGGAAAAGTGAGAATTTAGAGGGAAAAGTGAGAAAGTAATAAAGAAAAAACACAAAAAGGACAACACAGTTCATTCACATCTGGTACACATACAGAAGGTTTGACTAAGAATAGTCAAGCAGTGCAGAGAACGAAGCGTGCATTAAATTGTAAGGAGACAATATATATCTAGGTCCACATCAGCTGTAAAGCACAGATTAGAAGGTTTGGCATGCTCAAAGCTCTGTCCCATCAAGGCAGAACACCATGATCAGTTGCAGCAAGCATTCAGCTCACAGCGGCTTTGGTGAAGGTTCCCTCTAGTGGTAGAAAGTAGAACTTTGCCAGGTGCAAAAATAAGCCCATAAGTTTTTCCTAGGGTTCAAACATAGTTGAATATTCACTAGCCCTGTGACATAAATTTTAAAAATATATTTAAAAGCTTTTGCGGAAATCACCTACATGCCTCTGTTGGATGCATGTGCAAACATTTGAATGTTTGCTCCTGCACATTGCCACTTGTTCTCAATATGCAATATACAGGTTCATCTCAAAATTAGATAATCAAAAAGTTACATTTATTTTGGAAATTCAATTCAAAAAGTGAAACTCACATTTGATATGAATACGTTACACACCAATATATATTTCAAGCATTTCTTTTTATTTTAAGATTATGGCTTATAACTAGTGAAAACCCAAACTTCAGTATCTCAGAAAATGGGATTACATAAAACCAATAAAAAAAAAAAAAAAAAAAAATTAAATTTCTCTGATGTTCATTGACCGACACAGCTCCTATATTAACCACTGGGTTATACTGCCCCCTACAGAGTAGGACACTAGGCAGAAAAAAAAAAGTCTGGCTATGCCTATGGGCAGTTCCAGGGGGTATACTCCCCCTCTCTGCTATAGGTACTCGGTTTTGTTACAAGTAGTGTCAGAAGAGATATAACTCCACAGAGGAGTGGGTGCTGTGCTGTGAATGAACATCAGAGAAATGGATATTATGGTAAGTCAAAAATCCCATTTTCTCTTTTGTTCAGTCCCCGTTCACACTGGGGCGACCTGTGAGGCGACCTGGTCGCCTCACAGGTCGCCTTCCATAGAGAAGCTGCGGACCCGTTCTAATAGGAGCGACACAAGTCGCTCCGACTTAGAAAAAGGGTCCGGAGCTTCTTTGGGGCGACCCGGAGCGACCGTCATAGACTTCAATGTTATGAAGTCCGTGCCGGCCGCTCCGAGGTCGCGGCGCGCTGCTCACACCGCGACCTTGGAGGTCGCCCCAGGAAGTTGGATCACCCCAGTGTGAACGGGGCCTCATTGGAGACAGCTTCTGATCTAAACCAAAACAATTGGTGCTCACTTGGAAAAAAAAACAACAAAAAAACAAAAACAATTACACCCTCAAAGAGGACCATGTCCTTCAAACAGCAGCCTGCAAGACCTTGTGGCCAAAAGAAGCATCCGCAGATGCCAACACATCCACTTTATAGAACTTTGTTTGCACCAACGACCAGGTAGCTGCCTTGCAAAGCTGTGTCACTGATGCCTGATAACGGAAGGTCCATGAGACACTGAGCGCCGAGTAGAGTGCGCCTTGACAGGGAAAGGAGGAACCTGACCCTAGATGGAATAGGCCTGAATAACCATCTGTCTGATCCATCTGGAAATGGTCGCAGAGGAAGTGGACAACCCTTTCCAAGGCCCATCCATAAGCACAAATATTGAGTCCGATTTCCTAAAAGACTCTAACTTCCAGGTACACCCTAATCGTCCAGGACCACATCCAAGGCATGCCAAGCAATTTCCTTCGGATGTTTTGGCCTGGGACACAGGGAAGGCAACACAATGTCTTCATTCAAAATGAAAATCAGACAATCTTTGGAATGAACGAAGGACCACCTTATCTCTGTGAACCACCAAGTAAGGTGGACAGGATAACACTGCCAATTCAGACACCCTGCGCACAAGGAGGCCACCTTCTGGGACAGCGTAAGCAGAGGAATCTCCAAAAGAGGAC
Source organism: Pelophylax lessonae (assembly GCF_965119305.1). Classification (NCBI taxonomy): domain Eukaryota; kingdom Metazoa; phylum Chordata; class Amphibia; order Anura; family Ranidae; genus Pelophylax; species Pelophylax lessonae. The sequence goes on along the minus strand of NC_138778.1, from coordinate 65,131,884 downwards.
AGAGCACTAAATTGAGGTCCCAAGGCGGAAACGGAGACAGCACTGGAGGGGCCAAGTGCCTAACCCCCTTAAGAAAGGTACACACCAGGGAGTATGTGACCAAGGGCGGTTGAAGAAAAGACCGCTAAGGCTGACACCTGACACTTGGCAGTACTCAAGGCCAGTTTCTGCTCAACCCCCCGTTGAAGAAAGGTCAAGATCCGATCCACTGAGAAATAGCGAAGACGAACCCCAAGAGACTCACTTCATGCAACGTACGACTTCCACGTACGATGCTAGATCTTCCTAAAAGTAGATTTCCTAGCTTTTAAAAGCGTTGAAATCACCGACTCATACAAACCTCTATTCATCAGCACCTAGCATTCAACAGCAAAGTCCTCAAAGCCAGCGACTGTAAAGCAGGATGGAAGATTGGTCCTCGAGACAGCAGGTCCTCCCTGAAAGGGAGCGTCCAAGCTAATCAGATCGGAATACCAAGCTCGGCATGGCCAGTCCAGAGCCACTAAGATGCCCGGAAACCCTTCTGCCTCGATGTCTTGGCAGAAGCTTGAGAGGAGGGAAGACGTAAATCAGACGATACTGACCCCACAGTGCCACCATCCCGTGACCGAGCCACAAACCTCTGCACCTGTTAAGCTAAGACCAACAGATCCACCTCGGGAATGCTTCATCGGAGACAAAACTGATGAAACTCCTCCTGATGAAGGATCCACTCCCCTTGGTCCAACGCCAGCTGACTGATGTAATCTGCCTGCCAGTTTTCCACGCCGAGAATGTTCTGCCCACCTTAGAATGCTGGCTACCTCCAGAGCCGCAAGGACATTTCTTGTGCCCCCTAGTGTTTTGACATAAGCCACGGCCGTGGCATTGTCCGATTAAATACGCACTGGACATCCCTGAAGCCGATCGGTCCAATGGTCCAGGCACAGTCTGATCGCTCGGAGTTCCAAGACATTGATCAGTAGTCTGGACTCATCCAGTTTCCAGAGCCCCTGAGCAGAATTTTTGCCGTGGACGCCACCTCAGCTGGTCAGGCTGGCATCTGTGGTGACCACTGACTAAACACAAGGGGAGGAAGGTTTTTCCCTGCCGGAGAACAAAGCCACAATATCAGGTACTCCCTCTTTCCCCAGCTCAGCCGAATCAGATTGTCCAGAGACTGCAGTGTCTTGTCCCTTGGTCAGAATTCCCTTTGCAGGGACCTCGTATGGAACTGTGCAAACAGAACCGCCTTGAAGGTAGACACCATGAGGCCCAGTACCCGCATGCAAGTCTGGAGGGATGACCATCTGCTGGACAGCAGAAGATGAATTTCAGCCTGCAATATCTAGAGTTTTTCCAGAGAAAGGAGCACTCTGGCTAAGGCTGAGTCCAGGGTCAGACCCAGATAGTCCAGCTTTGTGGACGGAACCAAAGCTGACTTCTGAAAATTCAGAATCCAGCTGAACACCCTCAGAGTTCGTATGGGGATTTCCAGGTTTTCAACAAGAGCAGTAGGAGACTCCGTTCGCAGAGGGAGGTCACCCAAGTAGCCCAGTACAAGGATCCCTTGTTGGGGTAGCAATGCTAGCACCAGGGGTAACACTTTTGTAAAGACCAGAGGAGCAGAGGCGAGAGCAAAAGGGTAACGCTACAAACGGATAATGCTCCTCTCCCACGGCAAAGCGGAGGAAGCGCTGGTAAACGGCAAATATTGGAGTGCGAGGGTAAGCATCCTTGATGTCGATAGAGGCAAGAAAATTCACAATGCAGGAATGCCACCGCCGTGCAAATGGGCTCCATTCTGGAGTCCATCCAGGATTGGACGCACCTTGCCTTCCTTCCTTCCTTCCTGGGAACTGTAAACAGGTTTGAGTAAAAACCCCGAAAATGTTACGAAAACGTTCTGAATTTGGAACCGGGACAATCACTCCTTTTAGTAACAGGTCTTGCACTGCCCCAAACAGAAGCTGTAAGCAGTACGGGGACAGGCGCAAGTTGGAAGGAAAGAACCTTGCCAGGGGACAAGAGTGAAACTCGATCTTGTAGGCAGACTGAATGACTTAGTGGACCCACTTGCCTTGTACCAGGGAAGTCCACAGATCCAGAATTCAGCTAAGATGTCCTCCCCACCCCCAATACGGGTGAGGGCGCACCTTCATGCTGAAGGAGCCTTGTCCGCGGGGTCTAGAAAAGCCTACTATCGGCTTGCCAGACCAGGTTCGTTTGGATCCTCCAGAGGAGGCCCTTAGTAGCCTGCGGAAGAAAGGTACTCTTTACCTCAGAGACCTTTAATAATGTCATCCAGGGTAGCTTCAAACAGGCGATCTCCTTGAAAGGGGAGATAAGTCAAGGCCTTTTTAGAAGTCTGGACCAGCATTTGAGCCATAAGACACGCCAAAGGACCACTGCTAAAACAGAGAGCCGAGCCACTAGGGAAGCTGCATCCAAAGAGGCATCGCAGCCCTTGGGCCAGTTGGTCCACCAGCTCAGCAAAGGCAGGGGGGAGCCGATCTCCTTCCAGGTCACGGAGTAAAAGCTTAGCCCACTCAGTAAGAGTTTGCGACACCAGAGCAATGGTGAATACCAGCCTCAGTGCCGAACCAGCCAGCGTTTATATATTGCAAGCAACAGCCTACTCCTTCCTGTCAACCAGATCCTTCAAGGCCAGGGACTCTTTAACCGGAATCATGGTTGCCTTGTTCAATCCGGAAACCAGAAGGTCCACCACCGGTGGAACAGTCTACTTCTTAATAAGGGATTCCTCATAGGGGGCATTGCCTAGCAAAACACTTAGAGACCCCAAAGGGGGCACTTTGGTCGCCTCCACTCTTTAGTGACAATTGTGTCAAAATAGGCGGGGAAAGGAAACCCCTTTGCTGCTCTGGATGGCTTGTGAGTGCCAAAGGGAAGCTGCGCCTTCGTCACAGCTGTGTCCTCCATTTTCAAGGTCTCACGCACAGATACAATCAGTGCTTCCACCAGCACCTTTTCGTGCGCAGTTGCAGCCGTGGAGGAATCATCCTCACTATCAGAGGATTCCGGGAGCGTGGGTGCAGACCCAGCAGGGAGACCCAGGGGAAGGTGGGGGGAGCTTTTTGCTAGGCAGTCGCCCGAAGACCACCTCCACCCAGAACACAAAGGACTCCAGGACTGCCGTCAGTGCATCGATGGATGGTTGGGCCCAGCAGCCTCAGAAAGGGGATCAGATGTGCTTCAAAGACTCCATGAGTCACCAAAGGGACCCCCACCAAAAAAGTGTAAAAACACTGCAAGGGGCAACCCCCACTGCACTGGCAGCACCAAGCAATTCTCAGCAGAGAGGGAGAGAACCCCACCAGACTCATAGCCCAGCAGAAACCGGCACCTGCAGCCACCAGGATAATCTGCACTCCACGCGCGGCAATCAGGAAGTGAAGGGATCCAAGAGTTAGCACTAGGTGATGAGGTGTAGCAATACCCTGCAAAATGGCCACCAGACTACACAAACATGCCCGACGTGTATAGAAACACGCAGGCTACAACAAAATGGAAGGCACCACTAGGCTTACAGGAACCCAGGCCTCAAGGACAGACCAGGGCAGGGAGGGGGCCATCCCCATCGAAATGGGGGGCTATAGGCAATAAAGAACGCTGCGACTTGAGCCAAGACCTAGTCGTATGCGACCTCTCAATGTGTTTAACTCGCAGGCCAGCCCATGTCCAGTGGGGTTATGTCACGGCTGGTCTAGCACGGAGCCGAGGTCCGTGCGCGCTCGCAGGCCAGACCGGGTCGACCACCGAATCTAGATTATCCAGTCACTGAGTCTGGCAGTTGATTGTGGATCTCATAGAAAAAATCCAGGAGAAAAAAAATTTCTATCTAAAAAGAAAAAATTGCCAGGACCAAAGATCCCAGCAAGGAACTAGGTACTTACTCCTGACTAGGCGAGTTTGCTGGCTATTCAAGCACCGTGATCATTAAACCAAGTATTAGTACTTTTGGCAGTGTGGGAGATGCCAAATCCTGCTGGAAAAATGAAATCAGCATCTCCATAAAGCTTATCAGCAGAAGGAAGCATGAAATGCTTTAGAATTTCCTGTAGAGGGCTGTGCTGACTTTGGATTTGATAAAACACAGTGGACCAACACCAGCAGATGACATGGCTCCCAAAATCATCACTGACTGTAGAAACATCACACTAGACCTCGTGCAACTTGGATTCTGTGCCTCTTCCTCCAGACTCTGGGACCTTGAGATCCAAAATAAAATTCAACATTTTCCACAGTCTGATGATTTGGGGAGCCATATCATCTGAGGTGTTAGTCCACTGTGTTCTATCAAGTCCGAAGTCAGCGCTGCGCTCTACCAGGAAATTCAAAAGCACTTCATGTTTCCCTGTCCTGATTAGCTTTAAGGAGATGCAGATTTCTTTTATCCAGCAGGATTTGGCACCTGCTCTCACTGCCAAAAGTAATACCTGGACCGCTGCGCAAATACTGTGTGACAAAATATTGCAACAAATGCAATTTTATTCTCCAGGGTCTCTGCTAAAAAAAAAAAATGTATATAAAAAATATATAGTTTGGGGGTTCTAAGTAATTTTCTAGCAAAAAAATAATGATTTTAACTTGTAAGCAACAAATGTCAGAAAAAGGCTTAGTCTCCAAGGGGTTAAGGTAAAAAATCTTTGGCTTTTACAACCACAGTATTGTTCTGCATTTTGAGATCAAAACTTATTATCTATTCTCTAGTAATATTAAATGTAAATGATAATTTTAATTGATCTGTATAAAGGATTCGTTTTTCAATATACAGATACTTAGTCAATTGATCAGGACAAATTCCACAATAGCTGATCAACTTTGTAGAAACAAACTCAATAAGTTGATCAGAAGGAGATTCTATGCCTAGTTGCGCTGAATGATCAATAATCATACGGATAAGTATATGGCCATCACTACATTACCTGAATGTAACCACTTGCATTGGCAATACAAAAGTATGCATAAAACCTGGAGTATTCCAACCTACAGCTTTACAGGTCATCGAGGCAGTCAACTTTTATCTTTCATTAAAAGCGCATATATTCCTTGGCCAGGTTATTTTTGCTGTCAGTGGGTCGCCATAGTCACAAGGACAAAAATCGATGTCCTCAAAACACACTTCGATAACCTGCCAAGCTGCCCTGCTAGCCCAAATATGTTGGGTTACTCTCTTGTGGAAACAGGAAAAAAAAAAAAAGTAAATTTCATGGTTCAGCTGTGACATGCCCCATCCCCTTCCTCGTATTCATTAGGGTCATTTATTGTGACTGGTGGCCTCAATGATCAATATGGAAGAAACCGGTGCAGTAAAGATTGTATTGTTTGTAATGCTATGCTATGGATGGAGGTATAGTATGTCAGCACCACATCCCTTTAAATGTAACCATTATTTAAACAGGACTGGAGTGGGATATTTATTAGGTGCCAGGTAAGTCCACCAAATAAGTAACGTTTAAAACATGTACATTTTATTAATAGAAAAAGTTAAAATCCATATGCACATACAAGTTAGAGATGCATGCAAGTAAATAGGCAACCAATAGTGTTACATTGTACTGAATTCCAAATGCACTTAGGTCTTCTACATGTTTCGCCGAGTAGGCTTCTTTAGGAAGTATTAAAGTGCAACAGTACAAAAAAGGCTTCCACAACTTCAACCCAGATGGAGCAAGAGGCCGAAGCCTGTGAAGCGTTCCCACGTGGAAGCAAATAGGGGGAATTTCTGTTGCACCTAAATAATTCCTGAAGAAGCATACTCAGTGAAACATGAAGACGACCTAAGTGCACTTGGAATTCAGTACAATGCAACACTATTGGTTGCTTATTTACTTACATGTATCTGTAATTTGTATGTGCATATGGATTTTAGCCTTTTCAAATAATAAAATGTACACGTTTTAAACTTTACTTATTTGGTGGACTTACCTGGCACCTAAAGAAATCCCACTCCATTCCGGCTTGAATAATGGGAGCAATAAAGAGTGGACCATAGAGTGACCATTAGAAATTGCTATTTCCACAACTAAGCGACCCAGCAAATTTTTTTTTCTGTAGGTTAGCAAAGAACCCCTGGAGGCATCAGTAGTGCCCATTTCTCATCTCGCAAGCAATCTGTATACTTGAAATAACATAGGTTTGCTGTAAATATCATTTAGCGATATTTCTTAACTTTTAGGCCTCGTTCACACCATTGTGCAGACGTCGTTTTTTCTGCACAGGTTCTGCAGGGGCACAAAAAAAAAAAAAAAAAAAAAAGGTTCTGTTTCCTGTTCACACCACAACATTGGGATCACTTGCAGATTTTGTCTGCGCAGTAATCTGCAACATGTATACAGATTTCTGCACCGGAGAAAAAAAAAACTGACATGACAAGCATTGGCATTGGTCTGAATAGGGTACATAACGGACACGCATTAAAACTGATGTCAACATGCATAAAAAAAAAAAAAACTCACTGAGGGCTCGTTCACACCATTCATGCATAATAAAAAAAAAAAAAAAAAAAAAAAAAAAAAAAAAAAATGGGAAAAACCTGCAGATTTCACTTGCTGAAACATGAGTTTCACATAATTTTTCATGTGCGTTTTTTTTTTTTTGCACAGACTAACATCACATCCTGTGTCCTCATTCTGTCATCAGTGCCCACCATTCTGTGAAACAAAGGATCAGCGCCATTCTGAGTGTAGCAATGTCACAAACAGGTTTTATTGAAAAGTAATGCACTCACTAGACCGTGATGAATTACGGCGCATCTGTAACCATCAGCCAAGTTGCTGAAGAGATCCAGGGCGGCAGCTGGGAGGCACGGTGTCATCATACCCAGTGGCGCAGGTGGTTTCCAGTGTCCTGGGCTGGATGGAGGAGGCGCAGGAGGAAGCTTTTAGCAGGAAGTCTCTGTGCAAGAGGCTAGGTCCGTGCACGAGTTCGGAGCATGCCTAACGTAGGAGCAAGCATGCTCCGAACGCATGCACAGAGCAAGCCTCTCTTGCAAAGAGATTTACTGCTGACAGCTTCCTCCATCCAGCCCAGGACACCGGAAACCCACCGGCGGCGCTGGGTGTGATGACATTGCGCCTCCAAGCTACTGCCTGGATCTCTGAAACAACTTGACTGATGATTACAAATGTGCCTATATTCATCACAGTCTAGTGAGTGCATTACTTTTAAATAAAACCCTTGTGACATTGCTACACTCAGATTGACGCTGCTCCTCTCTCGGTTTCTCAGTATCCAGAGTTTCTTCTGTTCTCAAGCAGGCTGCCTCTCAAGTGTGTGCATAAGGATTGCGGTTTCTTCCTCCGGTGGCTACCGCCCAGTTATATTATAGACTTCCTCCCTAACCCCGAATCTGGGTTTATGTATCCATTACCTATTTGTGGCATACACAAATAGGTAATGGATACAGCTATAGAGTCCCACACACGGCAGTGTAAGGTAAAGCCTACAGGCTTGGAAAGATCAGTTTGTAAATGGATAGAAAACTGGCTAAAAGATAGAATTCAGAGTAGTGGTTAATGATTCTTACTCTGAATGGTCTAAGGTTACTAGTGGGGTACCCCAAGGTTTAGTGTTGGGACCCGTACTTTTTAATATCTTTATAAAGGATAGTGGGATTAAAAGTACAATTTCTTTGCAGATGACACCAAGCTATGCAGGGGAATAACTTCTTTACAGGATGTCTCCAACTTACAAGCCGACCTCAATACGCTGTTTCATTGGGCAACTATGTGGCAAATGAGGTTTAATGTTGACAAATGTAAAGTTATGCACTTGGGGGCTAGGAACATGCATGCATCATACATACTAGGTGGAGTAGAACTGGGGTAATCCATAGTAGAGAAGGATCTGGGTGTTCTGGAAGATCATAAGCTTATTAAAGCATGCAATGCCAAGGAGAGAAAGAGACAGAGAGAATTTTGCCCCTGAACAAATCATTAAGACCTCATCTGGAATATGCAGTTCAGTTTTAGGCACCAGTTCTCAAAAAGGAAATCGGGGAACTGGAAAAAAAAAGTGCAGAGAAGGGCAACCAAACTGATAAGAGGCATGGAGAAGCTCCGCTATGAGGATAGATTAAAGGAACGGAATTTATTCTCTCTTGAGAAGAGGAGATTAAGGGGGATAAGATCAACAAGTATAAATACATAAGGAGTCCAAATAGCGAACTTGATGTTGTGTTATTCACCGAGTTATTTTCTAGGTGTATATAATATAAATGGGTACTAATATTTATAGGTAAGGTTGATCCAGGGAATATCCGATTGCCTCTCCAGGTATCAGGAAGGAAGTTTTTTCCCCAGCTGGGGCAAGTTGGATCATGCCTTGCTGGGGTTTTTTGCCTTCCTGTTAGGTACTGATAGGATTGTGTATATGGGATTGAACAGGTACTGATAGGATTGTGTATATGGGATTGAACAGGTACTGATAGGATTGTGTATATGGGATTGGATTGTACGGTTGAATTTTCTTTTTTGTTTTTTATTGGTTGAGCTAGATGGACTTGTGTCCTTTTTTTCAACCTATGTAACTACATTCACCCTTGTTTTTATTGCCCACCATTCTGTCCATCTCATTAGTGCCCACCATTCTGTTGCCCTCATCAGTGCTGGCATTCTGTCGATCTCATCTGTGCCGATATTCTGTTCCACACCATCAGTACCTGGCAACATTTCCCTTTGCAGCAGACATATCCGAGTGGCAGCATTATCCCTGCATAGAGCACCGCTCAGACAGAGCACCGCTCTGCTTTCTTTCCCACTTCCTGTCACACGGGGTCATGCAGAGCAGGGCCGTCAGTTTTGTCTGTTCCAGCGCAGAGATGTGTGGCAAAAATGCTAATTTTTGCCCACCCCCTCAGCCTTACACTTTATATTTTTTACTATTTTTTTTTTGTTAAAATTATTTTAATTTTTTTTCTCCCCCAATACTTTTTGTGGGTGCTTTGGTGAAATATCACGGGTCTAAAACAGACCTCCGACGTCTCACTTTTGAGAAAGAAAGGGACTGAGAACATTCCTTAATCCCTTTCTCTGCAGTCTTAACTGCACTGCAGAATGAATGAGTAGGAAGCTCCATCTATACAGAGGCTCAAGTTCATACATAAACTGAAGCATAGTACATTTTGACTATGCTTCAGTTACAGAGGGTAAAATAAGTAAGTATTGACTACGTCACCATTTTTCTAGGTAAATATATTTCTATGGACATTAAATTTTCATCACATGTCAGTAACAACCCATGCAATCCATCCATACAAAGAAACCAAAACAATAAAGTTCAGATATGAAGTTGTGTGTAATAAAATAGGAATAGAATGATACAGGGAATGAGTATTGAACACGCTAACTGAAACGTAATACTTTGTACAAAATACTTTGTTGCTAATGACAGCTTCAAGATGCCTCCTGTATGGAGAAATTAGTTACATGTATTGCTCAGGTGTGACTTTGGCCCATTCTTTCACACCCACACAAGTTGAACTGGATGGACAATTGTCTTTATTTAACAAACAAAAAATACAACAGGATGATTTGGTCAAACAAATAGAACGTACAGGGGGTTTGGACCCATTTAAAGAGACAGAGGACTTTCAGTGATAATGAAATCCTAAAAAAAGAATTTGAACGTACACAGCATAATTTAAAATATACCAAACAATCAAAACTTAAGAGAGTAAAATGATTGGGAAACAGAATTTTTCTGCACTGGAACACAGACAAAACTGACGGCCCTGCTCTGCTTGACCCCGTGTGACAGGAAGTGGGAAAGAAAGCAGAGCGGTACTCTGGGTCTACAGTATACTGCCCACCCTCTTTCCATGAGGTTCAATGCCAGCAGGGATAATGCTGCCACTCAGATATGTCTGCTGCAAAGGGAAATGTTGCCAGGTACTGATGGTGTGGGACAGACTTGCAACTTAACGATATGAAGGGGGCGTAGCTCAAGTAAGCGGGTACAACGATCGATCCACATCTCGTTCTGCGAGGAGATTGACCACCTAGCGAAATAGATGAGGATGGAGGACAAAAAAAAAAAAGAGTATCTTTTTTTTTTTTTTTTTTTTAGAAATCGGAGGGCCAAAAAGGCACCTGAGAAAATGTAAAAGGAGCAATGGCCCCGGAAAAAGTAAAGGGAAAATGAAGGGACAGGGATTGAATGACAGACAGAAAGGGAAGGGCCTAGAGCCAAAAGAAACAGATGAAGATAACCGACAGGAGAAATCGGGAATACAATTACCTGTGCTTGACGGACTTTAATACCCCGACCTTCTACATAATCCCAAAAATAGATAACAACACTATTAAACCGCCGGGGAGACCAATAGTCTACATGGTGGGAGGACCATTGGAGCGAGTAGGGAGGTGACTCGATCTTCGAGATAGGAATTGACAACTTAAAAGTTAGGTGATCTATGGTTGGTGGGAATAGATGTAGAGTCCTTGTACACTTCAATGCTACAACCCTGTGGAATACAAGCTATAGAACATGCTGGACTATAACCTGCTCACACTCGCTGGCCAGGCTGGGAGACCCTAAGGATCTAGAACATCCAGTCCGTAACCCAGCTGGCTTTTGCTTGTAGTTCTCCAGGAACTCTACTTAAAGATTAAAGTACAAAAAAAAGTTCCCAAAAAACAGCTAAGACCGAAGTCCCAGCAGGGAACTAGGTCCTACTCCTTAACTAGGCAGAAACAAAACTAAGGGCTGTAGCAGTGTGTGGGGTTATGCCTGCAGGGACAGCCCCATAGGCGTGGTGAAAGCTTTTTCCTGCTTAGTGTCCTATTCCTGATGGGAGGAGCATAACCCAATGGATAAGAAGATATGAAGCTGCATTTGTCAATGAACGATAGGAAAGAATATGTTATAAAAGACTTCAATTAACTTTTCAACAACAAGGGTCATTTATATGCTCACCTGTCCAACAAAATGTATTTTTAGTAAAACAAATACAGTTGCGGATATAGATATGTGAGCATATTAGGGAGATGAAAGAAAAAAAGAGACCGGAAAAACCCCTTGCCAAACATGTAACATGTATACGGAGGAAGCCCGGAGGGACTGAAGATGAGGGGAATTTATGCCCTTAAATTGCCATCCAGAAGAGGCGATTTTGATAAAGTGCTTAGAAACAAAAAAAAAAAAAAAAAGTGGATATACAAGCTTAGGGCTTAACACAGTTAAGTTGCCAGATTTTCCTACAGGACTAATTTAGAAGGTCATATATATTTGATTCTTTAAGATTCAATATGGATATGTACAGTATATTTATTATGTTATCACCAAAAATATATGGGGGATGCTCCGTTTCTCTCGATTAGTTTTGATCCCCAATTAACGTGATTCTTAAATTTTGTTACCTGTCTTTGTTTCATTTATTATTCATTTTTATCTCTGCATATGCAGTACAATATTCCTTCTCTTATGGTGAAGATGGAATTTCCACCATTTAATGGAAGGGTAAAGGAATAAGGTCCATTTTGGTGCTATATTGGTTGGGGACGACAGTGATGACAGATAGCCAACCTCTGTTTGAGAATGGACATTTTTAAAATGGTTACGGATAAGGACAATTTCAACATGTACAGCCCCCTCCTGGTTAGGACAGTGTATTTAGGACGAACGGGAGAAGTTGCACGCTATCCTGACGAAGCTACGTGTGACGTAGCAAAAACGCACTGACGTCACTATATGGTATCAGGCACCCCGCATAGACATGCCCCTACGAATACTCCGCAAGCGGGAACCCGGAAAGATTTTGCTACACGGCACATCTCCCATAGTGGAGCTCTCGCAATCCCGCGGTACGTGGCCCAACTGGCCAGAATAGCGATCCTTAAGTATGGCAAGCAGACACAATTAGCGCAGCACCATTGATTACCTTGCATCAAGGTCTTTACCTGATCCATTAAGGGTAGAAGCTAGAGCGGGGATGAACCTCTAGATCCGGAACGTTCAATACAACAGTAAGTCCAATAGCGTGGACTACAGGCAATCAACTGGATGGGGTAAGACAGCTGGCTTCTTTATACCTGTGACTTTGATGCCTATGTAATCACCTGGAGTGGATTATGCCACCAACTTCTACTTGGAGAAATCTTTTGAGTGACTGACGATCTCCATTTTTGGACATTCCGATTAATCAAAAAGCCCGCTACCAGAGTATCTCCTTCACGGTAGAATCAGTGTTAGATGACTGGTCAATATTGTGGTTTGAGCCCCGGGGCCTATGTATGCAGCGAGGCTGGTGTTTTGTTGAGGGGCCTTGTTGCCCACTTTTTACACAAGCTGGGTTCGGCACAGCACTTGCAGCATACATAGTTATATTGCAGTGTCTGGACGCATATTTCAGGGGGGCCCTTCTCTTCCGGATTTAACCTTTGTTTTTTGCGATGGATGGACTATTGTTTTTTTCAACCTTACAAACTATGTAACTATTTAAAAAACTATGAACTGATCTTTAGTTCTTTCCATAGATTTTCTATTGGATTCAAGTCAGGTGAAAATTGCACCCTTACAAAATATATTTACCTAGAAAAATTGTGACGTGTTCAATACTTATTTTGCCTGCTGTATGAATGAACACAGTGATCAGTACTGATTACGAACAGTTTATTCAGAAAGAGAAGGGGCTAGTAAATTATATTTACCAGCCCCTTCCCCTGATCTGCAGACTGAAAAATCCCCATTTGTCCTCAGCACCTGTCAGCAGGAGGGACAAACTGGGGGGGCCGGCAGTGTTGGGATTGTGGCAGGGGACGGGCAGCATGAAGACTCGCTTGGTGGACCAGAGGGGGAAATCGGTGCATTGGGCAATTAGAAGAGCCGATTATCTGTCTCTCTCCCTGCAGCCGCTAAAAGCTGGTGGCAGGGAGAGGTGGAACTGCTTTCAGCGGCTGCAGGGAGACACACACAGATGATCGCATCTTCCAATTGAGAGTCTTCATGCTTCATGGAAAACTGCAGACATGCTCTACACCAGACATCACACAATTGTTTCCTATGTGTCTTGCAAAGACCTGTGGTTTTCTGGTGCAGAAAACTGCAGGTCTCTGCAGATGGTGTGAACAAGCCCTAAAAACGCGCATGTAAACTGATGGAAACCAATGTGAAACGGATGTAAACTCATGCCTGTACAAGTGAAATCTGGGCGGTTGTCCCATCAGTTTTCATGCACATATGGTGTGAATGAGCCCTTAATGAACAACCACCTCTTACCTGTACCATTTTCTTGAAAGTTTAGGGCGCCCTCTTACTGTCTTGTGCCAAACAATAGGGAAGTTCGTGCAGCTGGCAAAGTTTTGGGTAACAGCAATAGTGGTGTCCAGGTTAAGTACAACATGCCACCAACCACCTGAAGAAAACCATATTAGAACAAACAAAAGGTATAAGCAAAAATGTAATATAAAACCTCACCATAAAATCTAGTGTGTTTTTAAAGTTACAAAAAAACAAACAAAACACACACACACACACACACACACACACACACACACACACACACACACACACACACACACACAGCAACTCACATTGTATAGGTGGGGGGTGCTGAAGCATGCTGTAGAGCAGGTGCATTGTGTATGCGTATTGCAGTGCTGTAGCACAGATGTATTGGGTACCATAAAATAAATTACTGGAAAGGCAAATACACACAGCATTGATCTGCAGTACCTCATGTTCCCACAGCATACTAAGTTTGAATGAGCCCTAAGGGGCTTATTTACTTCTACACTTTGTTAATTGAAGTTTAACATTTAGGTGGGCACATCTACACTTCTGCCTGTTTGCAGAAGAAAGACATTTAAACCTCAATGTAGGCACTGTGGCAAACTCCCAAATAGTGCACCCAGGGGAATGTACTAGTAATATGCAATAGTTACACTATTCTGACCCACAGTGTCCACATTTCTTCCACACCTGGGCACTTTTTGTGGGTAGAAGCAATTACCTGGCACAAATACAGTCTCTCCAGACTTCTGCAAGATCTCTAGGGGTTTGAATTCAGCAGGCCAGGTAGGAAGCAATGTGCGTGGGTATATGACATTAAACCAAGTGATGGCTTCATCTTGCTGGTTTCCACCTTCTTCCCGTGTCACTTTGATTAGTTCACGTGGGGTATTGGTGGGAAAGAGGCACCAACGCTTGTGGCCATGGACCAGGGCATTCCAGGCACTAGTTCCTAGAGGATCAATGTGTATTCCTGTTCCAGAGCGAGGAGGACCCATCACAAACCACCTAACATAAGAAAGTCAGACATTTAAAAACAAACATCAAACCCATTTCACATTGCAGGGATATTTTTTGCCACGTATAGGCTATATATAGCTGCTCTATATGATGTACTAGTTTAATTACATGTGGCTAGGTTCCTCTTTTCCTTCACGATTAGTCCTGCTTGGTTGGCCATTTATAGTTTGATATAACCTATTGACTGAAATTCCAGTGTTCCCAAGTATATGTGCACACCTTTCCTAAACTGATGTCCAAAGAATAGCCAAAACATGTTGGGTTTATCTCAGAGGATTAGTGCAGACAAGCCAAGCACTATAAGAAATAGTATTAATATGCAATTTAGGGATTTATGGGTAGTGTCACAGATAGATTGCATTATTTATGTATATGTGCATTGTACCAACCGCCATTTGATTTGGATAGTATTCTTTAACCGCTTCCAGGCCGCCCAGCATACTTTTACTGCGCCAGGGCGGTCCATTAGCAGGAAATCACGTGCTGGTACGTTGCGGCTTCTTCTGGGTCTGGGGTGCGCATGCGCTGCCAGAGACCCGCTTCCGCTGTGATTGGACACAGTGGGAGCCAATAAGCGGGTCCGACAGACCCAATGTTTGCTGGCACCCAGTGATCTCTCCTGAGACAGGTAGAATGGCGGTCTGTCTATGTAAACAAAACAGACCTCTGTTCTGTCAGAGGGAACATGGATCTCTGTCTTCCCCAAGTCAAAGCACCCCCCCCCCCACACAGTTAGAAAGCACTGCCAGGAACACACATAACCCTGCCTGATTGCACCCGATGTTAACCCCTTCCCTACCAGTGTCATTCGCACAATGACAGTGCATATTTTTTTTTTAGCACTGATCACTGTATTAGTGTCACTGGTTCCCAAAAAAGTGTCAGTGTCTGATATGTCCACTGAAATGTCGCAGTCCCGTTATAAGTCACTGATCGCCGCCATTACTAGTAAAAACAAAAAAAACACACCAGATAAAAATGCCATAAAAATATCCTATAGTTTGTAGACATGATAACTTTTGCACAAACACATAAATATACTGTTAATGGGATTTTTTTTTGTACCAAAAACATAGCAGAATACTGGCCTAAACTGATGAAGAAATGTGTTTTTTTTACATTTTTTTTATTGGATATGTTTTATAGCTGAAAGTAAAAAAAAAAATTTTTTTTTCTCAAAATGGTCAGTCTTTTTTTTTCGGTTTCTAGCGCAAAAAAAATAAAGAACCGGAGAGGTGATCAAATACCACCAAAAGAAAGGTCTATTAGTGGGGGGGGGGGGGGGGGACATACATTTTGTTTAGGTACAGCGTTGCATGAACATGCAGTTTACCAGTTAGTTAACCACTTAAGCCCCGGAGGATTTGGCTGCTAAAGGTCCAGACCCCTTTTTTCAACTTGGCACTTCGTGACTTTAACTGATAATTGCGCGGTCATGCAATGCAGTACCTAAACGAAATTTACGTCCTTTTTTTCCCACAAACAGAGCTTTCTTTTGGTGGTATTTGATCACCTCTGCGCTTTTTATTTTTTGCGATATTAATAAAAAAAGAGCGAAAATTTTGCAAAAAAATGACATTTTCAACTTTGTCTTTTAAAAAATATCCAATATACTCAATTTATGTCATTTTTTTTGGCCAAAATATATTTAGCTACATGTCTTTGACAAAAAAAAAATCAATGAGCGTATTTTTATTGGTTTGCGCAAAAGTTATAGCGTCTACAAACTATGGTGTAAATACTGAAATTTACGAAGCTTTAATTTCTGACTGCCTATCTCATTTCATGAAGTGCTAAAATGGCGGGGCAGTACAAAACCCCCCCAAACTACCACTTTTTGGAAAGTAGACATCCTAAGGAATGTTCTGAGGGGCATGTTGAGCTCATTGAATATTTTATTTTTTTGTCACAGGTGTTTGAAAAATGACAAAAATAATTTTTTTTTTTTTTTTTACACAAAGTTGTCATTGAAATGATATATTGCTCACACATGCCATGGGTATATGTGTAATTACACCCCAAAATATATTCTGCTGCTTCTCCTGAGTACAGGGATACCACATATGTGAGACTTTTTGGGAGCGTAGCTGTGTACGGGAGCCGGAAAACAAATCACCACCATCAGAATTTCAAAGGGCGTACATTTTTCATTGCATTTTCTCACTACCTATAACGGTTTTGGAGGCCCTGAAATGTCAAGATACCACAAAACCCCCCCAAATGACCCCATTTTGGAAAGTAGACACCCCAAGCTGTTTGCTGAGAGGCATGGTGAGTCCATGGAATATTTTATATTTTGCCACAAGTTTCGGGAAAATTACAATTTTTTTTTTTAATTTTTTTTTTTTACACAACGTTGTCACTAAAAGATAAATTTCTCACACATGCCATGGGTATATGTGGAATGACACCCCAAAATACATTCTGCCACTTCTCCTGAGTATGGGGATGCCCCATGTGTGAGACTTTTTGGGAGCCTAGCTGTGTACAGGACCGCGAAAACCAATCAACACTCTCAGGTTTTCTAATGGCGTAAATTGTTCATGTCACCTCTGCACTACCTGTCGCAGTTTCGGAGGCCCTAAAATTCCAAAATAGCACAAAACCCCCCCAAATGACCCCATTTTGCAAAGTAGACACCCCAAGCTATTTGCTGAGAGGCATGGTGAGTCCATGGAATATTTTATATTTTGCCACAAGTTCCGGGAAATATATATATATATATATATTTTTTTTTTTTTTACACAAAGTTGTCAGTAAATGATATATTGCTCACACATGCCATGGGTATATGTGAAATGACACCCCAAAATACATTCTGCTGCTTCTCCTGAGTACAAGGATACCCCATGTGTAAGACTTTTTTGCAGTCTAGCCGCGTACAGGACCCGGAAAACCAATCTGCACCTTCTGGCTTTCTAAGGGCGTAAATTGTTGATCTCACTCCTTACTACCTATCACACTTTTGAAGTCCATAAAAGGCCAAGATGGCACAAAACCCCCCCAAATGACCCCATTTTGCAAAGTAGACACTCCAATCTATTTGCTGAGAGGCATGGTGAGTATTTTGCAGCTCTCATTTTTTTTGGAAAATGAAGAAAAAACAGGAAAATGCATTTTTTTTCCTCTTTTTTCAATTTCCAAAACTTTGTGACAAAAAGTGAGATCTGCAAAACACTCAACATGCCTCTCTGCAAATAGCTCAGGGTGTCTACTTTCCAAAATGGGGTCATTTGGGGGGGTTTTGTGCTATCTTGGAATTTTAGGGCCTCCGAAACTGTGATAGGTAGTCAGGAGTGAAATCAACAATTTACGCCCTTGGAAAGCCTGAAAGTGGAGGTTGGTTTTCGGGGTCCTGTACTCGGCTAGACTGCAAAAAAGTCTCACACATGGGGTATCCCTGTACTCAGGAGAAGCAGCAGAATGTATATTGGGGTGTCATTTCACATATACCCGTGGCATGTGTGAGCAATATATCATTTACTGACAGCTTTGTGTAAAAAAAAAAAAAAAATATATATATATATATATATTTCCCGGAACTTGTGGTAAAATATAAAATATTCCATGGACTCACCATGCCTCTCAGCAAACAGCTTGGGGTGTCTACTTTCCAAAATGGGGTCATTTGGGGGGGTTTTGTGCTATCTTAGAATTTTAGGGCCTCCGAAACTGTGATAGGTAGTCAGGAGTGAAATCAACAATTTACGCCCTTGGAAAGCCTGAAAGTGGAGGTTGGATTTCGGGGTCCTGTACTCGGCTAGACTGCAAAAAAGTCTCACACATGGGGTATCCCTGTACTCAGGAGAAGCAGCAGAATGTATTTTGGGGTGTCATTTCACATATACCCGTGGCATGTGTGAGCAATATATCATTTACTGACAGCTTTGTGTAAAAAAAAAAAAAAATATATATATATATATATATATATATATTTCCCGGAACTTGTGGTAAAATATAAAATATTCCATGGACTCACCATGCCTCTCAGCAAACAGCTTGGGGTGTCTACTTTCCAAAATGGGGTCATTTGGGGGGGTTTTGTGCTATCTTAGAATTTTAGGGCCTCCGAAACTGTGATAGGTAGTCAGGAGTGAAATCAACAATTTACGCCCTTGGAAAGCCTGAAAGTGGAGGTTGGATTTCGGGGTCCTGTACTCGGCTAGACTGCAAAAAAGTCTCACACATGGGGTATCCCTGTACTCAGGAGAAGCAGCAGAATGTATATTGGGGTGTCATTTCACATATACCCATGGCATGTGTGAGCAATATATCATTTACTGACAGCTTTTTGTAAAAAAAAAAAAAAATATATATATATATATATATATATATATATATATATATATATATATATTTCCCGGAACTTGTGGCAAAATATAAAATATTCCATGGACTCACCATGCCTCTCAGCAAACAGCTTGGGGTGTCTACTTTCCAAAATGGGGTCATTTGGGGGGGTTTTGTGCTATCTTAGAATTTTAGGGCCTCCGAAACTGTGATAGGTAGTCAGGAGTGAAATCAGCAATTTACGCCTTTGGAAAGCCTGAAAGTGGGGACTGGTTTTCGGGGACCTGTACTCGGCTAGACTGCAAAAAAGTTTCACACATGGGGTATCCCTGTACTCAGGATAAGCAGCAGAATGTATTTTGGGGTGTCATTTCACATATACACATGGCATGTGTGAGCAATATATCATTTAGTGACAACTTTCTGTAAAAAAACAACAAAAAAAAAAGAAATAATAATTTTCCCGACACTTGTAGCAAAATATAAAATATTCCATGGACTCACCATGCCTCTCAGCAAATAGCTTTGGGTGTCTACTTTTCAAAAAGGGGTCATTTGGGGGGTGTTTGAACAGTCCCGGCATTTTACGCTCAATCTTAGCCACACATCACCCACTCTTCTAACCACTTGAAAACCAAGCCTTTTCTGTGCCTTTTTGTTTACATGAAAAAATATTTTTTTTTTACTAGAAAATTACTTTGAACCCCCAAACATTATATATTTCTTTAAAGCAGAGGCCCTATAGAATAAAATGGTGGATGTTGCAATTTTTTTTGTCACACGGTATTTGCGCACAGATTTTCCAAACGCAATTTTTGCGAAAAAAATACATTTTTTTTAAATTTATTGCACAAATACACTATATAATTCCAATTTGTTTGGTAAAATTTAAAAGATGATCTTATGCCGAGTTCATAGACACCTGACATGACATGCTTTAAAAATTGCGCACACCTGCGCAGCGGCAAAAACGTACGTACATTTTTAAAAACCTTTAAAAGTCTCTACAGGTTACCACTTTAGACTTACAGAGGAGGTCTACTGCAAGAATTACTGCACTCGATCTGGCGATCGCGGCGATACCTCACATGCATGCTGAAATTGCGGTTTACATATGACACTAGACCAACGCGTGCGTGTGCCATTGCGCGCAAGCACGGGGGAAAGGGGGCGGAGCTCGATTTTTTTTTTTTTTTTTGCTCTTTTATGTTATTTTGACACCTTTCCTTTAATTTTTTTTTTTTTTAAATCATTTTTATTGCTATCACAGTGAATTTAGATATCCCCTATGATAGCAATCGGTAGTGACAGGTACTCTTTTTTTTAAAAATTGGGGTCTTTTATACTCTAGATCTCTCCTCTGACCTTAATGCTTCTGACCACGCCAAAATTGGTGTGATAAAATACTTTCCCAATTTCCCAATGGCCCTGTTTATTTCTGGCGAAAAAGAAGTCATGAAATGCTCGTAGCCTCCGGCATCTTAGGCCATAGAGATGATTGGAGCCATTCTAATCTTCAATTAGCTCTATGGTTAGATAACTGAACCACCGGCTGCACTCTCGGGTTAACCGGTGGGACAGGAGAGCCCGAGAAAAACCACGGAAGGCTGCGGAAGGCGGCGGTGGGGGGGGGGGAGGCCCCTCCCACTGCATGTAAAAGCAGTCTAGCGGCCAATTACCTGCTAGGATTGCTTTTACATGTAAGCCGACCGCTGGCTGTAAAAAACGATACCAAGATGATGCCTAAATCTGCAGGCATCATCCTGGTATAACCACTCAAAGTCCAGCAACGTACCAGTACATTGCTAGTCCTTGTTTGGCATATAGGTTTTTTTTTTTTTCATGCAGCCTGTGGGCTGAACGGAAAAAAAGAGAACCTATCAGAAATCAGCACAAGAATAATGCGTAGTATTACTCATCATTAACCGCCCAAACAACCACCCACTGAATTTAATGATGGGTATACACGGCACTATCCACGTATACCAAAATAGGATTTTAACTGCAGTGCTGAAATCAGAAAATCACCACAGCTGCTATCAGCAAAGGTATCCATATATGCTGAGCGCAAACGCTGTTTGTGTCAGAATATATAAAATCAATGCGTGGTAGCCGACGAGGGACCTGCAAGAGAAACAGGTCACAAAAGAATGAAAAAACAAAGTACATTAAAAAAAGTACATTAGGAAGAGTAGGACATATAAAATGACTGACAACAACAAAAGTTTTTGGATTCTCATCATTAACCGCCCAAACAACCACCCACTGAATTTAATGATGGGTATACACGGCGCTATCCACGTATACCAAAATAGGATTTTAACTGCAGTGCTGAAATCAGAAAATCACCACAGCTGCTATCAGCAAAGGTATCCATATATGCTGAGCGCAAACACTGTTTGTGTCAGAATATATAAAATCAATGCGTGGTAGCCGACAAGTACCTGCAAGAGAAACAGGTCACAAAAGAATGAAAAAACAAAGTACATTAAAAAAAAGTACATTAGGAAGAGTAGGACATATAAAATGACTGACAACAACAAAAGTTTTTGGATTCTCATCATTAACCGACCAAACAGCCACCCACTGAATTTAATGATGGGTATACACGGCGCTATCCACGTATACCAAAATAGGATTTTAACTGCAGTGCTGAAATCAGAAAATCACCACAGCTGCTATCAGCAAAGGTATCCATATATGCTGAGCGCAAACACTGTTTGTGTCAGAATATATAAAATCAATGCGTGGTAGCCGACGAGTACCTGCAGGAGAAACAGGTCACAAAAGAATGAAAAAACAAACAAAGGACATTTAAATGTACAGTAAGAAGAGTAGAAGGACATATAAATTGACTGACACAACAACTGTTTTTGGATCCATTTATTTTTCTTTCTAACTGTTTCTTCATGTCTTGATTTGGGAGGGACTGCGATCTTCTGCGATCTTCTCTTCCAGCTTGGGTCTCTCAAAATGTCGATGGACATCCAACATCCTTCGAGACCCTGTGTTTGTGTGCCCTACACTGTGTCGTGCTGTACCCTACACTAAAACTCCACTAGTGTATGGTAGCGCTCAAAACATTCCCCGATGCAGAGACCAGGTTGGTCAGGACATTTGGGACAATAATAACGGGTGTCACGCCTAAATCCGCGCCTGCTACAGACACGACATCTTCTTTGGGGCCATCTTTGGGTAGGGGTACTCGGGAGGGCATAAGGAAAATGCCTCTCATGCAGCCGGCTCACTGCATCTGGAAGGGGAAGTTGGGCAGGCATGCCTCCTGGGTACAGGTAGGCAAGGATGATCTCTTCCTGGAATTCCCGGAAAGATCCAGTTCGTCCTGACGCCTTGTATAGGACAAAGGCGTTCAGCATCGCCAATTGGAATAAATAAACAGACACTTTTTTGTACCAGCGTCTGGCTTTACGGGCAACTAAATACGGCGCCAAAATCTGGTCGTTAAGGTCCACCCCTCCCATGTTAAGGTTATATTCGTGGACACAGAGGGGTTTCTCCACAACGCCAGTTGCCGTAGTGATTTGGATTGTCGTGTCTGCGTGAAGGGAGGACAGAACATAAACATCCCGTGTATCCTTCCACTTCACCGCAAGCAATTTGTCCGTTTTCAAGCAGGCTCTCGCCCCCCGACTAAGACGGGAATCTACAAGCCGTTGGGGGAAGCCCCGGCGATTATGTCGCACGGTGCCACATGCGCCAATTTGTAATTCGAGCAGGTGACTAAATAGTGGCACGCTTGTATAAAAGTTGTCCACGTACAAATGGTACCCCTTTCCGGATAAGGGTGACACCAAGTCCCAAACGATCTTACCGCTGCTCCCTATGTAGTCTGGGCAGTTGGGGGGCTCCACACAGCTATCTTTTCCCTCATAGACCCGGAAACTAACTGTATAGCCTGTGGCCCTGTCACACAATTTATACAGTTTGACCCCGTATCTGGCACGCTTGCTGGGGAGGTACTGTTTCATAGCAAGGCGGCCAGTAAATTTAATCAGGGACTCGTCAACGCAGACAACTTGTTCGGGGGTAAACAAGGCTGCAAACCGCTGATTGAAGTGGTCTATGAGGGGCCGAATTTTGTGGAGCCGATCGTATGCAGGGTCTCCCCGAGGACGACAGATTTCATTGTCGCTGAAATGCATAAATCGCAGAATTTGCTCATATCTCGCCCTGGACATGGAGGCAGAGTACATGCGCATATGGTGAAGTGGGCTAGTGGACCAATATAGCCGCAATTCACTCTGTTTAGTTATGCCCATGTGGAGGGAAAGGCCCAGAAAGATCTTAAATTCGGAAACCGTTAAAGGTTTCCAGCCGAATTGTCTGGCAAGGGGCGAATTTGGGTTGGCGGCGATAAATTGTTGAGCATATAAATTTGATTGATCCACAATAGATCTGAAAAGATCTTCCGTGAAGAACAGCTCATAAAAGTTCAGGGGCGTAAAACCAGCTGTCTCCACGTGGATTCCAGGTTGGGCGGTGAATGGGGGAAGTACTGGCGCTGTAGTATCAGTGGGTTGCCAATTAGGAAATGCCAGCGCATCAGGGAGGGCACTATGGGCTCTACGGGCCTGTCTTCGAATACGCGGTGGCTGCGGGCCACTACTTGTGCTAGCCACCGCACCAGCTTCAACTGCACTTAGGGGACTCGCCACGTCACCAGGTCTTACTGCAGTGCTGGTTGTACTAGGTCCAGGGTGTACTAGGCCGCTGGCGCTTGCCAGGTCGCCAGAAGGATGAGCGGCACTAGTACCCACACTCTGCTCCATACGAGCACCCTGCGATTCCTGCATCTCAACAACACCAGAATGGGGTCGGGTACGCCTGGGTCTAACAGGGACCCATCTGTCGTCGGAGCTATCTGTCAGGGAGCCGCTGCTGTCATTTGGTTCGTATACTGACCCTGATTCTGCCGGTGAGGCTTCCCCATCGCTCTCACCTGACATGGTCATCATACTGTAAATAGCTTCATCACTGTACGAACGTTTAGACATTTTGGTAACTAAATTTACCCGTACAGTGATGCGACTCACAGGTAATAAAAGCACCTGGTTGTCGAAGACTATTTCAAGCGCTACCAAAAAAACTGCTAATGCTAGCAGGGATCAGGCCTGACTCTGCTAACACAGCGGTTTTGTGTCTTGTGTTTTTTTGTAAGTGACAGTAATCTGTTGATTACTACACTTACCTGGGTGAAAGGGTTAAACGCAGGTGCTGGCAGGAATCAGTGCTGATCGTGCAAACACTGCGTTTTGGGAACCCTAAACTATGGGGGCGCTAGTATAGCTCTGATCAGATCAGATATTGATCTGTTCAAACACTATACTAGAAATGGAAGTGTAGGTGCGTGCGTGTGTGCGTGCGTGCGTGTGTGGCAATCAAGGGGTTACTTCTAAACTATGCGCTGGGGATCTGGGGGGGGTGGCGGGGACCCTAAACCTCCTTTGGGAAAGAAACTAGCTAGCTAGCACAACCTCAAGTCACAATGACACCAATACAAAATACAGTAAAAACAGTATATTATGTGTGTATTAGTGCTAATGTGACAGAGGGTGTAGGGGTTAACGGGATGTGATCAGGGGGGGATCAGGGGTTTAAATCTTTATTGGAAGGGGCTGGCGGGTATCCTAAGGATAAAAGGAACGGTGGCAAGCGCTAAACCTGGTCACAAGTCACACTTATACAGGTATATAGAAAATGCTATATACTGTATACAGTGTGCGTTGTGGCAGGGGGTGTAGGGGTGATCAGGGGGGGATCAGGGGATTAAATCTTTATTGGGCGGGTGGGGGGGACCCTAAACCTGCTTGGGACACAAACTTAGTCGCCTGCGCTAATTCTGATCACAATCACACTAATACAAAAATACAAAAACACAGTATATTACGTTTGTATTAGTGCTGATGTGACAGAGGGTGTAGGGGTTAACTAGCGGTGATCAGGAGGGGATCAGGGGGGATCAGGGGCTCAAATCTTTATTAGGGGGGGGTGGCGGGTAATTCAAGTGGAAAAAGGGGGGTCGCAAGCGCTAGACCTGACCACAAATCACACTTATACGGGTATATAGCAAAATGCTATATACTGTATACGGTGTGTGTTATGGCAGGGGGTGTAGGGGTGATCAGGGGGGGGTCAGGGGCTTAAATCTTTATTGGGCGGGTGGCGGGGACCCTAAACCTTCTTGGGACAGAAACTTAGTCGCCTGCGCTAATTCTGATCACAATGACACTAATACAAAAATACAATAACACCGTATATTGCGTTTGTATTAGTGCTGATGTGACAGAGGGTGTAGGGGTTAACGGCGGTGATCAGGGGGGGTTCAGGGGGGATCAGTGGGTTAAATCTTTATTAGGGGGGGGTGGGGGGTAATTTGAGTGGAAAAGGGGGGGTCGCAAGGGCTACACCTGTTCACAAATCACACTTATACAGGTATATAGGTATATGCTATATGCTGTATATAGTGTGTGTTGTGTCAGGTGCTGTAGGGGTTAATTGGGGGGGCGATCGGGGGTGAAATGTGCCTATCTAGCTGTGTGTGATGTGCTTGGTGCAATTACTCACAGTAAGATGTGCTCTCCTCTCACGCTGGATCCGAAAAGACCGTTGGGAGGGGAGGGCACATCTCCTCTAAGCCTGTGTTTACATTTCACAGGCTTAGAGGGAGATCTGATTGGGCAGGACCGATCAACAGGTCCAGACCAAAAATGATTGGCCTGGACCTGATGACTGATCGGTTCTGAACCCAATCGAGTCATCGGCGGCGGCGGCGGCGGGGCGCGGGAGCGCGCACAGGGCCGGCAAAAAGTGCTGACGTAGGCCTACGTCAGTTTGCCTGGCCGGGGCTGAGCGCCGACGTAGATCGTCGTGCGCCGGTCGTTAAGTGGTTAAAGTAGCGCAGTGCCAAATTGAAAAAAATGCTCTGGTCAGGAAGGGGGTGAAACCTTCCAGTGCTTAAGTGGTGAATTTGTTGTAAATAAATATGAATTTTCTGAAAGCTTGAGAGAAACATTTGCAGTCTACAGAAACAGAGGCACTGAACACAAGGACAGATTTTTCCTTGCTGCATCTGGTTTGGGTTCTTTCCAAACCACAAGCAAATTGGTAAAGTGAAAATGAGTACTTGGAATTTAAAAACGGGTTTACAGAGGTTTTTTTTTACCTCCTCCTCGGCGCTGTCCCCTGTCCTTTTTGGCACAAGATGTCCCCAGTCTTCCAGGTGGAATGCACACTGGACATCATTTAACCCAGAAGAAATACTGAGTGTGCGGGGCTTTCCCACAGCACCCTGCAGTCTCAGTATAATGATGCAGATATGTGCTGCCATCAGCACCACTGTCTGCATGATTGAGGATCTCCCAATGCCAGAAAAAAAATACAAAGATGAAGAGTACCACATGCCCAGCCTGAAGACTTTGCAAAAAAAAAAACGACTATGTATCAGGTTGCTGTGGGGGTCATAAGGGGAACCCAGAGCTGGCCTTACAGAAATTAAAAAGTACTTTCTGGTGGATTTCATTTTTAAGGTACAAGTAAACCCTCCTATCATTTTCAGCCAGGGAAGATGCCATTTTGGCCTCTCTTTAATCTTCAACTGCCATGATGTGAGGATGCGGCACATGTGATCAGTTAGGACAACAGCCATTTAACAGTTTGACAGCTTGGTTGAGAGCACAACCAATGTGATACATTCCCAGCAACGTGATAGGAATGCAAATGTTTTTTTTCAAACTGAAAAAGCTTGAAGCAGTATCAATGGGTTTAGTAACTCATGACTCCATGTACCATTTATGATGGATGGAAGATGAGCAAGACAATCTCACTTTACCTGTATGGTGGTCTGCGCTTCTCGCCCGCGAACTGGAAGAGGTCATCCGTAAAATATTTTGGCACTTCATAGTCATCCAGTAGTTTCTGTCTCTTGGGATGTTCTCCATAACTGCTGTCAAAGATGTAGAGCGGACTGTCATCCCGGGTCCCCTCCATGTACTCAATGTAATATTTCATTTTCATCTTCACCGAATATCCATCGTTATCCTCTCCACATTTGAACTTCTGATTGCGATACTTTCGTTTCAGCCTTTCCAGAGTCCATTTCTCTTGAGCTGGCCAACCAAGCTGAGCATTGATGAGGACTACTGGCTTGTAAGGCTTCTCAAAGCGCTCAATAAATTGTTCAAGGTTGAGCTGGGTAGCATCAGCCCGCTCTACATTATCCTGTTGTGGGATAAAAAAAAAAAAAAAACACAACAGTCTTAAAACTGAACCGAAATTTAAGTGGTTTTAAAGGCTCAAGATTTTACCCTAATGCATTAAAGGATAAGTTAACCTTTGGGAACATGTTCCACATGTTTTTAGGGGGTGGACAGTCACACAGCACGGCTCAGGAGCAAGCATGCTCGAGTGCCCCCATAGCAAAAAGCTTGCTATTGGGGGCACTTGGCAAGGGGAACGCAAAAAAAAAAAAAGTTCATAAATTTAGCCCAAAAGGTATTCTGCTCTTTTTTCTTTGGGGTGAAAATAACCCTAATCTGTGCATATTATTTAGTCTGCGTGAAAGTGTCCAAAAACTAAAGGATAAAAATCCTGATGTTCCTAATGGCCTCGCTCATTTCTTAGAAGTCCCAAAATGCCACAACAGTAGAAATACCCCCCAAATTACCCCTTTTTGGAAAGTAGATAGTCAAAGGGTATTTAGTAGGAGGCATGGCGCGTTTTTTTGAAGTTGTCATTTTGTGGAAAATGAAATAACAAAAAAATTCACTTCTGGTTTTTTTTTTTTTTTACATACTGTTACCAATGCAGTACAGCATCATATAACTGGTGTGGCTGTGATCAGGGACACTGACCGGTGACCGTACAAAAAAAAAAAAAAAAAAAAAGTATTATTTATTTTTTTAAACACATTGCCACCAGAGCAATATAATTAGTGATCGACCAATATGGTTTTTTTTTATTGCCGATACTAATATTTTGGTCATCGCATATTGGTATCGGCCGATATCTGCCAATATTTTCAGACATTTAAGGTTTAAGATACTGTTGAGGAGGGATCTGGGGGGTGTAAAAGGCCCCAAACCCCTCCTCTGCACTAGCATTCAAAACACCAAGTTTGGCTGTCTTAAATGCTGTCGTTTTTTGAATTTGGCGGCGAGTACCCCAAAGTGAGGTCATGACATCACTTCCGGGTTTTTACATGGAGACCTGGTCAGAGCCGAATGTGGCATTGATCGGGTCTTTGGCGGCCGTGCAGGTAGGATGCCCGGGTCTACCGGTGGGATGGGAGACCCTGGCGAGCCGCGGAGGGTGGCAGACGTCCCCTCCCGCTCCTTGCAATGACAGCCGAGCGGCTTGTAATTACAAGACAGCCCATCGTCGGCTATGGACGCCGGTACCGGGGTGATGCCTCTAGCTGCAGGCATCACTCCGGTACAGCACTTTGGCTTGGAGCCGATAATCAGCAGATTGGCTTTGCCGATAATCGGTCGATCCCTAAATATAATGCTACGATAGTAACACTGTACTGCTCTGGAGAAGTGATCAGGAGTTTTTTTTTTTTACATTGTGCTTGCTTTTAGCAGTGCATTACATTGCTACAAGCAAACATTTTATTGAATGAAACTGATTTATTCAGTCTGTTTTGTTGCGATTAGCTGCAATTGGTCAAAGCCAATAACATAGTACAAATGGGCTGTGATTGGCCCTGTTCGTACCATGTGATCAAATTGACAAATTTACAGCTCACATGAAAGAAAGCCATCTACTGTGTAAAACTGTCATGTGACCTGCTGCGATTCGTCACAGCGATCAGATAGTTCGAGCAACGAGCTGGTACACTGATCATTCATCAGCTGTGTCCTGTGGATACGGCCAGTGACAGATCACGCGGAGCACGATCCAGGAGGACGTATTATGACCTCCACCCAGATCGACGAGAGGCCAGTGCTAGCGTCATCCGACCAGCCTAGGTCCCCAGCGGGGACTGGTTAAATAAAATAAACAGCCCCATAATGGTATAATAATAAAAAAAGGGTATATACTGTTTAATACACTGTCTCACCCTGCTCTGCACATACTCAGTTGCTCTCTATTTTGTGGCACTGCACTGAAAAAAAATGTAAAGGCCAATCTGCTGACAGCATAAAGATTTACTGCAGGGATTAGGGATCTGGGCTACAGCAAGATGGCAGCATTCAGCAGGAAGAATCAGGAACAATGTGGAGGCAACTTCCGGCACACACATATTGGTAACATAATTAATGTATAATGTATGTTCCTTGCTAAAGAACATTTTTTTTTTCAAGTTGCTATGGATAAAGTTCCAATTTAATGTGCAGGATAGAAACAAAATTATTAGAAGCTTTGTTTTAAAGTACAAATCTTCCTGTTCATAACAGGGTGTGACTGCACAGTTCTACCAAAATCAAATGATCAAATAATTTCCCTGTAACCGATTTGGTGAACAGTAGAAGAATGACAAATATTTTAGATATATACATTTCCAGGGCTATATTTTGCGTTGTAGTTTAAATCAATCCACACCCTCTGCTTAACACACTTCAGTTGGTTTGGGCTGAATTAGAGTGTTTGCTCTGGAATTGTACAGATAGCTGTATTTGTGCACATGATAAGGCCTAACTGAAACATGTTGACCTGGGAGAACAGCTCATAGGGTGAAAAGGAAGTGGCCTGTGCTTATTGCAAGAAGAACCAATGTCGCTAAGTTAAAGTGGAGTTCCAGCCATTTCTGTGTTTATTAAAAGTCAGAAGCTACAAAAAAAAAAAAAAAAAAAAACCTACCGTTAGTTGACCGGTAACAGTTTTTCTACGAACCTTCCAGGACAGCAAACGTATGAGAGATGTCATGCTCCTCCCTACCGGAAACACAATCAATTCACAGCTGTTAAAAGGCCCCACCCTTCCCCTTGTCCCTCAGTTGTACCAGAGTAGTTTCCACAACCAAAGAACAAGGGATGTATAATCACTTAGGTATTTACCACCTACCTTTTACATTTTTTTCACACACCCTTTTAACAGGGCGAGAAGTAGGCCTGCCGTCCTGGAAGGTTCGTAGAAAAACAGTTACCGATCAACGGTAGGTTTTCTCCTCTCACCTTCCAGGATGGCAAACTTATGAGAGGATAATAAATCAAACTCCAGGCCTACCTTCGGGTGGGACCACTGCCGGTAGGACCTTTTGGCCAAAGGCTAGATCTTGTTAAGACAGCACATCCATTTAGTAGTGCTTCAGAAACGGGTCATGGCTGGACCAGGTGGCTGCATTGCGGATCTCTTCCCAAGATGCTCCAGCTTTTTCAGCCCAGGATGTTGCCAGGGCTCTTGTTGAGTGTGCTTTCAGCTTTGCTGGCGCAGGAACACCTGAAACCGCATAAGACCTGTTGATGGCTTGCTTAATCCACCTAGAGACTGAAGGTTTTGAGGCCTGCAGTCCCTTTCTTGGTCCAGAGTGGAGGATTAGAAGAGGACTAGACCTTCTAAACTTCTTGGTCCTCTGTAAATACGTGAGGAGGCACCCCCTCAGATCTAAGGAGTGAAATTTCTCTTTTTCATTCTTAGGGCTATTACAGAAGGATGCCAAAATTATTTCCAGCTTGCTTTTAAAGGAAGATGCTACTTTGAGCAGATATAATGGATCTGGCCTGAGATTAACCCTATCCGGGAGGATTAACATAAAAAGCTCCTTTACAGAGAGCCCTTGTAGATCCCCCTACCCTTCTGGCCGTTGGAACGTCCAACATGAAGGTTAGTTTAAAGGTTATTAACTTAAATGGAACCTCCTCTATAGGTTCAAAGGCGCTACTTTCTAGAACCCTAGTCAAATCCCAAGGTGGGAACCGGTTTCTAGTGACAGGGGTAGCTCTATCCCTGGCTAACAAAAATCTTTTAACTAGAGGCTCCTTCGCAAGTCTTGCCTCTAGAAAAACAGAGCTGCTATCTGTACCCCATCTTGTAAAAATTCCAAGATAATAAGGACAGAGGTGGAGGCAGTCTGCTTCTGCCTACACCAAATACAAAAGGTTTTCCAAACTTTCAAATATATCTTTTTTGTTACTGCTTTTTTGCTCAGGAAGAGTGTATCCATCACTCTGAGTAACCTTTCAACCTTAGGACCTGGCGTTCAGTAACCAGGCCGTGAGTTGGAAAAATTCTGGTTTTGGGTGCAAGACTGGTCCCTGCGATAGCAGGTCCGAGAAACTCGGGAGCTTCCAAGGGGTGTCTATCGAGAAGGCTTTAAAGGTTGCAAACCATGCCCCCTCCTTGGCCACCACAGGGGCAATCAGGAGGAGGCCGAGTCCCGGGTAGTGACAGTTTTTGTAGAACTCAAGGAATCAGGATTAGAGGGGGGAAGGCATAAGCCAACCTGAACTCCCATTTTTGGGTCAGAGCATCCAGGCACAACAATCCTTTTTCCTGCGTCAGGGAAAATAACTTTTCTACTTTCCTGTTTTGCAGAGTGGAAAACAGATCCACTTCAGGGCAACCAAACTTTTTGACCAGAATCTGAAAAACCCTGGGACCCAATTCCCACTCTTCTTGCTTTATGAGATGACGACTGAGGTCTGCTTCCCCGTTGTTTTCTCCTTTTATATGGATGGCCATCAGGGAGGCTATTCTCCCTTCGGCCCAACCTAGGATTTTCTGGGTCAGTTCAAAGAGAGGTCTTGACCTGGTGCCTCCTTGGTGATGTAGGTAGGCTACTGTTGTAGCATTGTTGGAGAAGATTTGCACCTCTTTGCCCTGCAGGGAACTTTTAAAAGCCTTTAGGGCTTTGCTCACCGCTTTCAATTCTCTGAAATTTGAGGAGGCCTGTGCCACCTCTTTTCCCCAGATGCCCTGAGCTCCTTCTAGATGCACCCCCCACCCCCAGGTGCTTGCGTCCATGGTGACCCTTACGGGGTTCCACTGACCCCAAGGTCTGCCTTTGCCCAGATTGCTTGGATTCAACCACCAATCTAGGAACGCTTTTACCTGGGAGGTGCGGACCACTTTCTCGTCCAGGGACTCTACCTTCTTATCCCAGGAGAAAAGGTGGAAGAACTGGAGGTCTCTGGAGTGGAACTGCGCCCAGACTACAGCTGGGATGCAGGCTGTCATGAGCCCCAAAACTCTCAGAAAATCCTTCCTGGAGCATGAGGGGGCCTCCTTTAGGGTTTTCACAGCTGAGACTGGGAGAAAAAGGCTCTGAATCCTTGACTCTATCCGGTACCCTAAGTAGGTCCAAACCTGGGCCAGTTCCAGGGAGGACTTCTCCTGGCTGATTAACGAGCCCAGCTTCTGCAGGATTGTCATTACCCTCTGGGGGAATTTTGGTAAAAATCCTTGGACTAGCCGCAAGGCCAAACGGAAGAGCCCTGAACTGCCAATGCTCCATCCCTTTTTCGGTGACCACCGCAAATCTCAGAAAGGCCTGATGTTCTGGGTGAATTGGAACATGCAGGCAAATATCTGAGGTCCATTGTAGTCAAACACATCTTTTTGAAGGTTTCTGCGTACCGAAAAATGTTTTCCCCTGGAAAATTTCTTGTATACCAGAAATTTGTTCAGGCTCTTTAAATTAATAATGAGACGGAACTTTCCCGATGGCTTGGGTACCACAAACACGTGGGAGTAGAAGCCCTGGAAGCGCTGGTTTTCTGGCACGGGAATTATCACTAGTTGATCTGCTGTTTGAATTCCCTGTAACAGAGCTCTCCTTTTTTGAACCTGCATAGGGGGATGAGTCAAGGTTATTGAAACTGGCGGTATTGAAGAGAATTGAAGGCGATAGCCTTCCTGAATGAGCCGATGAATATATGGGCAAACTGAGATTCTTTCCCATTGGGGAACAAAATGCTGCAGCCTGCCCCCCACCATGATCCTGGTGTCACTTGTTATTTCTGGCGCCAAAGGATGAAGAGGGGAAAGCAAACTGTTCCTTTGCCTACCTCTTCCAAGACCCCATCTTTTAATGGGCTCTTTCCTTGTTCTCTGGGGATTTTGCCCTTGGGGGCCACAAAAAGTCTTCCTAGCCCTCTCCCTTTTGGGTTTGGTAGGAAACTTCTTCCCCTTTTCTGAGGATCTGGACAAGACCTCATCCAGGCCTGGACCAAAGAGTAGAGACGCTTCAACAAAAAGGTAGCCCACAGAGCTTGGCTTTTGAAGTAAAGTCATCATCCCATTCTTTAAGCCAGATGGCTCTCCTGGCTAAGTTAATAAGAGCTCCCGGTTTGGCTGAAGCCACCACTGACTCTACAGCCGCATCTGCTAGGTATGCGACTGCTTTCCCCATGATCGAGAGAGAGTCTTGTAAATCCTGTGATTTAATTTGTGCCAGATGCTTTGTCAGCTTATCCATCCAGGAATTTGCATTCCTAGCAACCCAAGTGGCTTCAAGGGCTGGTCCCAAAGTGGCCGAGTTGGCCTCCCAGGCCTTCTTCAGCAAGGACTATTTTACGGTCCATAACATCCTTAATATTCCCTGTACCCTCAAAGGAGAGGTCTGACCTCTTCGTTACTTGAGATAGGGGGCATCTAACTTAGGGTTTTGAAAAACCTTTCTACTGCATCCTCCTTAAAAGGGGAATCTCCTTTTCCAGGATTTTTGTTTAACTAGATTCTCTGGTGATCGCCATTCTCTAAGGATTAAACCCTTCAGAGACTGGTGAACCGGTATCACTTTAAATGGGTTTTTTTCCTAACCCTTGAAAAAGAGAAAATTGGCCCGTGGGACTTTGAATGAGGTTGGTACATGTGGCTGGAAATAACAAAAGATGGATATTTGGAAAAAAAATCTTTATTATAAAGAGTTTGATTAAGTATAAAAGTCAATATCATTATGCGCCTTGAGGACACTTGTAATGGCAAACTTGGTTGAAGATCATACAATACATAAATGCATTTGAATAACATACATGATGATATGCGTACGGGTACAATACATCTTGGTCTCAAAAGTAAAAACATGGTAATATAATATTAACATGACATATACATGTAAAGCATCTTGGCTGATGCGTTTCGCGACTTAAATAATTTTTGTTCCTTTAGATATGTTTTAAATGCACTTACTCTTGAAGAAGCGAGCATTTATTTCCAGCCACATGTACCCACCTCATTCAAAGTCCCACGGGCAAATTTTCTCTTTTTCTGTTGATTTCAGGATGGAGGTGGTATACAGATGGCACCAGACCATTTTCCTGTTTTGCTATTTTCCTAACCCTTTATACATTTTGTCTCGAGTGGAAATTTCCTTAGGGGGGGTCAGGAATTTCCTCTGAAATATAAACCGCTTGGGGATGTCCTTGCAAGTCCTCCAGGCCAAATAGGTTTCTATCCCTTTTAGCTACCTCTACCTCACTATCAGGGTCTACTTCGCTCTCCTCCCCAGAGCTACCCTGAGAACTTCCCTGTTCTTCCATATCCCCTCAATATTCTCACTCCCTTATTTGAGCAGGGGGAAGGTCCTGGGATATTGGTACAAAGACAGATGGGCCTGCCTTGATACTAAACTTTCCTGGGAAGACAGGCCCTCTTTAATAAGAAGCTCAATTGACTCTGTACCCTGGGGAAGGGAAACTGAGCTACGAAAAGACTGTATAGTGGCTAGGGCTGGGCGATAAATCGATCTATCGATTTTTTAGTGTGAAACGATTTTTTTTTCTTCCAAACTCGAGTTTTTTCTACAGGAACCGAACTCCCCAGTAACGGACCACCGCCGCGCCTGGATGCGACGTCAGCTGCGGGCGGTGCGTCTGTACAGGGGCTGCGGCGCTCTGTGATAGGAGGTTGTTTGTGTGACGGAGGACCTGTTGTTGTGGGCATGCGCAGTGTGCAGGATCTGTGTGGGGGAGATTGGACGCGGTAAAGCTTTGAGTGCTGAGCAGAGGCGTCTGTTGCTGGAAGCAGAGAACGACGTGTGTGTGTGCAGGGAGGAGGCTGAGAAAGTCCCGGGCTGGTGTAACCTGCGTCCTCAGTACTGGGCCTTCCACCTGGACGTATAGTGGTGAGTTCCGCCTGTTCCTCCGGACAGCATCCGGCCAGCCTGCTCCTCTCCTCCCAGGTGTACAGGAGAGGCGAAGTCCTCCCTCCACCCCCTGCAGATCACTGTGGGTCTTCCTCTGCCACATGAATTCTTCCCTGCTGCAAATCGTACGATCAGATTGCATGGTCAGCTCACACACCTTACTATCTGATTGTATGATCTCTGTTATAAGTATGTAGTGCCAGGACAGGCCTGCTTGTATGGAGGTGGGTGAGATGGAGTAGGTAGGTCCTTCTATTACATACATACAGTAGATCTCAAGCTGATGGTGTGAACAGGTTGTAATGTGTGGGGTGAGCCTACAGGAGATAGTACAATAAGATTGTATAGACTCTGTACAGTTTCCCGTAGGGTCATCCCACACACACACACTACAATCAGATTGTATGGACTCTGTACAGTCCCCTGTAGGGTCACCCCACACACATTACAATCAGATTGTATAGACTCTGTACAGTCTCCTGTAGGGTCACCCAATGCGTACAGGCAACCTCAGATCTACTGAGTCTCCTGTAGGGTCACCCCACCTGTCACAATCTGATTGTACAATCAAATTTTAGATCTACTGAATCTGTATAATATATGAGGACCTGGCCTATCCATCTCTATACAGTCAGGCAGGTCCTTGTGCTAGGTGTTGGATGATCTAAGAGAGATTGTACAATCAGATTGTATAGACTGTATCTGCTATACACAGTACAATCTCCTTTGTATCTCCCTTCAGCTGTGTAGTGGGTGTGACTGATTGGATGCAGACTGAATGGATTGTTCAGGTTTGCTCTGATATAACACTCAAGTCTTGTTTACAGTGAGGGGTGCAGTAAAATCACGTTAAGCCAGGTTTGTACCGCTCCCCTTTTAGCTGCAGTCGCTGGGGAGGGGTGTACAGATGATGCAGTCGCAGTGTTTTGCGGTCACACCAGGAATTACCTACTGTCGTGTTTGACCTTTGCTGCTGCCAGGAATTCAAGACCCATTCATGTCCAATGCAGTGTGTGCGGGACACAGGAGTGTGACATTTAGGGGTTAAAAAAAAAGGCATCCTATCGCCTCACTGCCTATTCAACACTTCTGAAAAGTACAGATCACTTTTCAGAGGAGTCCTCGCCTCTAGCTAGTGTAGTGTAAAGAAGCCCTTATGGTGGCCATACAAGGCCTTCATAAATCATCAGTTTCTTCTCCCTTCTGATTGGAATAATCAGTCCAGTCTCTCCAGCAGGACAGTCACCAAGAACTGTATTCTGCTCTCTCCACAAAGTCGGTCTACAGACTCTATACTGCTCTCTCCAATAGAATTCTATACTGCTCTCTCCAGCAAGACCGTCATCAAACATTCTACATTGCTTAGGACAGTCAACAAGCACTCTACTACTCACTCCAATAGAACTCTACTATGCTTTCTTCAGCAAGACAGTCTACAAGCACTTTATAAAAAGTTGCACTTTTGACACTATATCTGATGTCTGCAGTCATTTTTTAAGTGCACTGAAAAAAAAAAAAAAAAAAAAAAACGAAGATTTTTTTTTTTTTTTAGGCAAAATGGCCCAGCCCTAAGTGGCTAACATTTCCTCCTGCATAGACTTTAGGAAATCCTTCATTAACCCCGAGGCCTCTTTACCAGCCAGTTTGTGAATACATTTGTAACAAAATGGCTTAGTGTGGGAGCTAGGTAGCCTCTCCCCGCAATTACCACATTTCTTCGAGAAACTAGTGCCTGCAGGTAAAGGGGGTGCTATAATGGGGGCCTCCTGGGTTCCACTTGGAGACTCTGCAAAAGAAGAGGAGAGACAACATATATCACTCTTGACAAATATCCCTAGTCAAGACGGGTTTGCAAGTCCTACTGGGGGTATAGAGATACTCAGGGATGCGACAACCCCTGTATCAGTCTCCAATAAAACAGGTATTAAGGAACCGCACTTCTCGGGTTCCAACCTGGTCTTTATTGACATTGCCATGGCAGGTTTCCTGGCTTTTGGGGCCTGGGACTCTGCTCCCACGCCGGTCTGGCGTCTCCTCCGAGTTCGCTTCCCTCTTTCGGGTAGCGTTGTGCATGCTCCGCCCGTGATGCTTCACCGGAAGTTCCGGTTCTCAAGCGAGGCTTGGAGCACGCTTTTCCGGCGGGCAATTTAAATCTTCCGGACGCCGACGGAAAATGGAGGAGACTTCTGCTATCCAGCAGGACACAAGCCTAGAGGGACCACCCAGGTGACCTGTGAGAAGCATTAGGAGGCGGGCAGGTAAAGTTCAGCCCTCCCCGGCATTCCTGAACCTGGCTCACAAGGGTTTTTTCAGGTCAGTGAAAAAAAATTTTTTTTTTCGCTGTGGGGAAACACAATCTAACTGAGGGACAAGGGTAAGGGTGTGGCATTTTAACAGCCGTGAATTGTGTTTCCAGTAGGGAGGAGCATGCCGTGCTGGAAGGTGAGCGGAGAAAATGTTTTCAGAGCAACTGAGTGCCAGAGATTCCTGCACCTTCACACCTCCGATCACTTCAATTCCTTCAACATCACACCTCAGATAACCCCAATTCATGCACCTTTAAACCTCGGTTCAACCCGGCTACCGGGACCTTCACAACTCTGATTACCTCGATTCCTGCACCTTCACACATCATGCAAGTCCCAATTCCTGCACCTTCACGCCTCAGGTCAGCCAGGTTCCTGCACCTTCACGCCTCAGGTCAGCCAGGTTCCTGCACCTTCACGCCTCAGGTCAGCCAGGTTCCTGCACCTTCACGCCTCAGGTCAGCCAGGTTCCTGCACCTTCACGCCTCAGGTCAGCCAGGTTCCTGCACCTTCACGCCTCAGGTCAGCCAGGTTCCTGCACCTTCACGCCTCAGGTCAACCAGGTTCCTGCACCTTCACGCCTCAGGTCAGCCAGGTTCCTGCACCTTCACGCCTCAAGTCAACCAGGCTCCTGCACCTTCACGCCTCAAGTCAACCAGGTTCCTGCACCTTCACGCCTCAAGTCAACCAGGTTCCTGCACCTTAACGCCTCAAGTCAACCAGGTTCCTGCACCTTCACTCCTCAAGTCAACCAGGTTCCTGCACCTTCACGCCTCAAGTCAACCAGGTCCCTGCACCTTCACTCCTCAGATTAACCAAATTCCTGCACCTTCACTCCTCAGATCAACCAAATTCCTGCACCTTCACTCCTCAGATCAACCAAATTCCTGCATCTTCATGCTTCAGATCACCCCAGTTCCTGTGCCTTCATACCCCAGATCAGTAGTGATTCCTGCACCATCACACCTCAGATCAGCCCCTATTCCTTCACAACTCAGTAGCCCTTTTCATATCTCCCCCCCCTCCTTTGGCCCAGCACTGTACCACCCCTCTCATCTGCCTCAGGCAAGGATGTGGCAGAGTTTGTCCACGTGTCCTCTGCACCAAAGCCATTAAAAAGCCAGTGTGGTAGGAGATCAGAAGCAAATGAATACAGACTGTGTTCTGACTATTTTAACAAAGTTCTAAGACGCCCACTTGCATAAACGGTCACCCATTTTTTCAGTAACAGAGATCCCCTAATTGCAGCCAAGCAAGCCATCTTTTTCCTCATGGTGGGCGGGGCTAGCAGGACTGAATGGCCTTATAAGTGACCAATCACAGTCCTCCTCCCCCTGGAAACTGGGACCAGCCTCCTGACAGACCGACACCCGATCTCCTCCCCATCACGGGAACTGCGTGGGTCATAGAACCAAACAGCATTTCCCATGTTGTAGAATGTGTGGGTGTACAGTGCCGGTCAGGAATGCGGAGATCGGCATGCACTAGCCGTGTGTCACTGAAACTTCCCTGCGCCACTGTGCAGATGGAAAGGGAGATGCGTGCCAACAAAAAAGGCTTCATGTGCCACTTGTGGAACACGTGTCGGGGGTTGCCGACCCCTGCTCTAGATTGTTTAACACTCTACCCCTGCTCAGTTGCTTTCGGCTTCTTTCACACGGCCGCTCCGGATTTCTCCTCCGCTGCGGGGCTCTTTTTTTTTTTTTTTCTTCACGGAGCGGATGACATTTCTGTCATCCGCTCCGTATGTCCGCATATCATCCCATCCGTTTGCGGATGATATACGGACATAATGTATGTCTATGGCATTGCGGATGTCAGCGGATGACACCGCTGACATCCGATTTTCCTTCCTTTCCATTTTTTGAATGAATGAAAAAATAGGGTTCTGTTCCGTTCCAAAAAACGGAACAGAACTGAAAGGAAGAAAATCGGATTTCAGCGGATGGTATTCCGCTGACATCCGCAATGCCATTGACTTACATTATGTCCGCAAAAAAATAGGATGATTTGCAGACACACGGAGCGGCCGTGTGAAAGGACCCTTCTACTTTCTATTTTTTAGTACTGTGCCCAAAACCAGAGTCTGATCAATCCCCCCTCGCAGGCTCTCCTGTGCCTTCTTGGAGCCCGGGACTGCTATACTCCATCGGGTCGGCTGCCGACAGAGGAGGAGAAGGAGGAACATCTTTGTCTCCCCTCCTCTGACGAATAAAGCCAGATATAACGGGGATTATATTGCTTCTGTTTTCAGTTTATTAGCCGTTTACAGGTAGGCAAGCATTTGATCAAACCGATCTCGATTTGATCAAATGCTTTTGAGGGCAGAAGAGAGATCTGGTGTCTAATAGACCCCAGATCTCTCCATAAAGAACACCTGTCACTGCCAACACCATCAATGCTGTTCATCCCTTGCGATAGTAATAAAGGCGATACCAAAAAAAAAAAAAAAATATATATATATATATATATATATATATAGAATAGGGTCAGTGTAAAAAAAAAAAAAATGGATAAAATAGTTTGTAAAAAAATATAAAGCTCCCCTGTCCTACTGTACAAATGCAAACAGTGGTTGCACCACACGTGATGTTTCGCCAAGAATGTCGGAGTGAAAGCAGTAATTCTAGTAACTCCCGTAAACCGCTTTTAGGCTCTATTCACATATTAGCATCCCAAGTTGTAGACAAAACCGCCACCATTCTGAATCACAAAAAATCACGGGACGCCCATTAGATTCCAGTCGCTTCAAAAGGCACCCAAAACGCTGCACGATTTTGCCGCGGTAGTCATACGGCGAATCACTGTAAAACCACGCCAACAGAATCGTGGGACTCCTGTCCCACAAAAGAAGTTCTAGAACTTCATTTGGGCGACAGGCATCCCGTGATTCTGTTTGGGTGATTTTACTGTCATTCGTCGGGGGACAATCTCTGCAAAATCATGCCGCGTTTTGGGTGCCATTGGAAGTGATGGGAATCGCATGAGCGTCCCGCGATTTGCTGTGTTTCAGGATCGTGGCGATTCTGCCCACGATCTGGGATGCCAATATGTGAACAGAGCTTGAATGTGTTGCCTATGTAGAATTTTTGGTACCATAGTGTCGCCATTTCACAGGCATGCACATTTTTTTTATCTTGACACGTTTGGTATCTATTTACTTGGCGCAACATCTTCTTTTAGATTTAAAAAGAAGAAAAAAAACGGGTATTGCGTTTGTGTGCGCTAAAATATAAAACAAACAATCACCATTTTATTCTCTGGGGCCTCTATTGTCTGAAAATATATGTTTGGGGTTCCAAGTTATTTTCTAGCAACAAAAAAAATGCTAAATTTTAGTATGTATGAGAGAAATGTCGGGATTGGCTGGAAGTTATTAGATGTACAGAACTAGAGGACACTTGGAGGATGCTGTAACCAGGATATCCCTCCCCTCCATGTGTACCCCCAATTCTATGAGATAGGGAACCATCCAATGTGGGCCCATTACAGGGGAAGTCCACCCACCGTCCAGCAGTACCAGCTCCTCAGTGAGCCCTCCCCCTATAATAATGGGTAGAGGTGGGGGCTCTCACTCACCCGCACATTATCGGTGCTCAGGCTGTACACCTCAATGTAATTATGGCGGCTCCAGTCCTGCGACTCTTTCAGCTCGGGCCGAGCGCTCCGCTTGGCCTCCTTGATCCTCTTCTTACTCTTGTGGTTCATCCCGAGTATTCCCTACCAGGCGCGCTCCTGGGCCCCCAGCAATCTCCGAGCAGCTCACCAGACACCCAGCGCCCCGCCCACCTTCGCCTACCCCCATCTCCGATTGGCTCAGAGGTATCAGGAAGCGAAGCGTCCTCCCGCACGCCTTGTCCTGAGAGAGCCGCCATGTTGGGAAGGTCAGCGAATACACGAAACTGTATAACACCAATACTTTTCATTTTCACCTTCTAACGGCGCCCAGCGTATTTTTTCATAACCGAATGACTGCACACGCGTCTACAGCGATAAAACCTTAAACTAAAGCTAAGCTTTTTCCTCTACAAAAATGGCTGCCGGGTTCCCCCGATGGCGCCATTAGTGCGCGACAGTATGGCGGCGCACGTGTGGAGGAGAACCCCACGGTGATGTCTCAGGATGGGGGAAGAAGGGGAGCTTCGGGTCGTGCTCCGGGAGTATGCGTACAGCCGAGAAGAGGGGAAGGAAGACGGGGAGCTCAGGCTGACCATCCCTGAGGTGCTGCTTGTATTATTGTCCACAATGGGGCGCCATGGGTTACGTGCAGAACCGCAGGCAACGCTTTAACCCGCTCACTGCTGGGGCGGCCAATCACTGCCCGATCCTGGGCACAGACACGCCCACTGTTCTCCTCTCCTTACATCACATCTACAGACCATGACACACACACACATTTATTTATATATATATATACACACTCACATTTATATATATATATATATATACAACCACATACAAACACAATATTACCAAAAGTATTGTGACACCTGCCTTTACATGCACATGAACTTTAACCACTTTACCACCGGAGGATTTTGCTGTCTTACGTCTGGGCCACTTTTTGCGATTCGGCGCTGTGCGACTTTAACGGACGATTGCGCGGTCATGCAACGCTGTACCCAAATGAAATTTACGTCCTTTTTTCCCCACAAATAGAGCTTTCTTTTGGTGGTATTTGATCACCTGTGCGATTTTTACATTTTGCGCTATAAACAAAAAAATAGCGACAATTATGAAAAAATAACAATATTTTTCACATTTTCTATATGAAATCCCCCCCCCCAAAAAAATGTAAAAATCAAAATATTTTGTAATTTTTGGCCAATTTGTTTTCTGCTACATATTTTTGGTAAAAAAAAATCGCAATAAGCGTATTTTGTTTGGTTTGTGCAAAAGTTATTGCGTTTACTGAGGGAAAGATTTCTGTCGTTTTTGGTGTTTTTTTTTTTAACGAGTAATGCAATTTTTTTTTTGTGGGACTGCGACATTGCGGCGGACAGATCGGACCCTTGACTGACATTTTTGACACTTTTGGGGGTACCAGTGACATTACTACAGTAATCAGTGCTATACATATGCACTGTAAAAATGACACTGGCAGGGAAGGGGTTCATTTTATTGGAGAGGGAGGGGTTAATGTATGCCTGGTGCTTACTGACGTGTGTGGGGGGAGGTGACTGAGTGACACATGGACAGATCGCAGGTTAAGCTATGCTGAACCCTGTAATCTGTCCCTGCCTGTCACTTAGGAGATCCGCCCGCTTTGTTTACACAAGCGGGCGGATCTCCACACTCGATTCCCCGATGATCGGGGAAGAGCAGTGGGGATTGCCGCTGCTCCTCCCCTGGCCCGACTCCCGCTGTGATTGAACACAGCGTGCGCGCCGCCGAGAAAGAGGAATGTCTGGTGACGTAGGTCTATGTCGCCAGACGTTATCAAGTCACTTTGCAGCAGTAGAGCTCTAGTGAGCAGTGCAGAAGTGGTTAATGGCATCCTAGCCTTAGTTTGTAGGGTTCAATATTGAGCTGGCCTACCCATTGCAGCTATAACAGCTTCAACTCTTCTGAGAAGGATTTCCACAAGGTTTAGGAGTGTGTCTATGGGAAGGTTTGACCATTCTTCCAGAAGCTCATTTGTGAGGTTTGGGATCTGATGTTGGAGGGAAGACCTGGCCCGGCAGTCTCTGCACTAATTCACCCTATCGGGTTGAGGTCAGGACTCTGTGCAGGCCAGTAAAGATCCTCAACCCCAAACTCGCTCATCCATGTCTTTATGGACATTGCTTTGTGCACTGTTGAGAACTCATGTTGGAACAGGAAGGGGCCATCCCCAAACTGTTCCCACAAAGCTGGAAGCATGAAATTGTCCAAAATGTCTTGGTATGCTGAGGCCTTATGAGTTCCCTTCAGTGGAGCTAAGGGGCCAAGCCCAACCCCTAAAAAACAACCCTACACCATAATCCCCCCTCCACCAAATGATTTGCACCAGTGCACAAAGCAAGGTCCATAGAGACATG
Organism: Pelophylax lessonae; assembly: GCF_965119305.1. Taxonomy (NCBI): domain Eukaryota; kingdom Metazoa; phylum Chordata; class Amphibia; order Anura; family Ranidae; genus Pelophylax; species Pelophylax lessonae. Next base: position 65,088,970 of record NC_138778.1, on the reverse strand, counting down.
AGGCATGAGTGAGTTTGGGGTGGAGGAACTTGACTGGCCTGCACAGAGTCCTGACCTCAAACCCGATAGAACACCTTTGGGATGAATTAGGGCAGAGACTGTGAGCCAAGCCTTCTGGTCCAACATCAGTGCCTGACCTCACAAATGCGCTTCTGGAAGAACGGTTAAACATTCCCATAGACACACTCCTAAACATTGTGGACAGCCTTCCCAGAAGAGTTGAAGCTGCTATAGCTGCAATGGGTGGGCCAACTCAATATTGTACCCGACAGACAAGACTGGGATGCCATTAAGGTTCATGTGCGTGTAAAGGCAGGTGTCCCAATACTTTTGATAATATAGTGTGTGTGTATATTTATTACAGTAACCTATATAATATAGAAGTATAGATATATACAGTATATATAATTATATTACAAGAATATATATGCAATGTTATTATTATACTGGATTTATATAGCGCCAACAGTTTGCACAGCACTTTACAACATTAGGGCAGACAGTACAGTTAAAATACAATTAAATACAGAAGGAATCCGAGAGCTCTGCTCGTTTGAGCTTACAATTTAGGAGGGAGAGCCAAGTGATACAAAAAGTAATAGCTGTGGGGGATGAGCTGATGGAGAAAATAAAAGTACAATTGTTAGGTGTGGGCAGGATAGGCTTCTCTGCAGGGCCGGCCTTTTGGGTGTGCGAGCTGTGCGGCCGCACAGGGCGCCATGGGCAACAGGGGCGCCGTGCGGCCATCACAGCTCACAGAAGATCAGGCCGCACAGCGGGAGGTAAGCTGCGACCGCGGCCTGGACAGGGTTAACACAGGCCGCGGCCGCCGCTTACCTCCCGCTGTGCCCCCTGGTCTCCTACTGCTGGAGACTGAGCTGTGTATCACACACAGCTCAGCCACAGAGACGCCGCCGCTGACTGATCCCTCCTCCTCCTCTGCAGGGATGCCAGAGGAGAGAGATCGTCAGCTCCTCCTCCTCCCGCCCCGCCCACACTCCCTGGGGATGTGGGGGCTGGAAAAAAAGCTGCAGACAGGGTGAGGTAAGTGAGGTCTCTCTCCTGCAATAATGTAAGGGGGGCTCTGTGTGGGGGGGTCTCTGATGTAAGGGGGGCTCTGTGTGTGGGGGGGCTTTGTGTGGGAGTCTCTGATGTAAGGGGGGCTCTGTGTGGGGGGGCTCTCTGATGTGGGGGGGTCTCTGATGTAAGGGTGCTCTGTGTGGGGGGTCTCTGATGTAAGGAGAGCTCTGTGGGAGGTCTTTGATGTAAGGGGAGCTCTGTGTGGGGGGTCTCTGATATAAGGGGGAACCCTGATGTAAGGGGGGCTCTGTGGGGGGCCTCTGATTTAAGGGGGGCTCTATGGGGGTCTCTAATGTAGGCGGGGCTCTGTGAGGGTCTCTGATGTGAAGGGGGGACTCCGTGAGCGTCTCTGATGTAAGGGGGCTAAGTTATTAGTGATCATAAAAAGGAAAATAAAGTTCAAAAAAGGTGCAAGAAAATGCACGGGGGGGGGGGGGGGCGCCACAGGATTAGCTCGCACAGGGCGCCTGAACACCTAAGGCCGGCCCTGCTTCTCTGAAGAGAAACGTTTTAAGGGATCGCCTAAAAGTGGATATAAGAAATTGAAAGAAAAAGATGGGGCTTTGCAGGCCAGTGGGAGTAGAAGGATCAGACCAAAAACCAGTTTATAAAACCAAATAACATTTTATTTATACATACGCTAAAACGCATGGACCGCCATGCATCATAAATTTAGTTTAACATACAAATGAATAAAATCAAGCAAAATGGGTCATTAGCAACATAGAAATACATCCCGTAAGGGAAACAAGATCACAGCCTGTGTAGGATGGAGAGTGGGTCTCACGGTGGAATCGGTCAATGTAGGTCCCCAGCAAGCCGACGCGTTTCGCTCAAGGCTTCCTCAGGGCCTGAGAGACCATAACAGACCGGTATCTCTCTGAATGAACATAAAACATAACCAGATAAGTATCATTCAATTGTATATCTGTTAATGAATAAACAATATTATTATTATCATACAATATTACAGATGGTTCTGGTTTTTTACTGACCCTTTGTTGATAATGACTCAGATCAGATGACAGAATTGTGACGGCACAGATACTGAATGAGGATTGCTGCTTCCGTATTTAGGAAATAGATTCAATGTTGGCATACATATATATTCTATTAATGCTGTGTTCAAAAATCTGGACCCCCGCATGCCACATCAGGAAAGGCTGCAAAGTAGAGCATCGTGTAGGCAGAGTTAATATCCACTGTGGGTTCCCTCATGTACTTGTATATATGATGATTAACCCACCTTATAATCTCCTCTGATATTATATTCTGGGAGTGGACGACTCTCCGTGTCCTCTCCCTGGTATATTCGGCAATATGGGTACTCAAACTTGAGTTTACAATATCTATAAGTGTAGAATATATGGTATCAACTAGGGTCAAACCTTTTAAATAGGAAGAATAGTCGATACAAAGGATACCATAGGGTAGGAGGACGGGATTATATGGAGTGGAACTTAGCATATAGTAAATGGACACATAGAGTTAAAGGCACATATAAGATTGAAGGTGGAATGTTGGTACCCACCTAATGTAGTATGGAGATAGCCTCAAAGGTACACGGGTAGGCACATTTAGCTGATATAAGGGGGTATCATAGTTCAGATTTAGATGTCCCAGGAGAAAAGCAGTAGATACCTATGAATAATAAGGGCAATTATTTTGGATACCTGAGGTAGTTAGTTGTATGGTATTACTCTATGGCCGAAAGCCATAAAGAGAGGGGCTCCTATCATGAGAGAGATAGAGAAATAGAAAAAGACATGAACCCACCTATTTGTAATGGAATGATAGCTTCAGGCAGGAGAGACCATGAATATGTCTATCACTCTGTTTCATAGAAGGGGTATAACATCCCGAGCTCCATAAGCCCTAGAGAGAATGTCTATTTTTCAATTGGGGGTTCACAGCAATATAATGGAGTGCATATCATTGTTCTGGATCAGCCATGATAGTGCTTACCTCAGTAACTGCAATGTGCCGACATCCTGCCTGGGGTACATAATTACATAGTTAGCGAGGTTGAAAAAAGACATTAGTCCATCCAGTTCAACCTATGATGTGTGTGTGTTTGCTTTTAACCGTACATTGTATACCCCTGTATGTTGTGGTCTCCAAGGTGCCCATCTAATCAGGGCCGTCTTTTCCATTGGGCATACCCGGCGGTTGCCCGGGGGCCCCACTTGCCAAGGGGCCCCACATCGATCGATGGATTGGTGGCATGTGATGATCATGTCCCACACTCCCTGGTGGTCTAGGGCCCCCCCCGTTCCGTTGTCCGCCGGGCCCCCCCCTTGGTGCCTCCGGTCCGGAGTCCGGCGGCGGCCGTGGGTGCCTCGAGTCTGCCCTGCACACACTGGTTGCTAAGGCCAGCCCGCTTGGCATCTAGCAACCAGTGACGTGAGCAGCAGAGCAGACCCAGGATGCACAGTGCCGCCGCCGCACGCAGCAGAGGACTTGGAGGAGGATTCTCCTCCTCGTCAGCTCTCCTCCAGTCCTCACTCTCCTCTCCTCCGCCTCTGTCCGTCGAGTCGACCGACCCTAGGAGAAGACTGGCTCCGCCTCCGCCTCCTCCCACCTCCTCCCATGCCATGTGCAGCCGTGTAAGGGTAAGTCTGCCTGCCAATTTTTTTTATCTCCTTCTCAATGGCATGATCATGATGTGAAGTCACAAGAGACAGTCAGACAACTACTACTACCTGTCCTGGCTGGAGGAGGATATACTACCTACTATATATTGGTCCCTGGCCTATATGTATATAGTAAGGTATATATTATCCTCCAGGTAAGTAGTTGTATTCTCTTGTAGTATAGTGTTCCCTGTAATGTGTATATAGTCTATATACATATTACAGGGAACACTATATACTACAAGAGAGTACAACTACTACCTGGAGTATATACCTTACTATATACATATTACAGGGACCAATATATAGTACAAGACAAGAGATAACTACCTGGAGTATATTATATACCTTACTAACTATATACATATTACATGGAACACTATATACTACAAGAGTCTCTTGTAGTATATAGGATTCCCTGTAATATGTATATAGTAAGGTATATACTCCAGGTAGTAGTTGTACTCTCTTGTAGTATATAGTGTTCCCTGTAATATGTATATAGACTATATACATATTACAGGGAACACTATATACTACAAGAGAGTACAACTACCTGGAGTATATACCTTACTATATACATATTACAGGGAACACTATATACTACAAGAGTCTCTTGTAGTATATAGGATTCCTTGTAATATGTATATAGTAAGGTATATACTCCAGGTAGTTGTACTCTCTTGTAGTATATAGTGTTCCCTGTAATATGTATATAGTAAGGTATATACTCCAGGTAGTTGTACTCTCTTGTAGTATATTCTCGTGCGTGATTGTGTAGGCAGGGGGCCCCGGTGCACTGCATTGCCCAGGGGCCTATAAGGCTCTTAAGATGGCACTGCATCTAATAGTTTTTTGAAACTATCAATGCTCCCAGCTGATACGACTGCTTGTGGAAGAGAATTCCACATCCTTACCGCTCTTACAGTGAAGAACCCCTTACGCATTTTAAGGTTAAACTGCCTTTCCTCTAGTTTTAGTGAATGGCCACGTGTCTTATTGTATCTCCTCTCTCTGAATAGTTTGTTCCTTATGCTAGGGTCGCCAGTATAGTATTTGTACATTGATATCATATCGACCCCCTCAATCGTCTATTCTCCAGAGAGAATAGGTTCAGTGCTTGTAGTCTTTCCTCATAGCTGATGTCCTCCATTCCCCTAATTATTTTTGTTGCCCTTCTCTGGACTTTCTCCAGTTCCAGCACATCCTTCCTGAGGACCGGTGCCCAGAACTGGACAGCATACTCCAAATGTGGCCGGACCAGAGTCTTGTAGAGCGGGAGAATAATCTCTTTATTTCTGGAGTAAATCCCCTTTTTTATACATCCCAGTATTCTGTTGGCTTTGCTTGCAGCGGCTTGGCATTGCATGCCACTGCCAAGCCTGTTGTCTACCAGTACCCCCAAGTCTTTTTCCATCCTAGACTCACCCAGAGGTTCCCCCCCTAGTGAGTAGCTTGCTTTCTGGTTTCTTGTCCCCAAGTGCATCACTTTACATTAAACCTCATCTGCCATGTAGTTGCCCACCCCGTTATTTTGTTCAGGTCCGCTTGTAAGGTTTCCACATCCTGCATAGAAGATATTGGCATGCTTAGTTTAGTATCATCCGCAAATACTGAGATTGTACTAGATATCCCCTCCTCTAGATCATTTATGAATAAATTAAACAGGATTGGTCCCAGGACAGAACCCTGGAGGACCCCACTTTCCACACCCGCCCAATCCGAGTACTCCCCATTAATCACCACCCTCTGGACTCTCCCCTGGAGCCAGTTCTCTATCCAGGTACTCACCCTATGGTCCATACCTACCTTCCTTAGTTTGTACAGTAAGCGTTTGTGGGGAATGGTGTCAAAGGCCTTTGCAAAGTCCAGATACACCACATCCACAGGCTTACCTTTATCTAGGTGGCAGCTCACTTCATCGTAGAAGGTTAATAGATTGGTTTGGCAAGAACGGTTTTTCATGAATCCATGCTGATTACTACTAATAATACAGTTTTCATTACTAAAGTCTTGTATGTGGTCCCTTAACATCCCCTCCAAAATCTTGCAGACTACAGATGTTAGGCTGACCGGCCTATAGTTACCCGGGATATATCTCGGCCCCTTTTTAAATATTGGTACCACGTTGGCTTTTTTCCAATCAGCTGGCACCATACCCGTCTGTAAACTATCCCTAAAGATCAAGAATAATGGTCTGGCAATCACCTGGCTGAGCTCTTTCAGAACCCTCGGGTGCAAGCCATCCGGTCCCGGTGATTTATTTATTTTAAGTTTCTCTAGTTTAGTTTTAAGTCTATCTTCTGTTAGCCATGGCGGTATTTCCTGAGGTGTGTTGTTTAGTTTGGCCTTACAAGCTAGGTATGTGTAGCCCCCCGATTCTTTTGTGAAGACTGAAGAGAAGAAATTATTTAACACTTCCGCCTTTTCTCTGTCCTCAGTGGCCATATTTCCTTTGTCATCTTTTATGGGGCCAATGTGTTCTGGCCTCGCTTTCTTACTGTTTATATACTTAAAAAACTTCTTGGGGTTCTTTTTACTCTCCTCCGCAATATGTCTCTCGTGTTCTATTTTAGCCGCCCTGATTTCATCTTTACATTTCTTATTACACTCTTTGTAATGCTTAAATGCTGCCAATGACCCCTCAGTCTTGTATTTTTTGAAGGCCTTTTCTTTAGCACTAATATACATTTTTATGTTGGAGTTTACCCACCCAGGGTTTAGCTTTGCTCTTTTAAATTTATTTCCCTTTGGAATGCACTGGCCAATCCCCTTGTTAAGTATGCTCTTGAAGCACTCCCATTTTTCCTCCGTGTTCTTTGTTCCCAGGGTTCTATCCCAATTGATGTTTTCTAGCAGTGAGCGCAGTTTTGGGAAATTGGCTCTTTTGAAATTCAGCGTCTTAATATTACCCTTGTGCTTCCTATTACTGTAATTAATACTGAAACTTATTGACCTATGGTCACTGTTTCCTAAGTTCTCCTGTATTTCTATATCCGTGAACAGGTCTGCATTGTTAGTAATCAGTAGGTCAAGTACCGCATTGTTTCTTGTCAGTGCATTCACCATCTGACCCATGAAATTGTCCTGCAGAACATTTAGGAACTGCCGAGCCTTGGAGTGTGCGGTTCCTTCTGCCCAATCTATATCAGGATAATTAAAGTCCCCCATTATAATGACATTTCCCATCCTTGCTGCCAATCCTATCTGTAAAAAGAGGTCCACCTCCCCCTCCTCCCTCTGGTGGGGGGGCCTATAGCATATGCCCAATATTACCTTCCCCACCGTGCCTTCCCTTTGAAGCTCTACCCATAGGGATTCTGCCTCGTCCTTGGCTCCATTATTAATATCATCCCTCATATTTACCTGTATACTGTTCTTAATATACAGACATACCCCTCCCCCTTTTTTACCTTCTCTATCTCTGCGATAAAGGGAATACCCCTGAATGGTCGCCATCCAGTCATGAGAGCTGTCAAACCAAGTCTCAGTTATCCCCACAAAATCTAAGTCCTCCTCAAACATCAGCAGCTCCAGCTCTCCCATCTTGTTGGCCAGGCTTCTGGCATTGGTATACAAACCTCGTCATTTTGACCGGTTACAAATATCCTCATTTGATGTTTTTAGGCTGCTCTTGTGATTTTTCCCCATACCCACCCTGGGTATAGGAGCTCCAAACACCCTACCGCTAATGCCCCCATTTCTGCCCTCTGAATCTTGCTTTCCACTGGCTAATTCTACATCTGTACGCTCCCCCCCATTCCCTAGTTTAAAAGCCCCTCTAACTTTGTGGCCATCCTCGCACCCAGTACGGCTGCACCCACCCCATTTAGGTGCAATCTGTCCCTACCAAAGAGCCGGTGGCCGACTGAGAAGTCAGCCCAGTTCACCAGGAACCCGAAACCCTCCTTACTACACCAGCTCCTCAGCCACTCGTTAACTTCCCTAATCTCCCGCTGCCTCTCTGGTGTGGCTCGAGGTACAGGTAGTATTTCGGAAAAAACTACCTTGGAGGTCCTTCTCCTCAACTTAGCGCCTAAGTCCCTGAAATCGTTTAGGACTCTCCATCTTCCTCTGCCTATGTCATTGGTACCCACGTGTACCATGACAGCTGGGTCTTCCCCAGCCCCACCCAATAATCTGTCCACCCGATCCGCAATGTGCCGAACCCGAGCGCCCGGCAAACAACAGACTGTTCGGCACACACGGTCTTTGTCACAGATTACACTGTCTGTCCTTCTAATAATTGAGTCCCCTACCACCAGCACCTGTCTTTTCTTTCCCTTTCTCCCAGCCTCACTGGAGGAGTTCTTCCCCTGGCAGCTAGGGGCGTCGCTCTGCTCCAGCAATGCTGGTCCCTGACTCGTTTCCCCAACATCACGCAACGGGGCGAATTTATTGGGGTGCTCCAGCCCAGGATCAGCCTCCTTGCCTTGTCCCCTTCTACCCCTCCTAACTGTCACCCCTCTACTCTGCTCTGATGCCTGCACCTCCAATACTCCGCCCACCTCTGTGCAGACCCCTGTCTGCACCTGACTGGTACGATCCCGGCTCTCCTCCGGTATGGACATTCGTCTCAGTGTTGCCAGCTGCTTCCCTAGATTCAGGACCTGAGCTTCCAGGGAAGCAACGTGCTTACATTTTGCGCATTTGTATTCGCCCTCGATCGCATGACCGAGGAACGCATACATATTACAAGATGTACACCGAGTCGCATCTCCACACCCGTCGGGCATTGTACCTACTAATCTAGTCTAATGGGGATTCAGTAATTTAAGTCTAACCTATGTGGCTATTTCCTGGCTTCCTAACTCTACCTTCTCACCCTCTGGTTCTCCGCTTCACTCACTTGACACTCAGTTGCACAACACTCACAATCTCACAGCCCGGTCAGTCGCACAACACTCCCAGTCTCACAGCCCAGTTCAGTCGCACCACACTCACAGTCCAATTCAGTCGCACAGCCCGGTCAGTCGCACAGCCCGGTCAGTCGCACAGCCCGGTCAGTCGCATAGCCCGGTCAGTCGCACAACACTGTCAGTCGCACAACACTCGCCGACACACAGCCCGGTCAGTCGCACTCAGGTAGTAATAGGTACTCCCAGACACTCAGGTAGTAATAGGTACTCCCAGACACTCAGGTAGTAATAGGTACTCCCAGACACTCAGGTAGTAATAGGTACTCCCAGACACTCAGGTAGTAATAGGTACTCCCAGACACTCTAGGTTGTTGGCCTCAGAGGGCAGTCGCCACCTATTGCATCACTTCCGGTCGCACCGTAAGTGAGGCGGTCACCTCTGTGTGTATCCACAATCTGCCTATGATCCGCCTTCAAACTCAGACTGCCTAATATCCCTTAAGATGCAGCCTCTATTTTATTCTCTATATTAATGCCCATGTATGAGCTCCCTCTAGTGGAGCTGCCACAAAATGCTCAGCCTCCAGCCCTGCTTCCCACAATGCCACACAAGGCTCCAGACCAGTGCCACAATAGCCATGTAAATATCAAATTTGTGCCAAATAAAAGGGTCATGTTTTTTAGATTATATACTAGCAGTGCACCATCAATCATTATGAAGTGATATCCCAACAGTATCTATGTCGTCCTCGTCATCTGACTGGTCATTACTCATAAAGTACACACATTTATCTCTGCATACAGGCAGAGTCATCATACATTACTGTGCATTTTATTTCATTATATGATTACATATATGTAAATCTAATCCTACATTAGTGGCATGTATATAGCAATCTCTCTGTGTGGAGAATCTCCCTACATCTTTTTTCTCTCTGTGGATGAACACTCAGGGTAGGGGAGGGGGGAGGGGATGAGACCTGTAGGTGGAAGAGGCAACATTGAACATTAAAGGAACGGTTTGTAACTGATTACATCGTTCAAGCCTGGATATACAGTAGCCTTGAGATCGTATATCCATCTAGCTTCCCGGGCTAGGACTTTTTTATCTATGTCTCCCCCTCTTGTGTCCTCAGGGATGACATCTAGAATGGTAAATTTTACAATTGATTGGTCATATCTATGCTTGAGCCCAACATGACCACCAATAGGGGTATTGATTTGGCCGTCGTTGATATAAGAGATATGGTCGGAGATTCTTTTCCAAAGGGGTCTAATGGTTTTACCCACATAGAACGCCCCACAGGGGCACAACATTATGTATACTACCGCCTTAGTTTGGCATGTCACTAACTGATTAATGAATCTTCTACGTCCATTTGGCATTGTAAAGGACTCCCCCTCAAGTATATATGGGCAAAAATCGCAGCTCCCACATTTGTAAAGGCCTTTAGTGTCTGTTATCTCAGTAGGTCTGCGATAGGGACTTGAAACTAGGCCATCCCTAATGGATTTAGTTCTCTTGTATGTAATGTTTGGGTGATCAAACAAGTATTTCCTAAGTATTGGGTCATTTGTTAGGATTTCCCAGTTTTTTTGGAGGATACTCCGAACTTCATTATATTGCGGGTCCAGATTTTTGAACACAGCATTAATAGAATATAGATGTATGCCAGCATTGAATCTATTTCCTAAATACGGAAGCAGCAATCTTCATTCAGTATCTGTGCCGTCACAATTCTGTCATCTGATCTGAGTCATTATCAACAAAGGGTCAGTAAAAAACCAGAACCATCTGTAATATTGTATAATAATAATAATAATATTGTTTATTCATTAACAGATATACAATTGAATGATACTTATCTGGTTATGTTTTATGTTCATTCAGAGAGATACCGGTCTGTTATGGTCTCTCAGGCCCTGAGGAAGCCTTGAGCGAAACGCGTCGGCTTGCTGGGGACCTACATTGACAGATTCCACCGTGAGACCCACTCTCCATCCTACACAGGCTGTGATCTTGTTTCCCTTACAGGATGTATTTCTATGTTGCTAATGACCCATTTTGCTTGATTTTATTCATTTGTATGTTAAACTAAATTTATGATGCATGGCGGTCCATGCGTTTTAGCGTATGTATAAATAAAATGTTATTTGGTTTTATAAACTGGTTTTTGGTCTGATCCTTCTACTCCCACTGGCCTGCAAAGCTCCATCTTTTTCTTTCAATTTTTTGGTCTCCTCACAGGGGCTAGGGGCGAAACCACACGGCAATTTTTGTATATAAAAGTGGATATAGTTAGACAGATTGGGGTAGTGAGTTCCAGAGGATAGGAGAGGCTCGAGAGAATTCCTGGATGCGAGCATGGGAAGAGTCGACAAGGGAGCTAGAGAGCAGGAGGTCCTGGGAGGAACGAAGAAGACAATTTGGTTGGTATTTTGAGACCAGGCCAGTGATGTAGCTGGGGGCAGAGCTGTGAATGGCTTTGTAAGTTATTGTTAGCATTTTTAATTTAATTTGTTGGGTGAGCGGAAGCCAGTGGAGGGATTGGCAGAGAGGGGTAACAGATGCTGAGTAGTTTGTAAGAAGGATGAGCCTGGCAGCAGCATTCATGATGGACTGAAGGGCGGATAGCCTATGTAAAGGTAAGCCAATGAGGAGGAATTTGCAGTAGTCAAGATGAGAGATGACCAGGAAGTAAATCAGGAGCTTTGTGGTGTCATTGGTTAGAAAGGGACGTATTTAGGAGATGTTGCAGAGGTTGAGGTGGCAAGCTTGGAAAGTGATTGGATGTGTGGCCGAGAGAAGAGTGAAGATTACACCTAGAACTTTGGCATGGGGGGAGGGTTTGATGGTTGTGCCATTGCTCTTGACCGAAAAGTCAGGGGAAGAGGCACATGGGGGATTATTTATTATATAAGTCTATATGTGTATATTTTTATTACTTCAATACACAGCACTGCGCAAACATTTTAGGCAGGTGTAAAAAAAAAAATGCTGTAAATTTAGTTTTTCTATCAGTTAACAAAATGGAAAGTAAATGAACAGAAGAGCAATCCAATTCAAATCAATATTCAGTGTGTGACCACCCTTTGCCTTTAAAACCACATAAATTCTTCTAGGTACACTTACACACAGTTTTTGAATGAACTCGGCAGGTAGGTTGTTCCAATTATATTGGAGAACTAACCATGGATTTTCTGTGGATGTAGTCTGCCTCAAATTCTTCTGTCTCTTTATGTAATCCCAGATAGACTCCATGATGTTTAGATTAGGGCTCTGAGGGAGCCACACCATCACTTCCAGGATTTCTTGTTGTTCTTTACACTGAAGATAATTCTTAACCACTTCAACACAGTGCACTTTCACCCCCTTCCTGCCCAGGCCAATTTTCAACTTTCAGCGCTGTCACACTTTGAATGACAATTGCGTGGTCTTGCTACACTGTACCCACAGAGGGCGTTTTTGGGGAGGCCATTATACGAAGATTCCCCCATGGGGAGATAGGTGGATTTCTTCTCTCTTTTTTATGGCCAGTGATGTTGTCATACAAACCTACATGTTCTAGCCTGAGACAATGCATTACATAGTTACCATCTGATATGGCCTCCATGTTTGCCCGCTGCCTCCAATGCCTGTGTAGGTCAATCCTTATAGGGTCCATGCCCTGCAGTAGTTGACTGATGTTGGTCTCAATAAACACAGGACTGATACAGAGTATTACAATTTCCCCTTTGGGTTATCCTTTTCCCATTGGGAACATTTCAACACACTGATCTAGCCCCAGTGAAATAGGTTAAACTGCGATAACTTCTGAAGAAGCGGCATATGCCGCGAAACCTGTAACGTATGGATGGGCCTGTGCTTGTTAGATACAGATATATACCTACCAGGATCAGAAAGCATGGATATACTGCCCAGCCAGCCGCGAAATCCATTTAGCATGTTTTAACCATTATCTGGAGAAAAGCTATCAATTTTTTACTAGTGTTTCTGAGAACTGTGTTGTATTTCCTTTGTGTAAGGTGATCGGCGTACAGGAATGCCACTTACTTGAAGCTGATTATCTCTTGTTTCTTCCTCTGCGATTCCGTTGATCAAGCGGGCGAAGGGAGTCAGGTGGTTCGCGACGGTCTTCCTGTGGGAGCAAACCCCACTTGCGTAGAAGTTCCAGACCTTTATCCAAAGAAAAGATAGAGTGTGAAACATTCTGCATTGTCACTATAAGCTTAGCTGGAAAACCCCATTTTTATAAGGGATCTCGTGGTTCCTGAAAATCTTGATAATAGATGTCAGGTTGTTTCTCGCCGCCAATGTAGCTTGGGAGAGATTCAAATAGAGAGAGATTCCTGCGTATGGGTCAGGGAGGGAGGGATTCAGTCTAGAAAAGCACATCACAGTTGATCCTTCACATGATAGAAATGGATACGAGCTATCACATCCATAGGTATTTCTTCAGCAATATGAGGTGGTTTGGACAGTCAATGCACTCTATCAATAATCAAATCAGCTGGTGTAAGTGAGGGGATAGATGTAAGCATAAGCTGCTGGATAAAATCCTGAAGTTCAGCATTTTTGACAGATTTAGGGATGCCTCTGAATTTTATATTATTTCTGCGTGCCCTGTCTTCGATATCTGCCATTTTGATTTTCAGTCGCTTGAGCTCAGTTTCCAAATCATAATGAGCGTCCACTAGATCCTTAGGCCCCTGTGAACTCATCCATCTTTGCCTCTGTGTAATCCACTCTATCCCCCAGAGCAGCAAGCTCCTTGCGTGTGGAGCGCATAAATGTCGCTATGTCTTGTTGCAGTCCACCTCTTAGCGTTAAAAGCATGTCCTTAAGTGTGACATCTGTGATCTGTTGTCCTGTTCTAGGGAAGTGATCTAACTGCTGGCTGTATGCTGAGGTTTCCTCCATAAGCTCCCCCTCCCCATCCTGCGCTCTATCCGGGTCATCCTGTCCAGATACCCTCCATTTCTGCTTAATTGGGCTATTAGTGGCAGAGGATGGCTGTGGATTGGGGTCCCCCTGTGACTCACCCAGTGTGCAGGGAAGATCATACCGAACGATGCAGGCTGGATGTGTGAAGTGGTGCAGGCCCTGGCGCCATCTTGAGGGCTGCGGCCTGTAGTGCGGGTGAAGAAATCAGTTAATTTCCGTGGGCCCTCCTGCTCCTTGCGTTTCCCCATGGAGTTAATCTGGGAGCCACCATTGTTGGGGTCACTCGTGGTCGCCAGGGAGCTGTGTAGAATGGCTGTAGTCACACTCTGTGAGTCAGAGCAGAGAGCTCACGCTGCCAACCGCGCCGGCTCCACCCCCCCCCCCCGTATTTCCTTTGTGAATAAATTTTTAATAAATTGTTTTGTGTAACCAATAAATTTTACTTTATTTTAAAAGTTGAATATATATATATATATATATATATATATATGTGTATGTATTTTTTTTTGATTTGTTCAAGTATCTTTTGGATATGGTACCATCAAAAGTCCCAAATAATCCCTCCAGTGTTTTCTCCATACCTACCCCTTCTATTCCATATCCTTTTAGGACTTGGAGAGGTTTAGGTGGTTTGTGAGATACACTATACTTTTTTTTTTTTTATAGATTTTGATTGGGATGTAGGTACCCCAAAAAATATTTTTGCTCAACTACAGCCATACACATAGAATAAAGCTACCTTAATACCTAAGAGGACCTGGTCTGGCAAGCCATGAGGGGCTCTTCCAGACCTGTGGAAAAGGCTTCCTCTGCATGAAGGGGCGTGCCCTCATTCGTATCTGGGGTGGGGGGACATCTTTTCCGGATCCGTGGACCTCTCTGGTATAGGTCAAGTGGGTCCACAAAGTAATTCAGTCTGGCTACAAGATCGAGTTTTGGTCTTTTCCTCCGAAAAGGTTCTTCCCTTCCAACCTGCACTTGTCCCCAGACAATGCTTATGGGGTCACTTTGGGGTAGTGCAAGACTTGTTACTTCATGGGGTGATTGTCCTAGTCCTGGCTTTGGAATATTTTCACAGGTGCTACTCAAACCTGTTTACAGTTCCCAGGAAGGAAGGCAAGGTACGTCCAATTCTGGACCTCAAGGCGCTAAACTGCTTTGTGTGGGTACAGAAGTTCGGAATGGAGTCCATTCGCACGCTAGTGGCGTCCCTACATCTGGGGGATTTTCTCGCTTCTATTAACATCAAGGACGCCTACCTTCACATTCCAATATGTGCCGGTCACCAGCGCTTCCTCCACTTTGCTGTGGGCGAGGAGCATTATCAGTTTGTGGTGTTTTTACCTTTGGTCTCGCCTCCTTTCCTCGGGTCTTCACGAAAGTGTTGGCCCCGGTACTAGCATTGTTGCGTCAGCGGGGGATCACAGTATTGGGGTACCTGGGGGATCTTCTTATGCAAACAGAGTGTCCGACTGCTCTGATGGACACCTTGGAGATTACTCTGGGATTTGGCCTCAGCCAGAGTGTTGGTTCCTCTGGAAAAACTCCAGGAATTGCAGAAGGAAATTCAGCTTCTGTTGTCCAGCAGACAGTCATCCCTCTGGGCTTGCATGCGGGTGCTGGGCCTGATAGTGTCTACCTTCAAGGTGGTTCCGTTTGCACAGTTTCACACGAGATCTCTGCAAAAAGAGATTCTGGTGAAATGGGACAAGAATTCAAAGTCTCTAGAGGTGGCTTTGTTCTCTGGCACTTTGCCAGGGAAATCCTTCTCCACCTGTACTGGGCAGTTGTCACCACGGATGCCAGCCTGTCCGGGTGGGGAGGCGTCCTCGGCACAGCTTGTGCTGAGGGGGTCTGGACTTTGGAAGAGTCCAGACCATTGAACGATGTACTGGAATTCTGAGCGATTAGACTTTGTCTGGATCATTGGACAATTCGTCTTCAGGGGTGTCCGGTACAAATTAAATCAGAAAATGCTGTGGCCTATGTCAGTCACCATGGGGGCACAAGACGTGTCTTGGCGGATCGGGAAGTAGCCGGCATTCTAAAGTGAGAAGCGCGATCATTCCAGCCCTTTCTGCTGTACACAATCCATGGAAGGTACAGAGGTTTGTGGCATGGTCTCGGGATCCTCTGGTTAACGCCCCAGACGCATTAGCGACTCCTTGGCATCACTATAATTTTGATTATGCCTTTTCCCCCTCTCAAACTTCTGCCAAGACTCCTGTGCAGGAGCGAGGCAATAGTGATTCCGTTTTTTCTGGTGGCTCCAGACAGGCCTCGCCGGTCTTGGTACGTGGATCTGGTACAGCTGGTCGCTGATGCTCATTGGAGACTTCCTATCAGGGAAGATCTGCTGTCTCAATGACAAATCTTCCATCCTGCTTAACACTCGCTGGTTTTAACGGCTTGGCTGTTGAAAGCCAGGTGCTAAAGGATAGAGGTTTGTCTGAATTGGGGATTCCTATGCTGTTAAAGGTTAAAAATCTACCTCTAGGAAGATCTACCATCGCATTTGGAAGATGTACGTTGCGTAGTGTGAGTCTTTCGGGGTTCTTCCTCACTTCTTTTCGGTGGCTCGGATCTTGGCTTTCCTCCGACGGGGGGGTCGAGCGGCGCCTGGTCTTGAGTACCATCAAGGGCCAGGTTCGGGTTGGTGGTTTTCTTTCAAAGACCATTGGCCACATTTTCCTTGGTGTGTACCTTTTTATCCAGGGAGCTCGACACTTGGTTCCTCCAGTGCGGTCTCCGTTACGGCCGTGGGTCCTCAAATTGGTGTCAGTTATCCAGGAATCTCCCTTCGAAAATATTGGGAGGTTCTCCTGCTTACGTTGTCCCAGAAGGTGGCCTTTTTGATGGCTATTACTTCTGCGTGCAGGGTGCCGGAGCTGGTGGTGTTGTCTTGTTATTCACCTTACCTGTTGGTTTACAGAGCTAAGGTGGTTCTTCGTCCCTGTCCGTTGTTCCTTCCAAAGGTCGTCTCTGATTTCCATTTGAATGAAGACATTGTGTTGCCTTCCCTATGTCCCAGGCCTAAACATCCTATGGTGGTTGCTCTGTATTCCCTGGATGAGGTTTGGGCAATCAGGGTGTACCTGGCAGCTGCAGAGTCTTTTAGGAAGTCAGACTCACTATTTGTACTCCTGGTTGGACCCCAAAAGGGTTGGCTGTTTCTGCTGCGATCATTTCCAGATGGATCGGACAGTGATTCTATTCAGCCTATTCAGTTAGGGTTCAGGTTCCTCCTCCTTTAAGGCACACTCTCTTCTCGGGCACTTAGTGCCTCCTGGGCCTTCTGTCATCAGGCATCAGTGATGCAGGTTTGCAAGGTGACCATCTGGTTGTCTGTGCACACTTTTTTGCAACGTTTTATAAAGTGGATGTGCTTGCATCTGCGGATGCTTTTTTTGGCCGTAGGTTTTTACAGGCTGCTGTTTAGAGGACCTGGTCCTCTGAGGGTGTATTGTTTTTTTTCAGGTGAGCTCCAGTTGTTTTGGTTGAGCTCCATGTTACCTGGTTGGCTATGGTTAGCCTTGGGAATTTTTTTTCTGCTGTTATCCCACCCCTCATGTTTAACACTGCTTTGGGACATCCCAATGGTTAGAAAGAATCAGGAGCTGTGTCCGTCAATGAACAAAAGAGAAAATGGGATTTTTGACTTATCGTAAAATCCTTTTCTCTGATGTTCATTGATGGACACAGCACCCACCCCTCTGTGGAGTTGGCTCTCTTCTGACACTGCTTGTAACAAAACTGAGTGCCTATGGCTGAGTGTGGGGGTTCACCGCCATGGGACTGCCCATAGGTGTAGTCAAGCTTTTTCCTTCCTAGAGTCCTACTCCTGTAAGGGGCAGTTTAACCAATGGTTAAGAAGAATCAGGAGCTGTGTCCATCAATGAACATCAGAGAAATGGATTTTACGGTAAGTCAAAAATCCCATTTTTCTTTTTTTTCACTTTTCACTTTTGTTTAGCAAAAAATAAAAACCCCAGTAGTGATGAAATACTACCAAAGGGAAAGCTCTATTTGTGTGAAAAAAATGTAATTTAGGTACTGTGTTGTATTACCGCGCAATTGTCATTCAAAGTGCGACAACGCTGAAAATTGGCCTGGGCAGGAAGGGGGTTTAAGTGCCCAGCAGGCAAGTGGTTATATAATAATATGTAAGTCTAGAAGATTTAAGAGCAGACGTTATCACCTACCTTAAACTCTGCTCTAGCTCTCTCCTCTTCCATCAAATCTGCATGTAAATCTGAGGCAAAATTTAATGTTCTCAGACTATATTGTCTGTGAATCGATTGTTTAATAATTGGAAAAAAAAAAAAAGTCTGAGTAGGGAAAATACCACATTATGACCACTAGATTGATCAATTTCATGCTCAGCACCATCTTACAGTGGGGATTGAAAGTTTGGGCACCCCAGGTAAAAATTTGTATTAATGTGCATAAAGAAGCCAAGGAAAGATGGAAAAGTCTCCAAAAGGCATCAAATTACATATTAGACATTCTTATAATATGTCAACAAAAGTTAGACTTTATTCCCATCATTTACACTTTCAAAATAACAGAAAACGAAAAAATGGCGTCTGCAAAAGTTTGGGCACCCTGCAGAGTTAATATCTTGTACTGCCCCTTTGGCAAGTATCACAGCTTGTAAACGCTTTTTGTAGCCAACTAAGAGTCTTTCAATTCTTGTTTGAGGTATCTTTGCCCATTCTTCCTTACAAAAGTCAAACAACAAAGGGACTTCCAGCTCTAACTGTGATATCTCTCACTCTCAGGAATGAATAAAGTCAAGTTACCGTGTGGTGCTGCTGCTAATTAATGCTGATTTAGCATAAGTCAGTGCATGGGGGGAGGGGCAGCAGCGCTATCCCATGGTACATAGTCTACAATGTAACTCAGACAGGCTTGATGGAAAACCTTGAAAAGTTTATTTATAAAAAATATATAGTGATGATTAAAACATAATAGAATGTGTTCCAAACCAGATCTGTGGCGTTGCTGGGTGTCACAGGATGACCGAGCCGCTGGGTGAGCCGGAACTGTGTAGATGATCACAACAGGGAGCCGCCACCCGGAGGTATCCACAGCGGAGGCTGCTACCCGAAAGTGACGTCAGCAAGCATCGGGACCCGGCCTGGAAAGCATCAGGGTTGCCGTGACGACATGTTTCGCACTGCTGTGCTCCGCGGCACGTCTACACTGCTCCGGTGCGAGCAGCCACACTATCTGGTGGGAGGAAGCCATGCCATTTGGCACATAAGATCCTTCTCCCTCCTGCCTGGTTCCCTGTTGTGTTTTCAAGGTTTTCCATCAAGCCTGCCTGAGTTACATTGTAGACTATGTACCATGGGATAGTGCTGCTGCCCCCCCCCCCCCCCCATGCACTTCCTTACAAAAGTCTTCCAGTTCTTTGAGATTTCTGGGCTGTCTGTCACACACTGCTCTTTTTAGGTCTATCCATAGATTTTCAATTATGTTGAGGTCAGGAGATTGTGAAGGCCATGGCAAAACCTTCAGTATACGCCTCTTGATTTAATCCCCCGTGGATTTTGAGGTGTGTTTAGGATCATTATCCATTTTTAGAAGCCATCCTCTCTTTAACTTTAGCTTTTTCACAGATGGCATCAAGTTACCATCCAAAATTTGCTGAAATTTTATTGAATCCATTTTTCCTTCTACTCGTGAGATGTTCCCTGTGCCACTGGCTGCAATACAACCCCAAAGCATGATTGATCGACCCCCATGCTTAACAGTTGGACAGAGGTTGTTTTCATTAAATTCTGTGCCCCTTCTTCTCCAAACCTACCTTTGCTCATTCCGGCCAAAAAGTTCAATTTTAACCTCATCGGTCCACAGAACTTGTTTCCAAAATGCATCAGGCTTGTCTATATGTTCATTTGCAAAGTTCAAACGTTGATTTTTGTGGTGAGGACGTAGAAGAGGTTTTCTTCTGATGACTCTTCCATGAAGACCATATTTGTACAAGTATCTCTTTATAGTGGAATAGTGTACCACAACTCCAGTGTCTGCCAGATATTTCTGGAGGGATCGTGCAGTCAAACGTGGGTTTTGAATTGTTTTTCTCACAATCCTGCGAGCTGTTCTGTCTGATATTTTTCTTGGTCTTCCAGATCTTGCTTTAACTTCCACTGTTCCTGATGACTGCCATTTCTTAATTACATTCCGAACAGAGGATATTGATATCTGAAAACGCTTTGCTATCTTCTTATAGCCTTCTACAGCTTTGTGAGCGTCAACTATTTTCAGTTTTCTAGACAACTGCTTAGAAGATCCCATGGTGCTGATTGTTGGGGCAAGGTCAGATGAGTCTGGACATTTAAAACCTTTGAGATTGACATCACCTGGTCTTCCCAGACGATAATTGAGAACAATCCATGACACTGGCAGGTCTCAGCCTTGCAAAGGGGGCAGTGCATGCTATAAATTCAGCAGGGTTCCCAAACTTTTGCAGACGCCATTTTTTTGTTTTCTGTAATTTTGAAAGTGTCAATGATGGAAATAAAATCAAATTTTTGTTGACATATTATAAGAATGTCTAATCTGTAATTTGATGCCTTTTGGAGATTTTTCCATCTTTCCTTGGCTTCTTTATGCACATTAATACAAATTTTTATCTGGGGTGCCCAAACTTTCGATCCCCACTGTATGGCCATAATGCAATACTTTTACCATTCACAATGTGTTTTTTTTTTTTTTTTCTATTTTTTTTTCCAATGAATAACATTTACTCTTCAGAGAATATAGCCTGAAAACCATCTATTTTGCCCCATTCACAAAAATCTAATTTGTGTGAAGTTTCACTAGAAAAGCTATGCACATTTATTTTTCTTTTTTTCCTTTTATAAATACACCTCATGGTGTTTAATGAAGAGGGAGAGGTCACCATTTCATAGGTGGGGAGTTGCCCTATTAGAAGAACCTTGTCTAAACCACGTGTAAGCTTGAAATGGCAAAGTGACAGATTCTCTTTAAAATCACAGTGTTTTGACTGACATGGTCACTTTATCCATTTACTACTTTATTCGAAAGAAAAGAAAGTTTTGGCTTTAGATATGTTATATATTTTAGTTTTTTTTTTTTCTAATTGCCTTTGAATAGTTCAGATAATCCTAGTTTACATGTAGAGTGCAGACCACGTATCCCTACAATATAGCATGAGTTGCCAGGCTTCACCAGGATGTGGGATCCCAGCTGCAGGTAATTTTAGGATCAGCACTATGGACAGCGCATGAAATGCCAGGCTTCACCAGGATGCTGGATACCAGCTGCAGGTAATTATAGGATCAGCACTATGGACAGCGCATGAGATGCCAGGCTTCACCAGGATGTGGGATCCCAGCTGCATGTAATTATAGGATCAGCACTATGGACAGCGCATGAGATGCCAGGCTTCACCAGGATGTGGGATCCCAGCTGCAGGTAATTATAGGATCAGCACTATGGACAGCGCATGAGGTGCCAGGCTTCACCAGGATGTGGGATCCCAGCTGCAGGTAATTATAGGATCAGCACTCTGGACAGCGCATGAGATGCCAGGCTTCACCAGGATGTGGGATCCCAGCTGCAGGTAATTATAGGATCAGCACTATGGACAGCGCATGAGGTGCCAGGCTTCACCAGGATGTGGGATCCCAGCTGCATGTAATTATAGGATCAGCACTATGGACAGCGCATGAGATGCCAGGCTTCACCAGGATGTGGGATCCCAGCTGCAGGTAATTATAGGATCAGCACTATGGACAGCGCATGAGATGCCAGGCTTCACCGGGATGCGGGATACCAGCTGCATGTAATTATAGGATCAGCACTATGGACAGCGCATGAGATGCCAGGCTTCACCAGGCTGTGGAATTCCAGCTGCAGGCAATATTGGCAGCGGGCTCGTTGTAATTATGGCTTACAAAGTAGCTGACCTATTACAGCTTTTAACTATCATACTGGTAAAGTTTGGCCCAAATGTTCTATGTAAAGTGACAGGAAACTTGGACTTCTGCTTTTTTGAACCCCAGACAGATTAAAAAGAGTTTACATGTAGGGTGCAGACCACATATCCCTACAATATAGCATGAGATGCCAGGCTTCACCAGGATGTGGGATCCCAGCTGCAGGTAATTTTAGGATCAGCACTATGGACAGCGCATGAAATGCCAGGCTTCACCAGGATGTGGGATCCGAGCTGCAGGTCATTTTAGGATCAGCACTATGGACAGCGCATGAAATGCCAGGCTTCACCAGGCTGTGGAATCCCAGCTGCAGGTAATTATAGGATCAGCACTATGGACAGCGCAAGAGGTGCCAGGCTTCACCAGGCTGTGGAATTCCAGCTGCAGGCAATATTGGCAGCGGGCTCGTGTAATTATGGCTTACAAAGTAGCTGACATATTACAGCTTTTAACTATCATACTGGTAAAGTTTGGCCCAAATGTTCTATGTAAAGTGACAGGAAACTTGGACTTCTGCTTTTTGAACCCCAGACAGATTAAAAAGATACAGAATAATGAAATTCATTAGTATATAAGTAATGCGTATATTTTTTTAATTCAAGCAGTGCAAGTATCTGTACTTGACCAGGTATCACCCTTTTGCATTAATGTATTGCAGTTAGTCTAGGAGAAGGAATGACCGCACAAATAAGCCAGTTAGATGTGCTATATGTGCATTTGCTACCAAGGAGCATTGCTGATAGGAGGGGAGAGCAGAGTGACAGAGATGAGCTCAAAAGCCTGCTGCTTCTCTTTTCACTGTCCGTTCACAGGCTAGGAAAGGGACAAGACCCATTCCTTTTACTTGATCACAGCAAAGGAAAATCAGGCATTCTGACCTGCCAGAAAGGGCTGTGCTGCTTGGCAGAGTTGTGTACATTTCAGGTTTAGATGAACAGAAAAATGTTATATGTATTTTATCTGGGATTTAAGCTGTTTGTCTGATGTCCAGCTTTATCTGTCAAAGCAAAACAGTGCAAGTAAGACAATTTTGTTTTATTTGACCCTTTTTCACCAAATCAAAAAAATTATTTTACAGATACTGGATTCAGAATATGGAATGTATGTCTGGCCCTGTGCACTGGTCCTTGCACAGTATATATGGTTTCACCGATCAGTCATAACTGGAAAGAGGCTATTAGAAGTATGTTTATTTCCCTTTAAATATATTTATTTATGTAGTACAAAAGTCAGAGACCATATTATTCCTAATATGTTAAATAAGCAGCTAGCTTAAAGTGTATTTTTCTATAAAAGTACTTTAAAAGGTCAAATATGCTCGAACCTGTCAATTTTTAGCAGATAAATCACCTTATGGTTTCCTATGTTGCACTGAGACATCGGTGGTGGGATCTCTGTGTTTGAGTTAATAGGTATAGAAACCTTCTGGGGACATGTTCCTCCTAAGGTTGCCTTTCTTTTTAGATGTTTCATTTTTGTATTCTCTTTTATCAAGAAGTATGTACATTTCTGTTGTTGCAATGTATTGTAAGACCCTCAGGTAGCCTAAAGGGCTTAGTTCACCTATTTGTTTCTAGATTCCAGCTCCTCTATGTACTATTATAGCAATAATGTACTTCTTTGGCAGAAATAAAAAAGCTTTCTATATATCTTACACACTCCTTACCTCAGTGTCCAGCTAGTTGTATAAAAAAAATTCTCCATTACTTCATGGATGGCCCTTAGAACGTGAAAACTGTTAAGACACAGGAAGTAGTTCACCAACTGACCTCCTTACCACACACCCTGCAACACACAACCTTGTGGGAAAAAAAAGGACATCTGAGTACAGCATCACACGACCACGCTATTGTCAGTTAAATTAACGCAGTGCCATATTGCAAAAAATGGCCTGGTCATGAAGGGGGGTAAACCTTCCGGAGAACAAGTGGTTAAATACAATCCGTGATCAGCTTTCTCACTTGATACACAGGCATCAATTTTTTTTTCTACCCTTTTTTCCTCTTGCATTGATCGTTCATTTGGCAGAGTGTGCAGGAGATGAACAATCGGCCTATGTGGATAGAGCAATAGTATTGAAAACAGGAAAAGTATGTGTTGGGTTCTGTAGAGCTTCACCATACACTATACAATCTGATTGTACAATCTTTAGATGTACCATCAACTATGTAGTGCAAGGGCCTGCCTGATTGGATACACAGCAATTTTATAGATGGTGTGTCCTCCTATTATAAAGTTTTGATAAATCTAAAGGAGATTGTACAGAGATTGCACAATTAGATTGTATAGTGTATGGCCAGCTTTATACTAGAACATAGGAGCGAGTGGATGGAGTCACTCAGCTGTCACAGAGTTCTGTGAATGAATAAACTACAACTACCATCAGCCATTGCAGCTGACAGCTTGTAGTTCTCAATGAACTACGAGGGTTCTGGCGAGCGCTCTATTATTTCATTGATCTTTCCTTTCTTCAGTAACTGCCTGCCAGTATTGGAGGTACAGGCAGACAGCTCCACTGACAGTCTGCAGGAGTCTGGCATTGTACCTGTGAAGTGCTGATCGTGGGTGCGATACTTTACAGGGTTCTAAGAAAAAAAAATAAAAATAATAAATGCACATTTTTTTAACTTCAAAAATATGTGCATTTACTATTTTTTTTAAAGGTGTACTTACCCTTTAAATTTGATCAAAGCTGCACAGTTTGTTTTTATCTACAGGCGCCCCTTACCTGCATAACCAGTTTAGTTGGTAAAGGTGAACTAACCCTTTAAGGCAGCCCATTAATTTTGAATGGGCTGCCAACACGCAAGAACCGACAAAAACATGCATTGAGGTGCAATGCAACATATGTGGGTAGGAATTGAATTGAAAAAATTATTTCATTGCAACATGCTAACGCATGTACTGTTACCACAATGCAGAAGTGTGATTTTGGCCTTAGTCAGTGAAGTCTGCTGGATTCCACTGTTGTGAAGTCATTCTGCAGTGAAGGTTCTTTTTTCCAATAGATATACGACCTGTCAAAAGTAGTCCTTGGTTTACATGTTGCATGAGTTTGAAACTTTTGATATATATTATATGTAATACAATATAGAAAGAAATGTGAAGTGTTGCTTCCAGCTCATATATTTTTAACTTCCCTTTGAAGGTTGGAGCAGGTGTGAGCCTCCCAGGTGTACTGGCTGCAAAGTGTGCTGCTAATGTTATTTTATCGGATTCAGCAGCTATGCCACAGTGCTTACAGAATTGTTCCAGGAGCTGCAGACAGAATAATCTATCGGGAGTACCGGTCATAGGACTGACGTGGGGTGAGATATCACCTGATCTCCTGGATCTTCCTCTTATCGATATAGTGCTGGGATCTGATGTCTTCTATGAACCAAAGGGTAAAGTTGTAAAGCCAAACTAAAAAAAAAAAATGTATTCAGATTGGAATAATACAGTTCCAACCAGCAGGAGATCAGCTCATGGATCCCCTGCTGATCAGAGCACAGCGGGAGGATGACACATCCAAGCCTGCTCAGTTTCTTCAGAGTGCCGGAAGTAAACTGACTCAGCTGTTTGTTTACAGCTTACTACCCTCCAATCCGTCTAAATGGAAAAGGACAGATCCTCTTAGTTATTTTATTTTTTTTAGCGGGCCAGTTCGTATTTGGAGGTAGGCACAAATCCGTTTACACCCACCTGTCCATAAGAATGTTTGGACCTTCCAATCCGCTCCACCTAAAAAACTGACAGGTGGACCTGATCAGATCGTCCGTGTGAAGGGACCTGAAAAAAACTTTCCTTTTAAGGAGCAACTGTACTTGGACAAATATGTAGCATATTTACTAAACTTCGGAAAATTTTTGCCTTGCTGTCATGCTGATATTTTGGCATCAGTTCTTTAAAGTCTATTTCCATATTTTCAGCCATTTTAGGATAGCTCCTAAAATGTTATTTGTTATATTTTACCATTGACTTAGCATAACTTTGAAAAAAAAAAAAGGTTTTAAAACCTACAGTTGTGTTCAAAATTATTCAACCCCCACTGAAATTGATTGTTTTGGCCAGTTTGACATTGATTTTGATCATTCAGTCATCCTGCTTACAATAAAATCAAAGAGGCACGTGTAGGTCAGACAAATATAACATAACATTTATAATGAAATAACCACAAATGTCTTTTCTGTGCTCACATCATTATCAGTTTTATTCAACCCCCAAGTGACATTCAATCTTAGTACTTAGTACAACATCCTTTTACAGTTATAACAGCTTTTAAACGTGAAGCATAGCTTGACACAAGTGTCTTGCGGCGATCTACGGGTATCTTCGCCCATTCCTCATGGGCAAAAGCCTCCAGTTCAGTCACATTCTTAGGCTTGTGCACTGCAACTGCTTTCTTTAAGTCCCACCAGAGGTTCTCAATCGGATTTAAGTCTGGTGACTGTGATGGCCACTCCAAAATGTTCCAGCCTTTAATCTGCAACCATGCTCTAGTGGACTTGGAGGTATGCTTGGGATCATTGTCCTGTTGAAAGGTCCAACGTCTCCCAAGCCTCAGGTTTGTGACGGACTGCATCACATTGTCATCCAATATCTCCTGGTACTGAAGAGAATTCATGGTACCTTGCACACGCTGA
This sequence comes from Pelophylax lessonae, assembly GCF_965119305.1. Classification (NCBI taxonomy): domain Eukaryota; kingdom Metazoa; phylum Chordata; class Amphibia; order Anura; family Ranidae; genus Pelophylax; species Pelophylax lessonae. The sequence continues at coordinate 65,062,858 of NC_138778.1, read as the reverse complement.
AGCTTCTCTGTACCTGCAGAAGCAAAACAGCCCCAAAGCATGATTGACCCCCGCCATGCTTCACAGTAGGCAAGGTGTTCTTTTCTTCATAGGCCATGTTCTTCCTCCTCCAAACATAGCATTGATCCATGGGCCCAAACAGTTCTAATTTTGTTTCATCAGTCCACAGAACACTATCCCAAAACTTCTGTGGTTTGTCCACATGACTTTTGGCATACTGCAGTCGACTCTTCTTATTCTTTGGAGACAGCAAGGGGGTGCGCCTGGGAGTTCTGGCATGGAGGCCTTCATTACGCAGTGTGTGCCGTATTGTCTGAGCAGAAACTTCAGTACCCACATCTGACAAATCTTTTCTCAGTTCCTCAGCAGTCACACGGGGACTTTTTTCTCCACTCTACGCTTCAGGTAGCGCACAGCAGTCGAAGTCAGCATCTTCTTTCTGCCACGACCAGGTAGCGTTTCAACAGTGCCCTTTGCCTTGAATTTGCGAATGATGCTTCCTATGGTGTCTCTTGGTATGTTTAACATCTTTGCAATCTTCTTATAGCCATTGCCCTTCCTGTGAAGAGTAATCACCTCTTCTCTTGTCTTCCTGGACCATTCTCTTGACTTCACCATGTTTGTAACCACACCAGTAAATGTCTAGAAGGAGCTAAGTATCACAGTCATTTTAAAGCTGCCTAATTGGTACTTATTAGGCTTTATTGCTGCTCCCTGACATCCACAGGTGTTTTCAATACCTGATTGAAAACACTTCAATGAACCTCTGTTCTTCAGAGTGGTAGTCTTTAAGGGGTTGAATAATTGTGTCAATGAAGAATTCACAAAATAAACATTTACTACTGTATTACAAAACCAATTGATGTCATTTTAGTTGCATATGGTTCTTTAAGAAGTCCTTGTAGGATTTCATTCTGAATACAATTACAAATGTACACTAAATTCCCTAAAACCCTTTACAGCATTGGGGGTTGAATAATTTTGAACACAACTGTATTGAAGGGGTTTTCCTTCTCATTTTTTGAAAACGTCAAAACTGAATTTAAGTTTTTTTTTAAAATGTAATTTTAAGGCCATGGCTAGAGAGTTGATGTTTACCATATTTAAAGCTGAACTTTAGTATATTTATTTTTTTGGTATACAGCAGAATACATATTAGTTATGTGAAATTGTGTGTATCCCATTACCTGCAAGTGTCTGCTTCTGCTAAATATTCCCCACTGAGCCTCCTCGCAGCCTCATAGAAAAGCTGTGACACCCATCCACCCCCTTCTGCTTTTCTGCAGAACTCCTCTTACTACAATCCACAATGCATTGTGTTCTGTGAATAGATAATGGAGCAGTTGAATGACAGGACCTTACCACTCATTTACAGAACACAGTGCATTTTGGGATTGTAGTAAGAGTTCTGTGAATGGCGAAGAGCTATCCCCTAGTGAAATTCAAAAGTGACAGATGCCACGAGAAGAACCCATGCACAATGTTGGGGGGAGATCATCTTGTAGCCATGTTACACCCTAAATATGGGTTTAACAACATGTATTCTGTTGTAGAAGGTGGAGTTAGCCTTTAAGCAATTAGTTAGGACTGTACCTGGGTCAAAAGCCATAAGCAGAGTCCATAAAGTCACATTTTAATTACATAACTGCTATAGCAGGTTGCATGACAGGGCATGCAAAGGAAAGCTATGATTTAGAAAGGCTTACCAAGCTGTTTTCATGGTGTCCCTAAAGTGGAAAAAAAAGACTAATAAAGGCTGCTTAAAAATGTTGCCTCCCTCCTCTCCTCACCTATGCTGCAAACAGTTTATAAAAGCGAGCACTGTGAATACCTTTTTCTTAATTCAGCTTGTTTGGAGTCCTATGATCCAGAACTAGTTGCTTCCCTGTGACAACAGTGCTGAATTCACAAAGCTGTGACATCAGCCACCGGCTTCCATTGACCCCATGTTGCCAATGCTCCCACCGAAAAGCAGCAGCTGCACACTGACACAGGGAAGCTGCTGCTTCTGGATCATATGGCTACAAAGAATAGAGGCAAAGGTAGGAAGAAGCTGCCTAATGCTGAGTGCACACTACTCTCCAGCTGATGATGCAGCAATTATTTCTCTGTGCAGTAACCCTTTTCATAGAGACCAATGGAATAGGGACATAATGGTAACAATAAAGATCTGTTGTAAAGCGCTGCACAAACTGTTGGCGCTATATAAACCTTATATAGTTATAATAATTAGAAAATGTAGTAGCGCCAAACGTTCTGTTCTAAAAGCTAAGAGCCAAGAGAGACTGGGCAAGCGCTCTGCAGCTAATCAACACAGTATCCAAATATCTGGTAGAGCCAAGTGCCCAAATGCAAATTTCATGGTAGCCCTGCAATCTATAGTGCAGCTGGGTCTTGGTATGGCCTTCAAAGAGGCACCCAAGATTAGCAGATCCGAATAGCTTGCATAGTGAGCTGAGCTCCGTTACACTTACACTTGAGAAATATCTTGAGAAAAGGAAACGTCTAGTAAAAAAAAAAAAAAAAAACCTAAAAAGAGAAAAGATATCCATCCTCCTATGACACACTCAAAAACAAGGACATGCTAGGAGTGGAAAGGATTATACATGGCAGGCCAATGGGTTTTGTTTGCTAGTGTCCAGTTCCTCCTGAAGATGGAAGTATGACCCATTTGTATCAGAATAACTACTGATCCCGTGTCTCTTAATGAACAATAAAATTATTCAAGTGCAATATTTTATACCTTCCTGACTAAAAAGGAAAATCATTCTTTGAAAACTTTTGTTCTGAGCATAATAAAGTAATATGTACGAAATTACTGTAATTCTACATCCCTGCCTGCTGGAAGCTGCCATTGTCTGACTTACAAGCTGCATATTAGTCAGTCACCTCACTTGCACTGATAATGAACAAGTGCCATACTGCTCTGAAATTATCATGCTGGTTGTGAGTCAGACAATCATCAGAAAAGTAAATAGCATTACAAAAGATGCACTTTAAGAAGGGGTTCTCCACTGTAAGAGCTTATGAAGGATAATTATACTGTTCTATCTATTATACTTTTTATTGTAATACTTACAATGATGTAAAATAACCAGTGCCAAATGAAGTTTGTGTGCTGCTTAAGTAACTATTTGTTAAACTATACTGTATCCTAATAGTTTGCAATTATTTACAGATTTTGAAGACATCTTAGTAACTGTTCGGTTTATAATGGAAAGAAATCCCAAGGCTGAGTTCTGGACAACCTATCAAGTTAGAAGGTGCTTTGCTAAAGATCTTGGTCTGTTAAAGGCTAAGTCCACCTTTTTTCCAAAAAAATAAAAAAATGCTCCCATATAAACAAAAACATGCAGAATATGTATACAAGCAGGTCACCCTGGCGGATTTCAAAGGCTCATCTGAGGTGCGGGGTCTAAGTACTAAACTGTATTCACCAGAGCTCCTGATAGTGGAGATGGATTTTGTTGCTGTTGGTACTAGGTCGCGGTTCTCAGGATTGCCCCGCCAGGTGATGAGTAAGCTGGGGTTCAGTAGCAGATATAGCAGGTAGGGATCAAGCAGAAATATGGTCAGTAAACAAGCCAAAGGTCAGTAAGAAGTGATTGCAGAGTGGTATCAAGCAGAAGTGTAGTCAAGGAACAAGCCAAAGGTTGGCAGCCAAGATACAGACGGCAGCAGGAGTGACAAGAGCAAGATATTGGCTGGAGAGAGCTCAATAATCTGGCATACAGGAAGTGCAAATGCATGGCTTTAATTGGAAGATCATGGGAGGAGCAAAGGGTTCTAGGTACAAGACACAAGGCAAGACTCTCTTAATAGATCAGACTGGGAGCTGTTCAGGATCTTGAGTGGCTCAGCAAGAAGAGTTACCCCCAGACACAGACAAGACCCTGGGTTTAGATCCAGGTCCTGACAAAGGGAATTTTGAAATGAGTCATACTTAAACTATATATCTTCTGTTATTATGGTCTTGCAAGACAGCATCCAATACCATGATTTACAAGCACTGAAAATCCCTAAAAACAAGGCAGCCATGATCTTAAAGTGACACTTAAAAAAAAAAAAAAACCCTATCCAAGTATGTATTCTTAACACAAAGTGCATTCTGTTGCTCCCAGACTCCTTCGAATCAAGTACTTATTTTTTTGCTGCTGTAATCCAAATTTCCCTTAGAGTGTGGTTACATTCATTCTCCATGGTCCCATGAATAGTCATAGGAAAGTAGCCATTCTCTCTTGTTCACTCCCAAGATGGCCTATGGACTGTGGGGTTTGTAGTGTGCATAGAGCACAGCACATGACCACAACTAATGTGCATTGCTTGTGCTGCGGCCTGAACAAGCTCTCACTTTTGACCCATTTCTGGAAGGTTAAAAGTAGCAGGTCTAACACTTCAACAAAATGACGTACAGGTACGTTGTTTTGCAGGAAGTGGTTAATGTACCCTGCTAATAATAAACTCTGTGTTTGCCATGAAAACTACTTAAAAACTATGAATAAATGGAAAAGTAGTATAATATTTTGAAGTTTATTAGTATTAAACCGTGAACATTATTTTTTTTTTAGATTCAGATAAAGAGGGAGGTGTTAGAACCCTTGAAGTGTTTTTATTACATTTGAGTTGACACCAGAACAACGTTTAATGGAGACACTTGCTCCAGTGACATCTAAGGAGGCACTTCATTCTCATTTCCTGTTGTGGTCACAAAACAGGACATAAAATCGCCCAAATAGGATACAAATGGCAACACCAAAAACTGGCAGGATTTTTACCCTTTCCCCACTCTGAAATGGAAAAAAAAAGTTTTGACTTTAGATACACTTTAAGCAGTTTGAGTAATTGCCCAGGATTGATAGCCCTAGCTGTATACTAAGATACTCCTAATTGTCTTTCTAGCAGTTTACTGCATGTGTGTTTGGTTGTCTAAACTAAAGCCCTGTACACACGAGTCGAAATTCGGCTGGGAATTTTCGTCCGACGACCGATCTGCCGATTTTCGGCTTGTTAGTATGATGCTTCCGACAACCGACTCCGACTTTTCGGCCGAAAAAAATCTGGTGTGCAGGCTATAAAATTTTTGTCCTCCGTCAAAACACGTCCGATTTTCGTACAGTCAGTACAGATTTCGACAGGGAAAAATCTTATGAGCAAGACTGGGCATGCTCAGAGAAGAAAGAACACAAAGAAAGCAAACCAACACATGACATCACTTCTAAAGTAGAATTTTGTCGTGCGGGAAAATTCGTGTGCAGTCTAGGCACATTCCAACCAACAAAACACCACTCTGGACAAAAGATGGACGACCGGTCGGCGGAAATTCGTTGCGTGTGTACTAGGCTTTAGAATGAAGTATCACTACAAATGTTAAATCCTTATGGAATTGTCAGGAAACCTAGTATATGGAGAACTTGGTCCCATTCTGATTTGTGCAATCGTTGCTGAGCAGCATGGTTGACCAGCCTATGGATGGGACCACTGTGTCTAGAGACTCTGCGCTGAGCCCTATAGAGTGTCTGCATTACCTGTCTGGTCTCTGGGCATCTCCAGACAGCCAGCAACACCCAGCATGAATATGAGCAGATTTTAATAAAAGAGCATTGCTTTATAAAGATAAGGGGCAGTGGCCAAAGTACTTTGCTGTAGTTCCCCGATAGGAATGCTCATAAATTGGGCTTTGCCTTGGGTGGAGCTACAGCCATCAGAAAGAAAAATGTATAGAAAAATATGTCCTTTTAGTACACAATGTGGCCACAGATCAGAATATATCCTTTTAGTACACAATGTGGCCACGGATCAGAACATGACCAAGTGCTCCATGCAGTAGGTCCCCTGGGACTTCCATAAGGATTTAAAAGTTGCAGTGATGCCTTTCTAAAGGTTCTTAAACGTTTATTCACAGTGCCATCTCTTGTAATAATATATGTATACTGGGAAAGGGCATTTAGAATAAAACCTTTCAGGTAAGTTCCAGGCAGCCTAGGTTATTTTCCAGAGTGTAGAATTTATTGGATATAGTCCCGGAGACAGATGAAAATAATATATTAATTGAGTCCCTTCAGAATTCGTTTTTTTTACATAATTTTTAGCAGGGATACAGAAACTGCACACTCCCAGCATATATTTTAGTTTAAATACTGTATGCACCTATGTGTATATATCTATATACTCTATACCCTGCAACTGCCAATCCCTAGCACTGGAGGGGTTTCTGATATATATATATATATATATATATATATATATATATATATATATATATATATATATATATATATATATATATATTTATTTATTTATGCACACATATTAAAATTTATATTTTCGGTCTAAAGATTAGTAAAATCTCCCCATATCTTTTTGGAAAGCAGGAACCCTGAGAAATAAAATGGTGGAAATTGAAATTTTTTAGGTCACACAATATGGGTGCGATTGTTTGTCAAACCCACATTTTCCGTAAAAAATATTATGTTATAATTTAAGTTCACACAAACCCAATACATTTAACTTATTGGTAAAGCATTTAAGATGAGGTTGTGTTGTGTAAATAGATACTCAGCATGTCACCCTTAAAATTATTCACCCCGGTAAAACTGTGCATACTTTGATACCCCAACGGTCATGACAGGTCACTAAGAAGACATCAGTGATCTATTAGACCCCTAATGTCCCCTCTGGATCACACTGAAGCTGATCAAGTACCTTCTGGGATGTGTGAAATTGATCAGGTGGCCTTACAGACCCCTGAATCACTTTCAACAGAGAGCCAACTGTCAGCTTAACCAGTAAAATCCTTACATTGGTGGCAGTGAATAGGTTAAAACAATCACTTGTGTACCTCTTCAGTCTAGTGGCAGCTAACTTTACAGGTTTCTTTTGTAGAAAATTATCTTCGCTATTTCCATTGTGTACAGGCAGATCATGCTTAACAATGCTGACAACCATCCTTTCACATGCTCAACTGGCCAGGACGCTTATCACAGCAAAGACCTAGTTAGCATATGACTGAGCGGTGTCTCAAATCATGAGCCACAGGAATTCCTGCCACTACATCCACCTTCTCCCCTAAATATATTCTGCAGATGTACTTCCAATCATACAAATATCCCTTAACTTACAACACCCTCATGCCATTTTTGTGACTCCAAATCTTTGCCAATGTTTTGAGAGAGACTAAAAAAGTCTCAGGACTTGGTGACACTCAACATTGGGTTTGCAAATCACTGCCTGAGTAAATCCTTTTTGAAGCAAGAAAAGTCGTACATCTCTTGACATAATAAGTACATTTTTAGAATTGTTTGTTTGTGTGTGTGTGTGTTTGTGTGTGTGTGTGTGTGTGTATATATATATATATATATATATATATATATATATATATATATATATATATTCGAACTGAGCAACTAAAATCATTAATATTTGTTTACAGTGAGGACTGGTCGATTGAAGCTCTGCTCCACAAATGGAATCTCAAGTGTACGGACGTTCCACTGAAGATGTTTGATGCTGATAAGGAATGCTTGGCTGGATCCAACCTTCCAGGACGGCATAGTATTCAAATGATGATCGTCACATTAGATATGGATAATTTGGACTAATCATCTAAAAAGACTAATGTAGTAGATTGTGGAGTTCAACCTGAAATATGCAAAGGATCATTATGGAGCTAAAAATTCGGTAAAAGGTGAATTTAAGAGATGTATCTTATTTCCATTTATTGGCTTGTTCTTCCTCCAATTTTAGTAAACTAATGTTTTATAGTCCATGTTTTAATTTAAAGCTGCACCTTAACCACTTGCCAACCAGTGGGCCGTACTTATACTGCGGCAGTTCGGCTCTGTCCCGCGAAACTACGTACCTGTAGGTCCTTTCGTGGGGGCGCACACCGCCTGGCCACAGGGGGAGCCAATCGGCGGGTCCGGTGACTGCGATTGCCGCAGGGCATCCGCGATCACTCCCCGTAGATACGGGACAGCGGTCTGCTGACGTAAACATGGCAGACCGCTGTTCTGTCAGTAATGAACACAGGGATCCTGTGTTCCTCTTATTTAGGAACACAGGTCTCTGTGTTCATTCAGCAAGCCCATTCCCCACACAGTTAGAAAGCACCCCCTAGGGATACATTTAACTCTTTGATTACCCCTGGTGTTAACCCCTTCCCTGTCAGTGTCATTAGTACAGTAAGAGAGCATATATTTAGCACTGATTACTGTAGTAATGTCACTGGTCCCCACAAAAGTTTAAAAAATGTCAGGTGTCCGATCTGTCTGCCGCAGTCCCACTAAAAAACGCTGATCGCCGCCATTACTAGTAAAAAAAAAAAAAAAAAATGACATTAATCTTTCCCCTAGTTTGTAGAAGCGATAACTTTTGCGCAAACCAATCAATATTCATTTATTGGGATTTTTTTACCAAAAATATGTAGCGGAATACATATTGGCCTAAAATTATGAAAAAAATTGATTTTAAATGTTAGCAGAAAGTAAAAAAAAAGCTCTATTTGTGTGAAAAAAGGAGATCAATTTTTATTTGGGTACAGCGTCGCACGACCGCGCAGTTGTCAGTTAAAGTAACGCAGTGCCGTATCGCAAAAAATGGCCTGCTCATTAACGGGGTAAAACCTTCTGGTCCAGAAGTGGTTAAAGGTGTGCTTTTTGTGATACTCTTTTTCCTAAGCTTAAAGTGGAACTTTACCCATATCAACCTGATAAAAAATATTCTTTAGCGAGGAACATACATTCCACATTAATCCTTCTGCTAACGAAATGAGTGTGTGCTGTAAGTTGCCTCCAGCATGGCTCCTGTGTCTCCGTAACTGAGCATGTGCAGAGCAAGACAAGACAATGCATTACTGGATTTTAAACCGTATACAGTGGATATTAAAAGTCTACACATCCCTGTTAAAATGTCAGGTTTCTGTGATGTAAAAAATAATAATAAATTGTTTCAGAAATGTTTCCACCTTTTTTAATGTGACCTATAAACTGTACAACTCAGTAGAACAACAAACTGAAATCTTTGTCAGTCTCTGACCATCTCCTGTAGCATGTCCGCAGTCTCTGACCATCTCCTGTAGCATGTCCGCAGTCTCTGACCATCTCCTGTTGCATGCCTACAGTCTCTGACCATCTCCTGTTGCATGCCTACAGTCTCTGACCATCTCCTGTAGTATGCCTGCAGTCTCTGACCATCTCTTGTAGTATGTCCGCATTATCTGACCATCTCTTGTGCCATGTACGCAGTCTCTGACGATCTCTTGTAGTATGCCTGCAGTCTCTGACCATCTCCTGTAGTATGCCCAGAGTCTGACTATCTCCTGTAGTATATCTGCAGCCTCTGACTATCTCCTGTAGTATGTCTGCAGTCTCTGACCATCTCTTGTGCCATGTACGCAGTCTCTGACCATCTCTTGTAGTATGTCCGCATTTTCTGACCTTCTCTTGTGCCATGTACACAGTCTCTGGACATCTCCTGTAAAATGCCTGCAGTTTCTGACCATCTCCTGTAGTATGCCCAGAGTCTCTGACCATCTCCTGTAGTATGCCTGCAGTCTCTTACCATCTCCTGTAGTATGCCTGCAGTCTCTGACCATTTCTTGTAGTATGTCCGCATTCTCTGGGCATACTACAGGAGATGGTCAGAGACTGCGTACATGGCACAAGAGATGGTCAGAGAATGCGGACATACTACAAGAGATGGTCAGAGACTGCAGGCATACTACAGGAGATGGGCAGAGACTCTGGGCATACTACAGGAGATGGGCAGAGACTGCGTACATGGCACAAGAGATGGTCAGAGTCTCTGACCATCAACTGTAGTATGCCCAGAGTCTCCGACCATCTCCTGTAGTATGCCTGGAGTCTCTGACCATCTACTGTAGTATGCCTGGAGTCTGACCATCTCCTGTAGTATGCCTGCAGTCTCTGACCATCTCCTGTAGTATGCCTGCAGTCTCTGACCATCTCCTGTAGTATGTCTGCAGTCTCTGACCATCTCCTGTAGTATGTCTGCAGTCTCTGACCATCTCCTTTAGTATGTCTGCAGTCTCTGACCATCTCCTTTAGTATGTCTGCAGTCTCTGACCATCTCCTGTAGTATGTCTGCAGTCTCTGACCATCTCCTGTAGTATGTCTGCAGTCTCTGACCATCTCCTGTAGTATGTCTGCAGTCTCTGACCATCTCCTGTAGTATGTCTGCAGTCTCTGACCATCTCCTGTAGTATGTCTGCAGTCATCTGACCATCTCCTGTAGTATGTCTGCAGTCTCTGACCATCTCCTGTAGTATGTCCGCAGTCTCTGACCATCTCCTGTAGTATGTCCGCAGTCTCTGACCATCTCCTGTAGTATGCCTGCAGTCTCTCCTTTTTTTTTTTTATCTATATAAATTTTATTAATTTTCAATTTAATAAATATACACGGATAATAAAGTATTTCAGATATTTCTAAGCAGCCCACTACCCAAGTACCCTCCCACCCCCTTTTCTCTCCATTCCTTAGTTGTACTCCCTCTCCTACGTCTATATTTGCGTATTCCAGACTCCTCTGTCTCCAGTCTTTAGTCACCTACCTAATCCGCCCATTGTTGGTCTTTTTAAAGTCTACCTATTTTCTCCATTTATTAGAGAAACCAGCTTCTTGTTACTCGTCTCTGCTGCTCAGATACTCCATGATATATATACTCAATTCTGCTACACCTATCTCTTAAGGTGGAACTTTCTGTATCTAACCATTTTTTTTTTGGTATTGCCCCTTTGCTTCGTTCAACAGGTTGGGGACAATCGAGTTTCTGTACAGCTTCAGTGATTTATCAGTTTTGTGGAATAAACATGCCCATGTTTTCTCTAATAAGTTGTTGTACCTTCAACCAGTAATCCTAGGGACTTCCCACCAGATATGAAACATTGTGCCTTGCACCTTACAGCCCCTCCAGCACCATTTTGATTTCTCTGGCTGACATTTATGCGCTTTTACCGGCATTATATACCATCTCGATAAGCATTTATAATTCATTGCTATGGTGTTTACGTCCGTTGCAGAGTAATGTATGGCTCTCAGTATAACGCTCACTTCATGCTCTTTTAAACGTGATGCTATCTCTTTTTCAAAATTTTCTATGAATGGAAGTTTCCTCGACCCCACTACCTCTGTTAGCATCTTGTATATCAAAGATATACTATGTTTTATTTTTGTTAATGGGTTACAGAGCTTTTCCATGAGGTTCAGCTTTTTTGTCAGATCTTATGAGTTGAGGAAGGATCTCACAAAATGTTTTAACTATAGGTAACTCCATTCATTAAATATCATGTTTCTTGTTGAGTTTGTGATATGACCTTATCTTTCCATGATTTATTTTATCTTTAACTGCATATTTTTCACCCAGTTACCGAATTGTTTCTCATTTCCTGGTGCAAAATATTTTGTGCCTTCTAATGGTATTAAAGGAGAGTTATATTCCCACTTGGCTTGTCTGTGAATCATGTCCCAGATCTTATATACAAGTCTTGTTTTTTCATGTGTGTCTTTGTGTATTTTCCTAAATTTTGGTGAAATCCAAATATTCTTATTTAATTGTGTTCTACTTATTATGGTTTATATTCTAACCCATCTTTTATCCGAGTCTGTTTTTGTCCACTCTATCATACGTGAAATTATAGCTGCCATGTAGCCGTGTTTTTTAACCACTTACCGCCTGTCCTATAGCAGATTGATTGCGGAAAAGTGGTTGCACTATCCTGACTGGCCGTCATATGACGTCTAGCAGGATAGAGCGCTCTGCGCGCCCCCGGCGATCGGTGCTGCGGTGTGTCAGTCTGACTCACCGCATCTCCGATCTCTGTAAAGAGCCTAATGACATGGGCCCTTTACCATGTATGCAGCTGTGTCCAATCACAGCTGGTTACATAGTAAATAGGAAGTGCCGTTGATCAGGTTTCCTCAGTTCGTGCCTGACAGGCACAAGTAGAGGAGAGCCGATCTGTGGCTCTCCTGACTGGGGGGGGGGGGGGGGTTGTCTGTGCTGGTAATCAGAGCATTGATTACCAGTGCAGACCCTTGGGGCCACTAGAGCCACCAGGGATTGCCCACCCATGGCCACCAGGGATGCCCACCCATGACCACCAGGGATGGCAATCAGGGTTCAGGGACCCTTTCAGTGCTCTCCCCATCAGACCTTCCCATGATTGCCATTTATCAGTGCTACCCCCCAGTGCCCATCATTGCCATCTATCAGTGCCGCCCACCAGTGCCCATCATTGCAATCTATCAGTGCCGCCCATCAGTGCTGCAAATTAGTGCCACCCCATCAGTGCCTGCTCATCAGTGCAGGAAAAAAACGTATCTATTTACGAAATTTTATAACCTAAACAAAAAAACTTTTCGGTCTTTTTTTTATTTGTATAGCAAAAAGGAAAAAACCTTGCGGTGAAATAGCACCAAAAGAAAGCTCTATTTGTGTGGAAAAAAATTAATTTGGTTTAGGTAAAGTGTTGCATGACTGTGCAATTGTCATTCAAAATGCAACAGCGCTAAAAGCTGAAAATTGGCCCGGACGGGAAGGGGGGTCAAAGTGCCCTGTATTGAAGTGGTTAAAAATCCATATTTTTAAATCTGGTGCTGCCAATCCCCCCCTGTGATTTATCTCTACTGAGAGACACATATTGTACTCTAGGCTTTTCCCCTGCCAAATGAAGTTCAACATCGTTTTTATTGTTTTAAAATATGCCGGTGGAATAACTATTGGTAGCATTTGTAATCACTATAGTATTTTGGGCAGTATTATCATCTTGAATATGTTTACTGTCCGCAACCATGAGAGTGGGTGACTCAATATTTTTCTAATGTCTGCTTTTATCTCATTTAGCATAGGTATGTAGCTAGTGTGGTACAAGTTTTCTAATAATGGGGTTAAATTTATCCCAAGGTATTTTAACCTTAATTTTGCCTATGTGAACGGAAATTCCCTCTGTAATGCCTGCTCTTCTTTTTTTTTTATTTAACCCGATGTTCAAAATTTCTGACTTTATTGGACTTCTCTTAAAATTTGATAATTCCCCATATTTCTTTAACTCCTTAACGACATTTGGGAGGGTTATTCTAGGATTGGAAATGTAAAATAGAACATCGTCTGCATATGCTGCGACTTAGTTTTCTTCCTGTCCGACCTTCACTACCCTTATGTCTATGTTGTACCTTATAGTCACCAGTAATGATTCTAATGACAGGACAAACAACAGGGGCAATAAAGAACAACCCTGTCTTGTCCCGTAGCACATTTCAAACTGGGGTGATAAAGTACCATTCACTTTTACTGATACTGTTGGATTCTTGTACAATGCTCTTATCCATTGGGTCATCTTTGAACCTATACCCAGATCCTTTATTGTTTTGGCCATGAGCTTCCAGTCTACCCTGTCAAAAGCTTTCTCAGTGTCTTTTGACAACAAGAGGGCCGGGGTATCTAGGTCTCTAGCCTTGTGTAGTAGCAGTAATGTTCTAATCCCGTTTCTTTCCCCTCTCTTTCTGAGATCAATCCTGTCTGATGTGCATGGATCCACTCTGTCATTAAATCTTTTAATCAAGTTTCTAGTACTTTTGCGTATAATTTTGTATTGGCATTCAACAATGCTACTGGCCTAAAACTTGCATCTTTCCCCTTGTTGGGTAATAGCGGTATATGAGCCTGCAGTGATTCTGCTCTCATCTTCCCCCTCTCTCCTATCTCATTCATATATGTGCAAAGGTTTGGGAGTAATATTCCCTTAAGCCTCCTGTAATATAGAGTAGTATACCCGTCTGGTCCGGGCTTTTCCCAGTCAGAGAATTTTTTAGAGCCTCCAATATCTTCTTCTAAGATATTGGTGTCTCTAATGCTGATAATTTATTGATTGCTAATTTGGGTAGTTTTGATTTCTTTATGAATTTTTGTTTCTTTTGTTTTCTATACTGTACCACTTAATGATCTTCCTTTTGACGTACGGTATATAGATTATTATAGTAGCTTTGAAATGCTTTAGCTATTTCTGTTGTTGAGTGAACCATTTCCCCCTTATTGTTTTTTATTATTTTTTTTATGTAATTGTTTGATTTTTCACTCTTTAATAATCTTTTTAAATATTTTTCTACTTTATTTCCACATTTATATCTTTCCCTAGCAACTCTATTTAAAGCGGTAGTATACCGTTTTTTTTTACTTTACCTACAGGTAAGCCTATAATAAGGCTTACCTGTAGGTACAATTAATATCTCCTAAACCTGCACGGTTTAGGAGATATTTGCACTGCATGCTGACGCTAGCGGCGCATGCGCTCTGAAGGTCCAGGGGACCTTCAGAGTATCTTGCCGGAAAATGCCGGAAAGTTAATCCCCCGCGCGCATGCGCGGGAGTGATGTCTCGCGGCTACGGCCACTCACAGCGCTAGAGACGCCGAGGGATCGTGTCAGCTCCCACAGCGGTGTCCGTGTTGGGGCTTCGTCTTAACCACTTGCCGACCGACTATATATGGCGGCAGTCAGCCCCTCACAGGCAAAGTGATGTACCGGTACGTCACTAGCCTGTGAGCCAATAGGGGGCGAGCGCGTGCCGTCGGAGTCGCGCGACCCGCTCGTTCCCTAAGCAGCCCGTGCATGTGACCGGCGGACCTGATGTCCGCCAGTCACTCGCGATGCTCGGATACAGCGGGAGAAAGGCAGGCGGCTAATGTAAACACAGCCGCCTGTCATTCTCATCATACGGTCCTGCTATGTAGGACACTTGATCTCTGCTGTTACACACACAGCCACATCCAATCACAGTTAGAAGCACGCCCCTCGGGACACACTTAACCCCTCCCTCTCCAATAAAGTTAACCCCTTCCCTCCCAGTGTCATTTTTACAGTAACAGTGCATATTTATAGCACTGATTACTGTAGTAACGTCACTGGTACCCCCAAAAGTGTCAAAAATGTCAGTCAAGGGTCCAATCTGTCCGCCGCAATGTCGCAGTCCCGCAAAAAAATCGCAGCTCGCCATTACTCGTTAAAAAAAAAACAATAAAAATGACAAAAATCTTTCCCGTAGTTAGTAAACGCGATAACTTTTGCGCAAACCAATCAAAATATGCTTTTTGCAATTTTTTTTTTTACCAAAATATGTAACAGAAAACAAATTGGCCTAAAATGTTAAAAAATTTAGATTTTTACATTTTTTTGGGGGGAATTTCTTAAAAAAAAATGTGAAAAATATTGTTATTTTTCCAAAATTGTCGCTCTTTTTTTGTTTATAGAGCATGATCAAAAAATCGCACAGGTGATCAAATACCACCAAAAGAAAGCTCTGTTTGTGGGGAAAAAAAGGATGTCAATTTCATTTAGGTACAGCGTCGCACGACCGCGCAATTGTCCGTTAAAGTCACGCAGTGCCAAATCGCAAAATAGGCCCTGGTCAGGAAGGGGGTAAAATCTTCCTGGGCTTAAGTGGTTAAGGTACGTTTTTCATAATGAGCTAGTATGCGATGCATACTAACTCATTATGCCTTTGTCTTGCAGGTTTTTTTTTTTCCAGTATACTACCGCTTTAAGCTGCGTCTTGTTTCTTCCTCCAGCAGCTCCCTCAGTTTATCTCTTTTTAATATTAGGGCTTTTTGTGTCCCATCCTCCATGTTCTTTTTGTGTTTTGTTCTAACTCCTGTATCTCAGTTATTATTTCTATTTATATATTCAGTTCTTTCCTGTTTTTTCTTGGAGACAATTGAGATACAGTATCTCACAAAATTAAGTACACCCCTCACATTTTTGTAAATATTTATTTTTTCATGTGACAACACTGAAGAAATTACACTTTGCTACAATGTAAAGTAGTGAGTGTACAGCTTGTATAACAGTGTAAATTTGCTGTCCCCTGAAAATAACTCAACACACAGCCATTAATGGCTAAACCGCTGGCAACAAAAGTGAATACACTTCTAAGTGAAAATGTCCAAATTGGGCCCAAAGTGTCAATATTTTGTGTGGCCACTATTCTTTTCCAGCACTGCCTTAACCCTCTTGAGGCATGGAGTTCACCAGAGCTTCACAGGTTGCCACTGGAGTCCTCTTCCACTCCTCCATGACAACATCAAGGAGCTGGTGGACATTAGAGACCTTGCGCTCCTCCAAATTTTGTTTGAGGATGCCCCACAGATGCTTAATAGGGTTTAGGTCTGGAGACATGCTCTGGTCACTAAGGGGGAAAACCTTCTGGTCCAGAAGTGGTTAAACACTCTGTTTTCACCCTGTGCTGATCACCTTAAAGGTATTAGCTGTGACAACACCTGTCTGCTCTCATCCCATGTTGTTGGCATCTTGTTTTCACCTTGGCGCAAAAGTGCCCACACATTTGTCTCCTCAGAAAACTCTGGTCAAGCAACACCTTCAGGGGCACGTTTATAGCGAGGAATCGTTCACGCGCGCGAATCTTCGCCAATTATACACAAGCGTGCGCTTGAAGCAAGAGGGGTTTATCTGGACGTGATCGCCGCGCACGTGGTCGCCGCGCATGTGCAGTACAGCCACAAGCGGGGGGTTTCTTAAACAGGAGTTTTCACCACGAAAACCTCTGTCAGAGGCTGGAGGGATCACAGAGCAGCAGCAGCTGGGTTGTGTGAGTCACTGTGGGTGTATGTTTACTGGCACAGACAGGTTCTGTATCTTTGGAATATTCAGTGTTGTGTGTGATAAGCTGTATAGCTTGGTACAAGCCTTGAGTACACTCAAAGTTAGTACCTCAAGTTTTTCTTGTCTAAGAGCAATGTCCGCCCAAAAAAACGCTGGAGGCGCTGTCGCAACCTACGTCACTAAGAAGGATTTGGCATTGGCTTTAGCCAGCCTTGAGTGTAAAATATCTGCCATGATTGCAGCATCGCAAGGAGAGAGGAAACGTGATATATCCCCCTCACCTGAGCCACCACCTGAATCAGTTCAGGATTGGGCAGGGGATGTGGAAGAAACAGCTGTTGAGGACCCTATAGAAGGTCCTACAGAAGCTGAGTCCACTTCTGGGGAGTCAGGATCTAAGGAGTCCTACTCGGCCTCTCAAACCCAGAGATTGTTAATTCAGTCTGTCACTGAAATGGTCCGGTTTGGATACAAATTACCTCCCTTATAGATGTCAGTGCGCCCTCCTCATAGTCCTCAGGCTTTTTCCTTAAATCCACTCTTGGAGCAGTAAATGTATGCTGATTAGTGATCGATTGATATCGATTTTTCATTGCCGATACTGATATTTTAGCCATTGCATATCGGTATCGGCAGATATTTAGAACATTTAGACTCGATTCACACTAGCGCAACTTGTCAGGCGACTTGTCAGCCTGACAAGTTGCGCTCCCTCGTGGTCCATTGACTGCTACAGGACCCGTTCTAATAGGAGCGACACAAGTCGCTCCGACTTAGAAAAAGGGTCCTGTACTACTTCGGGGCGACCTCGGAGCGACTTGCATAGACTTCCATTATGTAAAGTCCATGCAAGTCGCTCCGAAGTCGTGGTGCATGGGAATGCACAAGTCGCCCCCGAAGTAGTACAGAGTCGTGCCGCCCCAGTTTGAACCGAGCCTTAAGGTTTTGCAAAATAAACACAATTTTCTACACAAATCTGTTACTGAACATGTTGATGTTTATTAACATTTTTAACACTGCAGTCAGTGCAAATTTAAACTGCTAGAAAAAAAGCTAGACAACAAAAAAGAGCTAGACAGTGGATTGGAAGAGTCAGTGGATTACTGCTGCAGTAGTGCACTCAATGCAATGATTTTAAATCACGAACTGCAGTCAGTGAAAAATTGCTAGAAAAAAAGCTAGACAGTGGGAAGTCACTGGACTACTGCTGCAGTAGTACACTCACTGCAATAATTTTAACTCACTACTGCAGTGACTACACTGCAGTAGTGATTTAAAATTATTGCAGCAGTGAGTGGCGCACAACTGCAGCAGTAGTCCACTGACTCCAATCCACTGTCTAGCTTATTTTCTAGCATTCCCAGCACTCACACTCCTGGTGCTTCTAATCCCAGGCAGTTGCGACGGCCCAGTCGTCTGGTAGAACGAGGCCTTCAGGGCAAGGGCAGAAGAAACCCTGGGCCCAGAGATCTTCCAGTTCTACCTCTAAGCCTACCTTGTGAAGAGGCACCCCCACTCAATCAGGAGGGGGGAAGGCTGCTACGTTTCCTAAAGGTCTGGGTAAAAATAATTCAGGACAACTGGGTTATTTCCACCATCTTGAAGGGATACTAACTGGAATTTCGGGTGTTTTCGCATCCTCGGTTTGTAGTCGAACATACCTGCAAATCCTCTAAAAAGAAGATCTCCCTTTCTGGCTCTGGACTAGTTAAGGTCCCAAAGAGTGACTACAGAGGTTCCGGAGGACGAAAGATTCAGGGGTTTTTATTCAAACCTTTTCTTAGTCCCCGAGCTGAACGTAGATGTCAGACCTATTCTGGATCTCAAAGCTCTGAAACAGTCTTTGAACATTCGTACTTTCCGTATGGAGTCAATTCGTTTGGGCATGGCCTGCCTACAGGGAGAAGAATTTCAAGCATCCAAAAACATCAAGGATGCATATCTTCACGTGCCTATATTTCAGTCCCATCAAAGTTTTTTACACTTTGCAGTAGAAAACCCTAATTTTCAGTTTGTGGCCCTGCCCTTTGGGTTGGCCATGTCTCCAAGAGTGCTCACAAAGATCCTAGCTCCCAGTAATGGCCGCTCTAAGGTCTCAAGGGATATCAGGGATAGGATATCTTGACGATCTATTACTAATAGATCAAACGGCTTTTGCTCTAAGCCAAAATGTTTTCCAAACAGTACAGTTTGTAGAACGTCTGGTTTGGATCCTGAACTTGGCAAAGTCAGCATTACAGCTGGTCCAGTGTCTGAAATATCTGGGTTTCCTTGTGGACACAATACAGTCAAATTATACTTTATTTGATTGTGCTCTAGTATGTATTGTTACCATAAATGATACCTACATCCCGAATTATACTAGTTTAGTATTGCCAATTCCTCCTAGAGGAAATTGGTGATGTGTGGGCTTAAGGGGACTTTACTGGTATCATACTCAAGATTGTATGACAACAAATACATTTATATAAAAAATTTTATTTTTTATTTATATCTAAAAAAGAGACATTTAAATTTGCACATTGACATTAACAAAACATCTTTATGTACTTTTCTGGATGTTTTGTTAATGTCAATGTGCAAATTTAAATGTCTCTTTTTTAGATATAAATAAAAAATACAATTTTTTATATATGTATGTATGTCTAGTCGTAGAATCTTGAGTATGATACCAGTAAAGTCCCCTTAAGCCCACACATCACCAATTTCCTCTAGGAGGAATTGGCAATACTAAACAATACAGTCAAAGGTATTCGTGCCATCAAGAAAGGTCACAGACCTGAAGGATCTGGTTCGATCCATAAGAAAGCAAAGGTATCCGGCTGCAGGTTTTTGCTTGAAGTTATTCGGGAAGAGGGTGTCCACATTCGGAGCAATTCCCTATGTTTAATTCAAGGCCAAACCCTTACAGAACAACATTTTGTCAGCATGGACCAGAAAGCATCAGTGCCTAGACTGGTGCATGTCTCTGGTATCAAGAGTACGTCAGAGTCTAAGTTGGTGGTTGTTAACCAGAAACTTGAAAAAATAAAAATCCTTTCTTCCAGTAGTCTGGAAAGTAGTGACTACAGATGCCAGTCTCTCCGGTTGGGGAGTGGTTCTGGAGGAAGCCACTGTCCAAGGGAAGTGGTCTTGGGTAGAGAAAAGTCACCCCCACCAATATCTTGGAAATCTGAGCAGTCTGTCTGCCTTTAAAGTACTGGACTCCCAGCCTTCGGGGTCACCCTGTCAGGGTGCAATCTGACAATGCCACAGCTGTGGCTTATATCTACCATCAGGGAGGCACCAAAAGTCAGTCAGCCCAGAAAGAGATGGATATCATCCTATCCTGGGCATGGTCCTTACACCCCGAGATCTTTGCATCAATTTGCCAACGCTGAGGGGTCCCAGATGAAGTTATGTTGGCATCCAGGCTCAACAACAAGTTGAAGAGATTTGTGTCCAGGACCAGTGATCCACTCGGTCAGAGTGGATGCTTTGGTGACTCATTGGGAGTTTTCCCTGATCTATGCTTTTCCTCCAGTTCAGCTGCTACTGCGTCTGTTACGCATAATCCAACTAGAGGGGAAACCAGTAATCCTGGTAGCTCCAGCATGGCCGAGGAGGGTTTGGTATGCACAAATTCGAAAATTGGCAGTGACAAGGCCTTGGGTTTTTCCACTGCGTCTGGACCTAATCTCTCAAGGACTGATATTCCACCCTGCTTTAGTCTCTAAATTTGACAGCTTGGCTATTAAAGCCTTAGTTTTGAAGGAGCGGGGTATATCTGGCCCTGCAGTTTCTACCCTGATAAATGCTAGAAAACCAGTCTCTAGAAACATTTATTAGGGCGTCTGGAAATCTTACATTACTTGGTGTTAAGCCAGGAAATGGCATCCCTGCAAGTATATTATCGGGATAATTCTAGGCTTCTTGCAAGTAGGGGTAGATCTGAAATGAGCCTTGAGCACTACTACTAAGGGTCACATTTCAGCCTTGTCAGGTTTTTTTTTTTTTTTTACCAGAAACCGATCGCTTCGCATTCTTTGGTTCAAACCTTAGTCCAAGGGATGTTATGTATGCTTCCAACCAGTGAAGCCACCATTGTGTCTTTGGGATCTAAATTTGGTGCTGGCAGTTTTACAGAAACAGCATTTTAAGCCCATGGGACATATTCCCCTGGTTCTTCTGACCAGAAAACTGGTCTTTTTGATTGCGATAACTTCAGCCAGAAGAGCATCGGAACTAGCAGCTCTTTCTTGTAAAGAGCCATCCTTGATTTTACATCAAGATAGGGTGACTTTACGTCCACACCCAGGTTTTTTTGCCCAAGGTGGTGTCCGCTTTTCATTTGAATCAGGACATTATACTGCCTTCCTTTTTTTTTTTTTTTCCAGATCCTTAAAACAAAGGAGGAAACGTTATTACATTCTCTTGATGTAGTACAGGCACAATTTTTTGGAAAGGTCGGCTCATGTTCGTAAGACTGTTCTTTTGTTTTGTGCTGCCAGAAGGGCCCAGGAAAGGTCAGGCAGCACCCCCCTCCCCTCAGATGCATTGCTATGGGACGTCCTATATAGTAATGAATATGGCTCTGTGTCCTGTGATGTACGAAAAAGAAATATGGATTTTTTTTACTACAGCTTACCTGAAAAATCAATTTCTTGGAGTACATCATGTACACAGAGGTCCCTCTCCTCTTTGATGGGGCCTTTTATTGCGTGCTACAAATTAGGTTTGAGTAAGCGCTGACTTTAGCACGAAACGCGTTTCCTTTTATGTCCCTGTCATGTGATTTTAATACTTCAGTAAAGCTACCAAAAAGTGCAACAATATTCCTGATTTTTTTGCATGTCTCTGCCTCCTGTGTAGAAGGGGTTATATAGGGAGACTTCCTCTCTGATTGGCTGCCAGTGTCCATTCACCTGAAGGTGGCGTATAACCCATATGGTAATGAATATGGCTCTGTGTCCCGTGATGTACTCCAAGAAATGGATTTTACAGGTAATCTGTAGTAAAAAAAAAAACAAAAAAAAAAAAACTGAATTTTGGTAAAATCTTACCGTAAAATTCCTTTCTCTGAGTCCTCTGACAGTCGCCACCCCTCATATAGTCTTCACCAATGGGTATTGACCTCTTATCCACAGGAGTAAGCTAGGCAGAAGATTTTGTTAAAAACACAAAACTTTGCATAGACCCACCTACAGGGGGCTGTTCCTCTGGTCCCATACCCCCGGCTAGCCTCATTCCCAATTCAGTTTGGTAGCAAGCAGTAGATAGTCCATGAACCCCAAAAGAGGGGCGGGGGGGGGGGGCGACTGTCAGAGGACTCAGAGAAAGGAATTTTACAGTAAGATTTTACAAAAATTCAGTTTTCTCTTACGTCCTCTGACAGTCGCCGCCCCTCATATAGTCTTCACCAATGGGATGTCCCAAAGCAGTGTAGACATGAGGGGTGGGAAACGCAACCGTCTCAAGGTAACGAAGCACCCAAGGTCAGATAAAGGAACCTTATCCGAACCAGAAACGTAACCCGCTGGGTAACAGGAAAACTCAACAGGAGCGAACAAACCCAGGAAGGTAAAATAACCAAGGGGGGGGGGAAAACCCCCACAGGAGGGGACAGGCTAAAAACGCCATGTCTCCCCCAAAGTACTGCCTCACACAGAACTTTGCGGCCAAAGGAGGCATCTGCTGATGCCAAAACATCAAGTTAATAAACTCTGTAAAGGTGTGCAGGGACAACCAGGTCGCCGCATTGCACATCCGGGACACCGACGCCTGATGGCAAAAGGCCCAAAACGCACCCTCCGATCCGAAGAGTGCGCCGTGACAGGGAAGGGCGGAACCCGATCCCTAGGCGAATAAGCCTGTACAATAGTCCGTCTGAACCAGACAGGAACGGCTGCCGCAGACGCAGCCATACCCTTCCGAGACCCTCAGGAAGGACAAAAAAGAGAATCCGACCTTCTGAAGGATTCAGTAGACGACAGGTAACCCTGATCGCCCTGACAACATCCAAGGAATGCAAGGCAAAACTCCGTAGGATGCGTTGGATTCGCACACAGCAAAAGCAAAACAATGTCCTCATGGAGATAGACATCAGACCCCACCTTCGGAAAGAAGGATCGATGAGGTCGCAAGACCACCTCATCCCTATGAACCACCAGGTAGGGGGATTGGCAAGATAGGACCGCCAACTCCGACACACTGCAAGCAGATGTGATCCCCACCAGAAAGGCAACTTTCCGTGACAGTGCAAGCAGAGGAAGTTCCCGGATGTTCTCAAAGGGAGGACGTTGCAAAACGACAGAACCAAATTCAAGTCCCAAGGGGTTAAGGGCGCCCCCCGAGGGGGCCAAATGATGAGGATTCGTTGTCCATGAGGGACCTTACCTCGTTCAGCAGAGTCCGGAGTATGTCCTCCGGCAGGAAAACTCTCGCATGGGCGGAGTCCAGGACCATTCCCAGATAAGGGAGACGAACAGAAGGAGCAATGTCGACTTCTGAAAGTTGATGGCCCACCCTAAACTCCTGGAGCGTCTGAACCGTGGTTGACAGATCACGCAACAGAGTTGAACTGGAACTCGACCTTAACAGGAGATCGTCCAGATATCCAAGGAATGCGATCCCCTGCGCCCGCAACAGGGCCAGAACAGGAGCCAAAGCTTTGGGAAACACCTTTGGAGCCGAAGCGAGACCGAAAGGCAAGGCCACGAACTGATAGCACTCCTCCGCGATTGCGAATCGGAGGTAACTCTGATGACCCTCAAATACAAGGATGTGTAGAAACGCATCCTTGAGGTTGATAAAAGCCAGGAATCTCCCAGGCTCAGAGAGGCCACCACCGATCAGAAGGATTCCATACGAAATGTTTGAACCCGCGGTTTAGAAACTGTAGGTCCAGAATCAGACATACCTTGCCCTCCTTTCAGGGCACCGTGAACAGATTCAAGTAAACGCCCCCAAAAACCTGTCCCGATGTGTAACACCGGGACGATCACCCCCTGGGCCAAGAGATCCTGAACCGCCCATTTGGAGATCTTAGAAACAATCTGGGGTCAAATGAAGATTTGAGGGAAAGAATCTGTCTGCTGGGCGCGATCGAAATTCGATCTTGTACCCCGACCGAATGAGTTCCTGAACCCATCTGTCCTGAATGGTGGATGGGGCTGCCGTGCCAGGGTGGGCGCTATCGCCCAAGGCTGCTTCTGGCCACCAGAGGCCTGAAGTAGGATTCGCCCATGTCATGTGCCTGAAAGGCACGAAAGAACCCCTGGTTAGGTTTAAGGGAAGGGTCCTGCTTACCGTGGAAAACGTACTTTTTGACACATGAGGCAGCAGAGTGCTTTGTACCCCCAGTGACCCCCTTCACCAACCTATCCAGGGGGACCCCAAAAAAGGAGATTCCCTGCATAAGGGATGTCAGACACCATCACCCTGGAAGTCTGGTCAGCCGACCAGCTCTACAGCCACACAAGGCGACGGATTATCACTGCGACAGCAAATAAGCGTAAGGCTAAAGGGGCCTCATCCAAGGCCGCATCACACAGGCATAAAACTGCCTGACAATGTGGTCCACCATCTCCAAAGTAGCAGAAGGGGCGGAATCAGCCACAAGGGTGCGTCTGAGCACCTTAGTCCACTCCACCACAGCCTGAGAGACCATCACTGAGGCGAACACGGGCTTCAGCAAGGAACCTGCCACCACATAGGAGTGGCGGGCAAAGGGTTTCCACCCGCCTAACCGCCGGGTCACCAAGCACCGGATAAGCTTCCATGGGCATCAGAGTGGCCTTGTGTAATCTGGATACCGTGTGGACCACCATAGGGGCCACAGTCCAGTGCGAATCCGTTGGAGACGCAAAGGGACAACGGTACGGAAACCGATTAGGTATCACAAAGGTGCGCTTTAAATTGCGCCATTGTTCGTTCACCGTTTGGTGAAACTCAGCGGGACAGGGAAATACCTGAGCCGCTTTCTGGGTTTTCTGCGGGTCCCAAAAGATGATCGCTTACCCGGCGGATGGGGCTCATCCTCTAAGTGTAACATATGCGTAACAGCACTAAGAAGTGCAGACATAGCAGCTCTTTCTTTGGCTGACTCAGCAGGGAATCATCCCCCTCATTGTCCTCCACCACCTCCCCGTCTGAATGAGAAGACCGAAACCCTTCATGGGCCACACAGTCCGTGGCAACCATATCTAGCTCAGAATCAGGAGATTGAAACAGTCTGGGCCGTGTTCTAGCGGTCCGCTCCAACATCAACAGATCCATTTAGACGCCAAAGTCGCAAGTGCACAGTAAAGGAGCCCATGTCAGAGGATTCAGGCGTACTTGATCCCTCCACCAGAGCTGGGGGGAATTTGCTGTCCTGGGACTCCATACCCACTGATAAAAAATGTGTATGGCGTTGGCCCTTTAATACAAGTGACAGCGGTGGTTCCACCGCAATGCACCGCAATAATGACAAGTCTATAGTGCTAAGGCACCTATACAACGCTGCCAGCAAGGTAGTACCCCAAAAAACCCAGCACACAAGCCCCCCAGAAGTGTTACCGCACTCCCAGCAGGATCGGATCGTCAGGATGAAAGAAATTATGTCCTCTGCTAGAGGCCCAACAGCGGCCTGAACTAACCAAAAATGCCGCCAATAGAAAGTAATGGGGTGGCTTTGGGAAAATGGCCACCGAGCCCTGCATAAAACACAGTGCCATACGCAAGATGGTGCCCAAAGGGCACGAAGTACACTAGAAAATGGCTGCTGACTGCCCTGAACTGAAGCCAGAGCTGACTGCCCACATCCAAAATGGCGGCCCCGCGAATCTTACAGCGCGGTGGCCCCCAACAACCATGTCTGTACCCCAAAGTGACACACACACTTCCAAGGGGCTCAGGGACCCCCGCACACCCCCCACAGCCCGGTATGACCGCAGATAGCGCCCCAGCAGGGACCGTGAGGGAGACATAGGGACCACACGGACAGACATGAGGGGAAGCACACAGACTCTACACAGACTGCCATCCCCAGGAGAGAAGGCCCCACACACACACCCCCAGCATACAATGTCACAGACAGAGGGGGTAGCATGGTACTCACCGATTTCTGTGGGTGCCACTCTGCGACGGGAAGCCTCCCACCGCGGGTGGTGGGGGTGCCGTCAGCCAAAAACAGGATGTTTGCCACACACGGCGTATCCTTGCAAAGTGGCCACTTTGCGGGCTTTGTCCCTGAGGACAGGGACAGGTCGTTTGCGAGGCCAGGGCGTACGCATAGCCTGCTAAACGCTTGATGGCAGGCTGGGATTCCGTAAGGCTCTAGTACAACCAGTCCGCTTCCCAGCTCCGCAAACGCTGTAGTCTTCCGAAGTCTGACTAACGAAGTGCAGGAACAAATACAAAGCTAGTACTGCAAAGAAAAAACACACTTAGCAGAAAATAAAATGTAATAAAACCGAGAAAAAGGCTGAGACTATAGCCCCAGCACAGGGAAGCCTGCCTGCTCCTAAGCTAGGCAAAAGACAAACTGAATTGGGAATGAAGCTAGCCGGGGGTATTGGACCAGAGGGACAGCCCCCTGTAGGTGTGTCTATGCAAAGTTTTGTGTTTTTAACAAAATCTTCTGCCTAGCTTACTCCTGTGGATAAGAGGTCAATACCCATTGGTGAAGACTATATGAGGGGCGGTGACTGTCAGAGGACGTAAGAGAAATCCATATTTTCTCTTTAATTTATTGACAGACACAGCTCCTGATCTTCTTAACCATTGGGACGTCCCAAAGCAGTGTTAAACATGAGGGGTAGGAACAGCAAAAAATAAATTCCCATGGCTAACTATAGCCAACCAGGTAAACAGGAGCTCAACCAATACAAGTGGAGCCCACCTGAAAAGAACAATACACCTTCAAAGAGGACCAGATCCTCTAACCAGCAGCTAGCAAAAACCTTGCCGCCAAAGGAAGCATCTGCAGATCCCCACACATTCACTTTATAGAACTTTGTGAAAGTGTGCACCGATGACCAGTTGGCCACCTTGCAAACCTGCGTCACTGACGTCTGATGACGGAAGGCCCCAGGAGGCACTGAGCACCTGAATGCGCCTTGACAGGGAAAGAAGGAACCTGACCCTTGATGGTGAGCACAAGTAGTGAGTCTGACTTCCTAAAAGACTCCGTAGCTGCCAGGTACACTCTTATTGCCTGGATCACATCCAAGGTATACAAGGGAATTTACTTCGGATGTTTTGGCCTAGGACACAGGGAAGGCAACACAATGTCTTTTACTCAAATGAAAATAGGAAACAACCTATGGAAGGAACGCCTGATGGGGACAAAGATCCAACTCATCTCTGTGAACCAACCAAGTAAGGTGGACAGGATAGAGCCACCAACTCAAACACCCTGCACACAGAGGTGATAGTCACCAAGAAGGCCACCTTCTAGGACAGCGTAAGCAGAGGAATCTCCCGAAAATTCTCAAAAGGAGGCTTCTGGAGGACAGAGTACTAAATTGAGGTCACAAGGCAGTAACGGAGACCGCGCTGGAGGCGCTAAGCGCCTAACTCCCTAAAGAAAGGTACGCACCAGAGAGTAACGTGGCCAAGGCTGCTATGCCTGTGCAAATGTGGGCCCCCAACCCGCATACATGTGAACCAGGCCTAAAGCAATAGTAAAGTCATTAATAGATAAAAACACCGGTCCTCCTGCAGGTTTAACCAATTAATGACTTTACTATTGCTTTAGGCCTGGTTCACATGTATGCGGGTTGGGGGCCCACATTTGCACAGGCATAGCAGCCCATTGATGTGAATGGGCTTGAGCTGATATGCCTGCGTTTTCAGCTGAAAAAAGGTGCATGCAGAATGTAAAAAAATGCAGTGGCCATGAAATCCATCCTTCTTTTGCACCATGCGACTTACCTGCCGTTGCTGCACACGCAATCTGTTTTTAAATGCCGTGCCCACGTATACAAAAAATGCAGAAAGCTTGCCAGAGCAGGAACTGCAGGTTAGTCGCATGGTGCAAAAGCAGGATGGATTTCAAGGCCACTGAATTTTAAAAAAATGCTGCATGCACCTTTTTTCTGCGGAAAATGAGGGCATAGCAGCCCGTTCAAATCAATGGGCTGCTATGCCTGTGCAAATGTGGGCCGCCAACCCGCATACATGTGAACCGCCAACCCGCATACATGTGAACCGCCAACCCGCATACATGTGAACCGCCAACCCGCATACATGTGAACCACCAACCCGCATACATGTGAACCACCAACCCGCATACATGTGAACCAGGCCTAAAGCAATAGTAAAGTCATTTATAAACAACACCTCCTTCAGGTTTAACCACTTCTTGACCACAAGGATTTGCCCTCTTAATGACCAGGAGCCGAGCGCCAGGACCAGTTATCACTAGTTAGGCCAGACACTGCTTGATGACCTATTTTAGGCCTGGTTCACAGAGTCTGTCCTGACTGACTATATAATAATGTGCATAAGTGAACCAAAGCCCCTAAATTCAGCAATGAAATTGAAGTGAGGTGGAAATTTAATAATTTAAATTTAATAATAGAATACCGTGATAATACCGTATACCGTGGCAAAACCTTAATCAATTAATCGCAGCATGAAAATCTGATACCGTCACAAGCCTACTCAAGGCCATTTTCTTCTCAACCCTCGAAGGAAGGTCAAGATATTATTATTATTATACAGGATTTATATAGCGCCAACAGTTTGCGCAGCGCTTTACAAAATGAAGGCAGACATTACAGTTACAATACAATTTGGAACAAGAGGAATCAGAGGGCCCTGCTCGCTAGAGCTTACAATCTAAAAGGGAGGGTCAATTGATACAAAAGGTAATAGCTGTGGGGGATGAGCTGATGAAGAAAGTGAAACAGTGTGTTAGTTAGTAGCCGGATAGACTTCTTTAAAGAGAAGGGTTTTCAGGGATCATCTAAAGATGGATAGATTAGGGGACAGTCGGACAGATTGGGGTAGAGAGTTCCAAAGAAGGGGAGAAGCTCTGAAGAAATCCTGGAGGAGAGCATGGGAAGAGGTGACAAGGGAGCTAGAGAGCAGGAGATCTTGGGAGGACCAAAGAGAGCGGCTTGGTTGATATTTTGAGATCAGGTTAGTGATGTAGCTGGGGGCAGAGTTGTGGATGGCATTGTAAACTATTGTTAGCACTTTGAATTTTATTCGTTGGGCGAGTGGAAGCCAGTGAAGGGATTGGCAGAGAGGGGTGGAGGACACTGAACGGTTGGTAAGGTGGATAAGTCTTGCAGCAGCATTCATTATGGATTAAAGGGGGGATAATATATGTAAAGGTAATCCAATGAGGAGGGAGTTACAGTAGTTGAGGCGAGAGATAACCAGGGTGTGAATTAAAAGCTTGGTGGTGTCGTTGGTTAAAAAGGGCCGTATTCTAGCGATGTTACGGAGGTTAAGGCGGCATGATTTGGACAGGGATTGGATGTGAGCCTGAAAGGACAGTGCAGAGTCCAGGGTTACCCCTAGCACCCTGGCATGTGTGGAAGGACTGATAGTTGTTCCATTGATCTTGACAGGGAATTCAGGGGAAGGGGCACCTGGAGGAAGAAATATTATGAGCTTGGTTTTAGATAGATTCAGTTTGAGGAAGTGGTGTGACATCCAGGCTGATATGTCTATTAGTAGATCAGTGATGCAGGAGGAAACTGATGGGTTGAGCTGAGGGGTAGAGAGGTAGATTTGGGTGTCAGCATAGAAATGGTAGTGGAAGCCATGGGGGGCTATTAGCTGACCCAGGGAGGAGGTATAGATTGAGAATAGTAGCGGTCCAAGGACAGAACCGTGGGGGACCCCAACGGTAAGAGGAGTTGCAGGGGAGATGGTGGAATTGTAAGTGACACTGAAGGTGCTTTGAGATAGGTAAGATTCGAACCAATGGAGAGCAGTCACGGAGACCGAGCCAACTGAGTTTTTTGAGAAGGAGGGGGTGGTCAACAGTATCAAAGGCAGCAGAAAGGTCCAAGAGTAAGAGTACGGAGTAGTGACCATCAGTTTTAGCTGTTAGTAATTTGTAAGTTTTAGGAGAGAAGTTTCTATGGAGTGCTGCCGGCGAAATCAAGACTGAAGGGGATCAAGAAGGTTATTCTCAATGAGGTGCTTGCTCAGGCGGTTGTAGACTAAACGTTCAAGGAGTTTTGAAGCAAAAGGGAGTAAGGAGATGGGTCTTAAGTTGTTAAGATTGGTGTGGTCTAGTGAGGCTTTCTTTGGTATGGGAGTGACTAGCACATGTTTTAGAGAGTTGGGGAAGATGCCAGTGGAGAGGTTGAAGATATGAGTTAGAGAGTGTAGGATAGAGCCAGAGGGTGACCGTAGTATTTGAGAAGGAACAGGGTCCAGGAAGTTAGGTGGGCATTAGAAAAAATTTTAATGACTTCCTCTACAGTAGTTGGGTTAAACAAGGGAAGTATTGATTGTGCAGGAGGACAAGGTGTGTAAGGTGGGGGAGATATCTGTAGTGTAAAGATCTCTTCCCAAATTGTATCAATCTTATTTTTGAAGTGATTGGCAATCTCTTGGTCAGTGAGCAAGTTAGTGGGTGGAAGTAATGGAGGACGAAGTAGTGTTGAAGCTAGAAAAGAGTTGCCGGGGACTGTAAGAGGGTGTTAATAAATGTGATAAAATAGGTCTGTTTAGCAGTGTGGAGGCAGGAACTGTATTTTTGGAGGGCAGATTTATATTGGCTGAAGTCTTGCTGTGGCTTAGTCTTACGTCACAGACGCTCAAGAGCGCGACTACGTCTTTTGAGGCTTCTCGTATTATCTGTCTGCCAGGGTTGTAGTGAGGGGGGCCAAGGCATCCAGGGTAGATGACAGTGAACTGTTGTAGACAGAAGTGGCCATGTTGGGGCAGGAAAGGGATGAGATTGTGTTGAAGAGACAATCTGTAGCAGAAAAAAGAAGTGAAAGGTTAAGATGGCGAAGGTTTCTACGGGTAATTGTTCGGTAGTTGGAAGGTAAGGAGGAGGACAAGGAGAGACTGAAACTAATGAGGTGGTAATCCGAGAGAGGGAATGGAATGTTGGAGAGGTTGCAAGGAGTGCATAGGTAGGAGAACATGAGGTCAAGGCTGTTGCCATTGGAGTGAGTAGAAGTATGTGTCCATTGTTTTAGGTCAAAAGAGGAGGTTAAGCTCAAAAGTTTAGAAGTAGCAGGAGTGTTAAGATTAACAGGGATGTTGAAATCTCCAAGAATGATTGTTGAAATTTCAGAAGAGAGAAAGTAGGGTAGCCAGGCAGAGAAGTCATCAAGGAAGCCTGATACCGGTCCAGGAGGCCGATAGATCACAGCAATTCTCAGCAAAACGGGAGAAAATAGACAAATACAGTGAGCTTCAAATGAGGAGAGGGACAGAGAGGGTGGATGAAGAACCTGAAAAGTGCTTTGAGGGGAAAGCAGAATTCGAACCCCACCTCCTTTCCGTCCACTAGGCCTGGGAGAGTGAGTCCACAGGAGGCCACCATGGGAGAGGGCAGCAGGAGGAGAGTCAGATTCTTGAAACCAGGTCTCAGTAATTGCAAGCAGGTTGAAGGAGTTTGTGATAAATAGATCATGGACAGAGGTGAGTTTGTTGCAAACAGAGCGGGCATTCCAGAGGGCGCAGGAGAAGGGGAGGTTGGCTCTAGGCAGAAGAGGAATAGAAACCAGATTGTGTGGATTTCGGCTGGTGTCAGAGGATAGGGGGTGACGGATATGTTGGCCAAAGGTAAATGATGGGGGTCCAGGATTTGGGGAAATATCTCCAGAGGTTAGGAGAAGCAGAAGGGTGAGGGAGGTGATATGGGAGTATGATTTATGTGAGGGGACACATCTCAGTGTCCTGGAGGTTTTATTGGTGTGTGGGTTCAGAATCAGCAGGAGTTGATGAGTGCAGTATAAAGGTGAGGATAGGAGTGAGGGTGATATATACAAGCTGTGGGTGGAGAAGGGGGGTAAAGGAGAGATGATGCAAACCTGAGGAGAATAAGGGATTGCATAACACAGGGTGGTGAGATTGAGAAGTAGACTGAATGTGAGATGGAAAAGGTTGTATAGAGACTCAGGTCACCTGTAGTCTGTTGGTTTGCAGTTGTATGCTTTGGATGTTCGCTTTGTGCATTCGCTGAAGTGCTGAGCCGAAGTGTAATATTTAATCCAATATTAATACTATATCCAAGATAGTAGTTGCCAATGCAATGCCTGCCTGTCCATCCCCTAGAAAGGGCTTAGATTTATACTGAATTGGGTGGAGGTATTGCCAATTAGGATTGCATAGGAGGGACACATGGCTAACAGAATAAGCTTCTCACACCAAAGACAGACTACAAGAAAGAGCAAGAGAGCAGAATGGCAGAGTAATAAAGAGGACAGCTCATAATTTAGGTATAGACAAGCGAAAGCAAAATAAACATCAGTGTTCTATGGACAAAGGTAAAGATTTTGAAAGCAGCATAGATTACCATTGAGCAAATTAGAAACTAGGATTCTATTGCAGTTAAAGGTGGATTTTGAAAGCAGCATAGATTATCTGTGGAGGGATAGAGAAGAGCATTTTAGATAGTGCTGAGCTGAAGTGTAATACTTGATCCAATATTAATACTTTATCCAAGATAGTAGTTGCCAATGCAATCCCTGCCTGTGCATCCGAGAGAGTTAGGATGAACCCCAAGAGACTCACACCACTCAATGTACGACTTCCACATACAATGGGAGTTCTTCCTAGAAGTAGATTTCCTAACTTTTAACAGCGCGGGAATCACCGGCCCAGACAAACCTCTATCAGCACCTGGCATTGGGACAGCCAAGCCGTCAAAGGCAGCGACTGTAAAGCAGGATGGAAGATTGGTCCTTGGGACAGCTGATCCTCCCTGAGCGGAAGCTTCCAAGGAACGTTGGCAACCGGCAGCACCAGATCGGCATACCAAGCCCCAGCAAGGCCAGTCCGGAGCCACTAAGATGACCTGAATCCTCGATCCTGCATAGAAGTCTTGGCAGAAGCTGGAGAGGGAAGGTTTAAATCATTAGAATTGGAAGGATTGGGAAATAAGGATTTCGGGCACACTATATCTATAAAATCAATTTTTTATTTAAGATTCAATTAAAATCAGAAACTCATACAAACAAGCATGTGTTGGGTAAGACAAAGGACCTCTAAAAGGTCCACACTAATGTATATACGGTTCACAAAGGATGAAATCACAGTTTTCATACAAACTGATATATAAACAAATTGACAGTTTGAACACTCAAGAGGATACTTCACATCAGGAGATTCCTGCTGACGGATACCCGAATATACAAGGTGCTGGCCAACCGGGTCAACTGATGTCGTATTCAAATTTTCACCATACAGTATTTAGTATTTTGCTCAACATGTTTCGCTTTATTTCGGAAAGCTTCATCTGGAGCCATTACTAGGCTTTTCTGTACATTGTATGGTGAGACACAAGTCTCAACGTCCTTAGTATGTAACGAGAATTATTGTGGGTTTACAGGAGACTCATATTGGTAATGGGTAGTCGTTAACACAACGATAGGGGTAGTCTGATTATACTCAGTATCAAAAGCCATACAGCTGAGTACCTGCTGTGTTTCAAATCACAGCCAGTAGGACCCAACAGAGTATTTGCCCATATTGAGTTCCTGTTACTTCCACGTATCTCCTCCCCGGCGGGGAACCGCCGCCATAATGGTTGTCCAGCACCTTGTATATTCGGGTATCCGTCAGCAGGAATCTCCTGATGTGAAGTATCCTCTTGAGTGTTCAAACTGTCAATTTGTTTATATATCAGTTTGTATGAAAACTGTGATTTCAGCCTTTGTGAACTGTATATACATTACCGTGTGGACCTTTTAGAGGTCCTTTGTCTTACACAACACATGCTTGTTTCTATGAGTTTCTGATTTTAATTGAATCTTAAATAAAAAATTGATTTTATAGATATAGTGTGCCTGAAATCCTTGTTTCCCAATCCTTCCAATTCTAATGAACAATTAAGGATAGGGGCACCACCAATAATATAGTATATGTGCCCAGATGGCTGCTGTCTGAAGGCACACTCTTTCAACGAAGGTTTAAATCAGACGATACTGACCCCCACGGGGCCACCAACGTGCCTGCGGCATCTGCTAGAAGATCCCGTAACCGAGCCACAAACCTCTGCACCTTTCTGTTGAACTGATAAGCCAACAAGATCCACCTCAGGGATGCCCCACCAGAGACACAACTGATGAAACACCTCTGGGTAAAGGGACAACTCCCATTGGTCCAACACATGCCAGTTTTCCATCCTGGGAATGTGTACTGCAGAGACTAGAATGAACTGTTTTTTTTTTTTTCAAAAAAAATTCATTTAAGTATTTTTTCTCACAAATCTGCATTTGAAAGACTTCTGCGCAAATACAGTGTGACCTAAAAGATTGCAACGATCGTCATTTTATTCTCTAGGGCAGGGGTGGGGAAACTTGGGCCATTTGGGTACTTCAAAAATCATTCAGGGGCCGTACAAAATTAAAATGTGCCTATTATTATTTAGTCCAACCTTTAATTAACTCACCCCTAATGTGATGGCTGCATCTCCTCTTTGGTGAGGTGTGTGATGTTTGCTGGTATTGATGATGTTGCTACTGGCAACTGGTTTTCCAAGCTTGCGTTGGTCAGTCTTGAGCACAGTCGACTCTTTGTGGTGGTAAGTTTTGAAAAGAACTGCTGGCGGGTACAGCTGGCTGGTAATGCTGTGGGTACTGCTAGCTCAGGCTGGCACTGCTGGGGGTATTGCTGGCTCTTAGTGCCCCCTTAATGCAGAGTGATAAATGCCCCCCCCGTAATGCAGTCATTAATGCCCCCCCAAAAGATCCTCAGCAGAGAGGGACAGGACCCCACCAGAAACAGGCACCTGCAGCCACCAGGATAATCTGCACTCAGCAAGTGAAAATACCCAGGAGCCAGCCCCAGTGGCTGTGGCGCTCCCATCACAGCCAACAGGGCTTCACTGGCAAACCACCACTGTGCATTGAGCACACAGGCTAAAAGAAAACAGCAGCCCTGTGTGGCACCACGAGGCTCCCTCGGCCTCAAATACAGGCCCAGGCAGGAACCCCCACCAGGTACAAGCCCCCACCACCCCGCACAGCCGATGCTCGCTTCCCCCCCCCCCCCCCCACTTACGCGGTGGACCAGCCCTAGCATTAGTGGAGGGGGGGGGGTAGGATGAAGAGGGGTGCCTGACGAGGGAAACCCAGGGGCACGACCATCCCAAAACCCCCCCCGGGGGGGGGGGGGGGGGGAAGAAGAGGGGACAGCCAACAGCCACTCGCCATACCAAAAACCAGGCAGGCACCGCTCCAGACAGAACCTCCTCTCCATCTAAATGGGGGGCTGTCAGTGAGGCGGAATGCAGTGACTGCAGCTGAGACACGGCCATATAAGACCTTGCGAGTCATTTAACTCGCATGCCGGGCCTTCATCTGATGAGGCTATGCCATGGCTGACCTAGCGCGGAGCTGAGGTCTGCACACGCTCGTTGGCCAGACTGGGATGACCACTGGATCTAGATCATGCAGCCCGTCGCCCAGTCCGGCAGTTGATTATAGACCTCACAAGAAAAAAAAAAAAAATCTAAAGAAAAAATTGCCAGGACCAGAGATTCCAGGCAAGGGACTAGGTCCTTACTCCTGACTAGGCAGGAAAAAAAAAATTGAGTACCTATAACAGAGGGAGTATACCCCCTGGGACTGCCCATAAGAGTAGTCAGACTTTTCTGCCTAGTGTTCTACTCCTGTAGGGAGGGAGCAGTATAACCCAATGGTTAAGAAGATCAGGAGCCGTGTCTGTCAATGAACAAAAAACTTTTTCCCAGTTTTAAAAAGGAAAAAAAGATTTCCCACACCAAGAATTAAAAGCTCACTTTAGCCATCCCTCCTGTCACCAGATGTTTACCTTACTGTGTATGTTCCTGCAGCCTCCAGAGTTTGTTTACACCCCACTGCAGTAAAGTAGCTTCACATAGGGTTCTAGGGTGCCCTTCTCCTGAGCCGAGAGAAATAATCCTAGAACCCTATAGGAAGCCAATGTAGTGGAACACTGAAAATAAATCCCGAATGCACCGTGCACAATCACACTCTTCTGGCAATAGTTATGCCTACATTTTACCAAGTGATTATTGCATATTGTACTCAAATACTTAGCAATAAGAGTTGTATACAATTCCTTAAATAAAGTCAGTCTTTTTTTAAACAAGAGTTTATTTACTACATAAACAGTGGTTATATTACAGAATGTTAGAGCATGTTATATTCAAATTGATACAAACAAAACACTTGCATGATATTACATTTTTGGAGTTACCATTTTCAGAAAAATAAGGTGTACATCATCAGAGGTGCTCACTGTATGCTCCAATATTTTATGCATGGCCCGGGCGACAGGACGTGCAGTTGTCAGGAATTCTAACAAACTGGACAGCCATTTGTTTTCTGCGTTACACAGGAGCAATCGGGAGAAAACAGGAAACAGCCAAGCACTCTGCACTGCAACACGCCACCTTAACAGCTAACCAGCATTACTCAACTGCTACACAACTGCGCCTAGTGCACAAAAAATACACAAGAGAAAAGATTAGAGTTGTGGTCAAATAAAAATACTCCCTTGCAAACATTGTTACATCAACATTTGATACAAAATACAATAGCTTTCAAGCATTATCTATTAAAATGCATTTACATACAGGAAACATTTCAAAATGAATTAAATGATTACGGATGCTTTATGTCCAAGCACAGGCATTTACAGTTCAGTAAAACTGTCAATACCATCTAGCAACCCCACTGGAGTTGAAAGATACCCTTTTTTAACAAGTTATCTTTTGTTTTTTAAAGCAAACAATGAACTTTATTAACTAAGTTACAAGGAATTTGAATAAGAGCAACAAAATGGCACATATAAAGTCTGCCAGACAAGGCGCAAGTGAAACTGATAAAACTTAAACGAAAAATACAAATAACCACCTTTTCGGAAGGCTGTTGCTTGCTCCGTGGGTATTCACAAGGGCTGCCGAGCTACTGAGTGATCATCCTAGACATATCCAGCGTGTTGCATTCTTTCAGTTGACACTGGTGGCAGAGAATAGAAGACAATGAATATTCCATTCAACAGCAGTCAAGCTGTGCACACGAGAGGGAGATCTTTTAGGGACACTTAATGTTGACTTGGGGGGGGAAAACCACACGAGTGTTTACCAGCAGGATGTGATCAATCTATACTGTGGTGAGGCGAATGAGTTTATCTGCAGTCATAACTTCATATAAAAAAGTTTGTGCATGTGCTTTGAGGGCTTTAATTGGACTTTAGGTTAAAAGCTTATGTTACAGCTGAAAAGATCAAACAGTTAATGTACTAAAGACACACTATCCTTGGAAAAGAGGTAGTCCTATGATTAACAAGTATGATATCAGTAGAGTCAATCTAAACTGTGGTTAAGAATCAAACGGAGCCGCGTAGTGTTTGTTAAAACATGTATAGGCAAATAATGTAATTGTGACTAGAAAATGTTATGCATTTCTACGTTTTATTATAATCCTTTTAACTGCTTAGGAGCCCATTTATAAAAAAGAAAAAAATTGACAAATCCAGGAAGATTGAGCTTCCTGAATATGCCCCAACCCATTGGTAACATTCCCATTCATTACAAAACCAGTGAAAATTAGGTAAGATGTATTTAATGAACCTATCCACCTGATCTAGACAAAAATCCATATTTCCAATGGACAGATATCCAACTCAGTAGTTAAAAAAAAAAATAGAATTCAAATTGGGAAATACCAATGGCGAACAGTGTGAAAGATCACATTTGCCCCTTTATAAATAGACCCCCAAGAATAAATAAAGCTTCTTTTGGCTCTAATGAATGAAAAATGGCAAACAGGAATTTAGCAGCAAGTCTGACAGAATCCAGGATAGTGCATCTTTAACAACAGACACAAACCTGCTCCATTACACGCCCACAGAAACTGCTCCCTGGAGGATCAGGAAAAACCACTTAATATCTGCAATACAGCTCACTACTCCTTAAGCAACTGGAGCCCGCAGCTTTGAGGGGAAAATGCAGATACTGGTTTAAACAGTAATCAAATGACACCCCAAACATAACAATTTAAATTCCCACAATCCCCAGCAATTTAAACTGCATCAAAACATATACAAACCTTGCTCTGCAACAGGTGATTTAGTGAGAACAAGACTTTATATACTAGGCTAAATGATCTGTATTTAATCCTCAATTACACCCTAAGCACCTGCTTATGGAAAGCATTACCTTCGTCTAAGATGATACTGCTCCTTCTTCTTCAGGAGACTTTGGAGGTGATGGGGACCTGGATCTGGATTTTGAGTTCTTTGGTGGAGGAGTAACCTTTGCTCTAGACCTGGAGCGAGAGCGAGATCTGGACACAGAGGAGGACCTCCGAACAGAACGGGGTTTAGAACTAGAGCGAGAACGGGATCTGGTTCGTGAACGAGACTTTGATCGGCTGTAACGGGACCGGCTGCGTGACCTGGATCGACTCTTGCTTCTGGATCTGCTATACCGTCGTCTTCTTGGGCTAAAAGCAAAAATATATTCAGTAAGTGCAAAAATGAATGTGGATCCTTTGACAATCCCAAATTTTTTTTTTTTAAAGATCTCCACCCAAAATGGGAAGTTCCACTTTAAAACATCCTTACAAACTCCTCTGCCTAATGCCCCATACACACGTGCAGATTATCTGCAGACTTTTGTCTGCAGACTTACCAAAACCATATAATATGAGGTCAAACCAAAACACTTTCAATTTGTATGCAATCCGGCAGGCCCTTGCACTACATAGAAAATGTAAGTCTGCAGACAAAAGTCTGCAGATAATCTGCACGTGTGTACGGGGCATAACACTTGCATGCAATTTTGGAGGTGGTAGCAGGTACCTAGACCCCCTCCACCTCCGAATCTTCTGGGAAACGTCACAGGTCCCAGAAGACTGCGGTACCATTCACAAAGCACAGTGGCCAGCCAACTGTGAAGCCAAAAGCCGCACAGCTAGCTGCCCATAGTTAGGATGAACTACCCCGGGTAAGGACAGCACTGGATCCTTGGACAGGTAAGTGTCCATTTATTAAAAGTCAGCAACTATAGGATTTGTATTTTGTG
Source organism: Pelophylax lessonae (assembly GCF_965119305.1). Lineage (NCBI taxonomy): Eukaryota > Metazoa > Chordata > Amphibia > Anura > Ranidae > Pelophylax > Pelophylax lessonae. The sequence goes on along the minus strand of NC_138778.1, from coordinate 65,024,046 downwards.
ATTTTTTTTTTTTTTTTTTTTTACAGACAGCCTCCTGAAGGTCTGTCACATCCTAAACCTGCTCCCATTCCCCTTCTAAGACTATTCTTACAAACTACCCTACAAACAAAAGATGTCCAAAAATGTGTGTTTTTTTTGTTTGTTTACAATTTCAAGTGTTAAAGGCAAAACTCTTTGGATTTGAATAAAGTGGGGAGATGATCTGACCAAATTACCATCAGTAAGGGTATACGCACCTTTCCTTGACAGGGTAGTTAAAATAGGTTTTAGAATGGGGGAGGGAGCAGATTTAACTACAGGTAGGATTTCACGTATCTTGGACTTTAAATGTAATTGTTTTTGGAAACAGCTGGGTTTAGTTCCACTTTAAGATTCTCCTGACAAATTTCCAACCACAAGTATTTATCTTAAAAGCAATTCTTCTTGGGCTAAAAAGTTCTAAATTTCACACATTTCCTACATTCTAGTTATGGGACCTTTAAATTACTATTTTATCAGCATAAACATTGTAAATATGAACTGCTACACAATAGCTCAGCGGGAAATCGCTGTACTAATGTTACATAGGGAGTACAGTGGAAAAAAAAACCTCAGTGTATCAGGCTTCACAGTGTGCAAGCAACTCCCAGCAAAGAATTTCTCTCATCTCTTGGTCTGTTTAACCACTATCACTGATGTCCTAAAACTGAAAAAAGGTAGACTTTTACCCTGGGCTGCCTGGCACTGACTAAAACACCATCAGGAACCCATCCTGACTGTTCAGACACTGACAGCCAATTTGAGCAGCTCTGTACCATGCGATCACCAAGATTGGTCATACACATGCCAATCACAAAAGTAAACAGCAGTGTTTACATCTGTGAGCTTATCCTTCCTCTTACCACAGAAGGGAAAGGAAGAAAAACTAATGAATGAGCGATTCATTTGCTGCCCAGTACATCAGGATAGTAGCAAATAATGTTTAATGTGTATTTTATTTAAATATTTTGATGTGCATGTTGTACCATGTACTAAAAATGATCCTGTTCACTTTCTTTGTGTGAAATACATGGTGTTTCTGCTGTTACCTCTGCTTTCCCATTTTAAAAAGGACCACACCAGGCATAGAATCACATCAAACCTATTGTGGCTGCAATAGAATTTAGAGCTCACCACCTACCTGCCTGTTGTCCTGCAATCTCCACCCCCAGCTCTCCATGCCCCTTATGCAGCTGTGTACAAAGGTCATATAATCACTTAGGCTGGCCATACACGGTGACAATTTTCATGCAACGGGTTGCAGGAAAATACATTTCAAGGATTCCCCCATCAACACAGGCAGTGCCAAGAGAAATCCCTCCTTCCAAGCAATTGTCTTCTCCCACCAGGGAGGGAAGCCGCCCCTGGTGGGAGAAAACAGTGATTATCCCTAGCAGCTGTAGCCATAATGGTTGTACCCAGGTTGATCGATCAACTCGGTACATTCAGCCTACCCGTTTGAATCTCAGACGATTCCTGCGGAGTCAAATCCTGTTATGGCCAGCCTTACAGCATTTACAATGTACTTTAATACATGCACACTAATTTTTCTTGCATTTCTATTTTAAATGGAATGGGTTGTTTTGCAAGGTTTACTTTAACCCTTTCCTGAGTTTGGAATTTGCCCTGCTAAAGTCAAAACTTACACAGAAATTTCAGGTGTTGGCACAGTAAATGGAGTGTAGGAATGGGGCTCATATCTGCTCTCCACTGAACACCAGTTTTACTCTGCATTATGACTGAATTTTACAAGTCATTAATAAAATGAATTTACCATCGCCTAACCCGTATAGAAGTGCATGCAGGCAACTGCCCTATGAAGCCATGCATTGTGCTTGGCATAATGCTGCAGAAGGAACAAAGGCGTGACTTTGAAAAGTCATGTGATCAGGTTCTCTGCCTGAATACCAATTTACCATTCATAAAAAAATCAGGTTTCTTGCTTTGTAGTCTGGAAGCAATACCATATTGGTAGAATCCTTTCCCTGCGCTCTGTATACTAACCCCCCGCCACTACATGTGACCTGTACATTAACCTCATTACCACCTTCATATGTATGACCTGTAAATTAATAAGCGGCTGTATATAGCGCAACTTTACTAAGCGCCATGTTTTATGGCCCTAAACACCTGATCGGCTTTTCTGGGCTCTATGATATAGAAACCCGGAAGCTATAACATGACACTGCTTTCGGTTTATGCAGATGTAAACGGCACCATTTAAAAAAAAATAAATAAAAAGCATTTGATCTCACTGATCTGGGTGTGATTAAATGCCTTCAAAAGAAGTACGTGAATTGTTTTTATTTTGGAACTATACCTATGTGGATGCAGCATCGCCCCAATGCTGCATCACTCCCCCGCTGGCTCTAAGGCTGAGAAGAGTGAACACTGCCAACTGCTTGGTTCTCAGAGCTCCCTGAGCAGAGCTATTGTTAGTCACCCGTTTGCTCTGCCTCTCCAGTGCTCAGTAGAGTGCTGTGCAGTGGGCAGGAGCGGCCGGCTCAGAGTCCCAGCAGCTCATCAAGAGGGTAAGCCAGAATGCCAGTTCAGGCAGGTGGGCCGATCCCGACCATATGGTTTGCGATCTTTCCTGTGCTGGGACCAACTGACGACATCTTTAGCCCATTGTCTGCTGAAAATGATCACAGGAGTTCAGAACGAACTGTACTCTGGTGACCCACAGAAGAAGTACAGCCAAAGCTGTTCAAAGCCTATTTGTTTAAAATTACACTTACCACCCTCCCATCAAGTGCCCTCAAAGCAAGTAGCATGCTATGGGAGCCCCTGTGCTGCTGCACATACAGAGGTGTGTCTCAGTCGCGCCCCTTCCCTCTCTCTTCATAGGCTCACTGACTTGCTGCTGTCCCAGCCAATGAATGAGAGTACTGGGCAGCTGAGGCTCTTGCGCAACATCGCCGGATCGAGGCAGGGCTCAGGTATTTGGGAGGTGGGCGGCTGCACACAGGTTTTTATCTTAAAGCGGTTGTAAACCCTATAAAAAAAAAAACCTGCAAGACAAGGCATAATGAGCTAGTATGCATCGCATACTAGCCCATTATGTTTAACTTACCTTAAAACGAAGCCCCGACACGGACCCCCGGACATCGATGCGGGCGCTGCCATGATCCCTCGTCGTCTCTTCCGGGTTCGGCGGCTCTGGCGTGCTGATTGGCCGGAAGAGACGGCTCCAGCGCGCTGATTGGCCGGAGCCGCGATGACGTCACTCCCGCGCATGCGCGTGGGAGTGATTTTTCCGGCAAGCTCCCGGCAAGTTAATTGAAGGTCCCCCCGAACCTTCAGAGCGCATGCGCCGCTCGCGCGAGCGGCTGCATGCACTGTAAATATCTCCTAAACCGTGCCGGTTTAGGAGATATTATTTGTACCTACAGGTAAGCCTTATTATAGGCTTACCTGTAGGTAAAAGTGTCAAAAAGCGGGATACAACCGCTTTAATGCATTAAGATGGAAAAAAAAAAAAACTACTGCCTTTAGAACCACTTTAGGCAGAGAGGAGGGATTTGGAGTCTTATAGACACCAGATCTCCATACAACGAATACCTTTCACATGCCAGTTGATCTCAAAAGGAGTTTTACATTTCCTAAGAAAGTGATAAAGCAAAAGCGACTGAGTAAAAATAAAAAAGTGCCCCCATCCCCCCAAACATACAGCCATCATCACACTTTTGAGGTATCACTGCAAACCCCAGTTCATGGGCAGCAATTCTGCCACCAGGCCTCCTCTGGAAATCTAAAGTGGTAACTTTTAAAGCGCCACCTATGGATAGTAAAATTCAAGTCGTAATGTAATCTTTAAGTGCAACATGTTAAGCATATTTACTGGGTGTATCATTTTATATATTTTACCAAAAAATTCGGTATTGTGTTTTTTTCCATTAAAGTGTATTCCCCCGCCTAAAAAAAAAAAACATTGTGACAAAAAAAATTTGCAAAACCCACTAATCTATTCTCCAGGACTCTGCTTTAAAAAAAAATATATACACCACATATATACACACACACACACACACACACACACACACACATGTATATACATATATATAATTAAAATTTCTAAGAAATACTGATTACTTCGTGTAAACGGTGTCAAAGAGCTCCCTAAGGCTACATTCACACCTGAGCGTAGCATTTACCGCGATTTTAACCGTTATTTACAGGTGTTTTTTGTGCAGGTGGTTTTAGATTGAATAGAGACCAATGGAAAACGCCTGTAATCTGCCCAAAAAGAAGCTCATGTACTTTGAGCGTTTTGCTCAGTGTCAAAACGCTCAGATGTGAACAGGGGCCATTGAAATGAATAGGATTTGTCTTGTTGGGCGTTTTGAGAGCTGATCTTAGAGCAGAAAAACTCCCCAAAAACGCCTACATGTGAACTTAGCCTAAGGCTCCAGTCACACCTGGGCATTTGAGTGTTTTTCAGCTCCAAAACGCTCAAAAAAAAAAAAACGTTCCAAAACGCCCAACAAGTAAAACCCCATTCATTTAAATGGCCCCGGTTCACATCTGAGCGTTTCGCAAAACGCCTGTAACTGAAAAAAGTACTTGAGCTTCTTTTTGGGCTGATTACAAGTGTTTGATAGATGTCAATGCCTGCCTCCAAAAACGCGCAAAAATGCTACGCTCAAGTGTGAATGGTGCCTGAGGCTCCATTCACACCTGGGCGTTTTTTATGGGCGTTCTTTGTGCAGGCGTTTTTAGATTGAATAGAGAACAATGGAAAACGCCTGTAATCTGCCCAAAAAGAAGCTCATGTACTTTGAGCGTTGGGAGTTTTGCTTCAGGCGTTAAAACGCTCAGATGTGAACAGGGGCCATTTAAATGAACGGGGTTTTACTTGTTGGGCGTTTTGGAAACGTTTTTTTCGAGCGTTTTTGGAGCTGAAAACGCCCAGGTGTGAATGGAGCCTAAGGCTCCTCTCACATGTAGGCATTTTGGGGAGTTTTTCTGCTCTAGGATCAGCTCTCAAAACGCCCAACAAGACAAATCCTATTCATTTCAATGGCCCCTGTTCACATCTGAGCAAAACGCCCAACGCTTAAAAAAGTACATGAGCTTCTTTTTGGCCAGATTACAGGCGTTTTCCATTGGTCTCTATTCAATCTAAAAACGCCTGCACAAAAAAACGCCTGTAAATCACGGTAAAAAACGCGCGAAAACGCTACGCTCAGGTGTGAACGTAGCCTAAGGCTCCATTCACACATGGGCGTTTTCAGCTCCAAAAACACTCAAAAGAAACGTTTCCAAAACGCCCAACAAGTAAAACCCCATTCATTTAAATGGTTCACATCTGAGAGTTTAAACGCCTGAAGCAAAACGCCCAACGCTCAAAAAAGTACATGAGCTTCTTTTTGGGCAGATTACAGGCGTTTTCCATTGGTCTCTATTCAATCTAAAAACGCCTGCACAAAAAACGCCTGTAAAACGCCCAAAACAAAAACACCCAGGTGTGAATGGAGCCTAAGGCTACATTCACACCTGAGCGTAGCGTTTTCGCACGTTTTTTACCGCGATTTTAGATTGAATAGAGATCAATGGAAAACGCCTGTAATCTGCCCAAAAAGAAGCTCATGTACTTTTTTGAGCGTTGGGCGTTTTGTATACAGCATCAAGACGCTCAGATGTGAACAGGGGCCATTGAAATGAATAGGATTTGTCTTGTTGGGCATTTTGAGAGCTGATCCTAGAGCAGAAAAACTCCCCAAAAACACCCCAAATCGCCTAGATGTGAACGGAGCCTAGTGTTGAATTTGCAGAGATGTTCTCATTTCTTGTTGGGCTATTGGACAGAAACTGAAGGAAAATGTTTCCAACAGGACACAGATACAAAACAGATGACAATGGGAACCCTCCCTAGGTTTTGCCCTTTAGCTCTCTATTGGCACCCTGCAAATGTAAAGCGCAGCTCCTTTATCAAAGGATAAGGCATGGATGGGAGCCCAGTGCCAGAGGTACCTCTAGGCTCAATGATGCCCGGCACCCCACACTATGACTGGAGAATGGCTGCATAGCACAGAATGAGGGCCCCATGTTCTAGAGAACAGATCACATTGGATTCCTCGCGGGCGGCGCCATCTTGGCTCACATGGGCCGCAGATGGATGAAGTACAAAGCCCGGGCCGATGCACTACCTGAGCCCTGTCCATAGGTGGCGCTGCACCCTCTTCCCCATCCATCAATCCCCAGCACTCACCTCCTGCTGCGGCGCCCGTAGTCCCCGTACCTCCTGGGCGGGGGTCCCCGGCGTCCATGGAGAGAGTCTGGAGGTCGGCCGTACCGCGCCATCTGCACCCGGAGCTCCCGGCCGTCCAGCACGGCCCCGTCCATGGCGTCCATCGCATCCTCGGCGTCTCTCTTGTCGTGGAAGCGCACGAAGGCGAAGCCTCGGCTCTCCTTGGTGTAGCGGTCCCGGGGGATGTACACATCGCCCACCCGGCCGTACTTCTCGAACACTCGCCGCAGAGTCTCCGGGGTGGTCCGATACGTCAGGTTGTCCACTTTGAGGGACGTCATGTCTTCAACGTCCGGCGGTGGCCGCCCGTAACTCATAGCGGCTAAACTGCCGGGAAACGGCACGGTGGCTGAGGTAGAGGAACTGCGAGAAGAAACAGCGTTCCGCCTTGTGCGGACTTCACACGATAATAGCGTGAGGGAGGCCGACCGCCGCCGACTGCACTTCCTTATCACCACACAAAATGGCGGCGGCTGGAAGAATAGACTTCCCGCCCCTCATTACAGCCAATCACGTCTTCGGAGGTGAGCGTGTCTCGGCGTCTCATTGGTTGGTTACGTCACTGGCGCCCCAATGGCTACCTCCTCAGATAAGATGGCGGACGGTGGTGTTCCGTCGTTGAAAAGCCCGCCATATAGGTGGACGTGTGCCAGGCCAGGCTGGGCTGAGGGTGGCATGGTGTATACGGGCCGTACTGAAATAAACTTGTCAAAGGTTGCAGAAAAACTACAGAATACTTTATTAAAACCGAATACCCGAAAAATACATAAAGCAGCATTGCAATCAGTATAAAGAGACGCTATATTGTTATTCTCCAGAAGTCATCCGTACACATAACTATGGGCCTTGCAATCTATTTTTTATTATATTGTTTTCAAGGCCTTGGTTGCACTTGCTTTGCTGTGTGAAACTCAATCAGCGTTTGGATCACTCTTCCGGACATCCCAACCTGCAAAAACTCATTTCAGGGAGGTGCCCCCCCCCCCTCCACGCACGCCGCGGCCGCGCCCCCCCCCCCCCACACACGCCGCCACCACCGCGCCCCCTTCCCAATTTAACACAACCAGAGAAAAATGAAATAAAATGTAATTAGTATACCTGGTCACTGGGGCTGGTCACTGGTACTGGTGCTGGTACTGGTCACTGGTACTGATGCTGGTAATGGTCACTGGTAGTGGTTACTGGTGCTGGTACTGGTTACTGGCCTGGTCACTGGTGCTGGTAATGGTCACTGGTAATTGTCACTGGTACTGGCCTGGTCACTGGTGCTGGTAATGGTCACTGGTAATTGTCACTGGTACTGGCCTGGTCACTGGTGCTGGTAATGGTCACTGGTGCTGGTAGTGGTCACTGGTAATTGTCACTGGTACTGGCCTGGTCACTGGTGCTGGTAATGGTCACTGGTAATTGTCACTGGTACTGGCCTGGTCACTGGTGCTGGTAATGGTCACTGGTAATTGTCACTGGTACTGGCCTGGTCACTGGTGCTGGTAATGGTCACTGGTAATTGTCACTGGTACTGGCCTGGTCACTGGTGCTGGTAATGGTCACTGGTGCTGGTAGTGGTCACTGGTGCTGGTAATGGTCACTGGTAATTGTCACTGGTACTGGCCTGGTCACTGGTGCTGGTAATGGTCACTGGTGCTGGTAGTGGTCACTGGTGCTGGCCTGGTCACTGGTGCTGGTACTGGTAGTGGTCACTGGTGCTGGCCTGGTCACTGGTGCTGGTAGTGGTCATTGGTGCTGGTAATGGTCCTGGTCACTGGTACCTGGTGCTGGCCTCTGGTGCTGGTCTGGTCACTGCTGCTGCTCTCTGGTGCGTGCTGGCCTCTGGGTTAGGTGAGTTGGTCACTGTGTTGTGGCCGATCCCGCGCGCGCCACAATGCCTCCTGGAGTGGACGAATGTGGCTGAAGTAGAGAGCAAAGCCATTGCTTCCTCTCTGCCGCTCCTCCCACAGGCGGAGTGCATGTGATATCACTCCACCTGTGAGCCGTCCTTACAGCAGCTCCGCTCTCACTCACTGCAGGCTGACTCATCATCGACATGAGTCATGACACTCAGTGACTGACACACAGCCGGGATATTGCTCTGAGCTCGCGGGTGTCCGTGAGCTCAGGGCGGAAACCGGGAGTCTCCCGCGACTTGCGGGAGACTTGAGATGTCTGCTCTTCAGACAGCAATAGACAGGCAGTGTTGTATCACCCCTAAATACCGGACAACAACCGTATTGCAGCACAGCCTCATTTACTTGAATGGGTCGTGCTTGGCAGGCAGTACCACCCGGCGAATGCAGCAAGAGGTAAAATTCCATCCACGAAACAGAGTTCTGACCATGTACAGCCCTGGCTGCTGCCTCAGCAGCAAAAGGGGGAGCAATAAAGGGCTGCTAAAAATGCGGCTCAAACACACGGTTTTACTGACCCCTAATTGCAAGCGTAAACAAGCCCAAAGGCCCCTTTCATGGCGTACCACGCCATCTGCACCCGGATCACCTGATCGGCTTTGCTGGGCTCTATGATATAGTAACCTGGAAGCTATGACATGACAGTGCTTTCGGTTTACGCAGATGTAAACGGCACTATTTAAAAAGAAAAATCAAAAGCATTTGATCTCACCGATCTGGGTGTGATTAAATACCTTTAAAAGAAGTGCGTGAATTGTTCTTATTTTGGAACTATACCTATGTGGATGCAGCATTCGCCCCAATGCTGCATCAGTCCCCCGCTGGCTCTAAGGCTGAGAACGAGTGATCAAACACTGCCAACTGCTCGGTTCTCAGAGCTCCCTGAGCAAAGCTATTGTTAGTCACCCCTGTTTGCTCTGCCTCTCCAGTGCTCGAGTGCTGTGTTAGTGGGCAGGAGCGGCCGGCTCAGGCTCCCAGCGGCTTGCCAAGGGGGTAAGCCGGAATGCCAGTCCAGGCAGATGGGCAGATCCCGACCATATGGTTGCGATCTTTCGTGTGCTGAGACCGACTGACGTCATCTTTAGCCCACTGTAGAGGGCTGCTAAAAATGCGGCTCAAACACAGGGTTTTACTGACCCATAATTGCAAGCGTAAACAAGCCCAAAGGCCCCTTTCACACGGGCGCCTCCGTGAAGCGTTGAGATGCCGCCTCATCCCTTTGAAACCTAACACATATTGATTGTATAGGTTCTATGGCTGATTTAGGTGATAATTAAACTCAGTGCCTTATCTGCATTAAGTTAGCACCAGAACCAGTGAAATTCATATGTGTTTGGGTTTAACCACTTGAGGACTGCCCCACGCAGATATACCGTACGGTGGCATGTGCTTTGGGGCGTGCACCGCAGGCCACCTGCTCCCGCTGTGATTGGACACAGTAGGAACCAATCAGCAGGTCCAGGGGATGCAATGTCCACGGGGACCCACCGATCGGAGGAGAGGTAGAACGGTGGTTTGCCTATGTAAACAAGGCAGACTGCTGTTCTGCCACAGAGGAAGATGGAGAATACAGATCTTTGTCTCCCTCCAGTTAGGCCACCCCCCACACAGTTTTGGCATGGGGCTCCCCCTTAAGATCCATACCAGACTCAAAAGGTCTGGTATGTACTTGGAGGGGGGGGGGGCACACGCTGTTTTTTTTTTTCAATTTTGTCGTGGGGTTCCCCCTCAAGATCCATAAGATCCTCAGAGCACAAGTCCCATGCCACAAGTCCAATCAGTTAAAGCGGTGTTCCAGTCTCACCCCCTCCCCCTCCAAAAATTAAAAGTCAGCAGCTACACATACTGTAGCTGCTGGCTTTTAATATTGGGACACTTACCTGTCCTTGAGTCCAGCAATGTCGGCACCACAGCCGATGTTTCCATCGGCTGTCGGGTGCTGCCGCCGCCATTGCCGGTGAGGGAACCCGGCAGTGAAGCCTTGCGGCTTCACGGGTGGGTCCCTAATGCGCGAAGCGAGCTGCGCATTCGGATTGGCTTGGCGGCGGGGGAAAGAGGAGGGGGCCAAACTTCCGAAGAACAGCAATGCGGCGCCTTCCCCCCGGAAGTGGGGGAGGGCACCTGTCAAAAACAGGTACCTGTTCCCCCCTCCCCCATGAAAGGTGCCAAATGTGGCACTGGAGGGGGGGGGAAAGCAAATGAGCAGAAGTTCCACTTTTGGGTGGAACTCCGCTTTAAGATGATCCCGACTTTCATTCAAATCAATGGGCTGAAATCGTGCCCAAGTCAGACCAAAGTAGTGCAGTAAGCATTTTTAAACTTGGACCAGTTAAGACAGCTCTCATAGGGAACCATTGATTTTCACATGTAATGCGACTTGTGCTCTGCTTTAATCTAGTTGAACCAAATGCCTTCAGAAGCCACCTAATTAGTAAATAGAGTCCACCTGTGTGCAACTGTTCTGTAAAGCCCTCAGAGGTTTGTTAGAGAACCTTAGCGAATAAACAACATCATGAAGGCCAAGGAACACACCAGACAGGTCAGGGATACAGTTGTGGAAAAGGTTAAAGCAGGGTTAGGTCATACAAATATATCCCAAGGTTTGAACATCTCACGGAGCACTGTTCAATCCATCATCTGAAAATGGAAAGAGTATGGCACAACTGCAAACCTACCAAGACATAGCCATCCACCTAAACTGACAAGCCGGGAAAGGAGAACATTAATCAGAGTAGCAGCCAAGAGGCCCATGGTAACTCTGGAGGAGCTGCAGAGATCCACAGCTCAGGTGGGAGAATCTGTCCACAGGACAACTATTAGGCCCCTTTCACACAGCCCGTCCGTTGGACGGACTCAGTTTATATCAGCAGGGGATCGATCAGCCGATCCACCGCTGAGCAGCAGGAGGACAGCTGTGTCTCTGTGCTGTGTGCGGAGACACAGCTGTCAGTTCCCCATACATCTCTATGGGGGAATCAGATGGGAATGGACCGTCGGTCCGTTCTCGTCCGATCCGCTGGATGGATGGAAAATAGTGTTTCCATCCGTCCAGATTTGACGGATCGGATGTCAGCGGCCATGTCTCCGCTGACATCCGATGCCCCATAGGGATGCATGGGGGGACCGTTCAGATCCGCCAAAAAAACTGACAGGCGGATCTGAACGGTCTGCCTGTGTGAAAGAGCCCTTAGTCATGCACTCCACAAATCTGGCCTTTATGGAAGAATGGCAAGAAGAAAGAACTTGTTGAAAGCCATAAGAAGTCCTGTTTGCAGTTTGCGATAAGCCATGTGGGGGACACAGCAAACCTGTGGAAGAAGGTGCTCTGCTCAGATGAACTGGATACAAATGCACGCCACACTTTTCTTTTTTTACAAGAAAAATAGTTTATTCAAAATATCAGACATTCAAGCAGTGTACAAAGCACATTAGGCATTAAATTCGTAACAAAATGAATTATTGAGTAAGTGAACTAATGGAACATGCCAGGAAACAGAATAAATCTAAATCTGATAATAAAAAACAAAACAATTATCTACGTAAGTAAGCTATACTATAGAAATAAAGGAAGAAAAATAGGGGAGTACAAGGAGGGGGGGGGGGGAGCAGAGAGAATTCTGCACAGAAGAGGAAGGATAAAAGAGGGGGGCAGAAGGAAGAACAAAGGATAATATTTAACACAACCCTAAAAAAAGGGGAGAACCCCCTAAGGGTAGGATGAAGCATGAATACACAGGGAGTAAATGCAAATGAGGGCACATCATCTTGACCTGGGGGAGAGACATCAGCACTCGTAGAACCCCAAGCATCTATCCATCCTGACCAGATTTTTATCATTTTTTGTGCGGGCAGTTCCGATTGAGATAAGTAATCTTATACAGCGGTAGAACGCCACACTTTTCAGATATTTATTTGTAAAGAATTTTGAAAACCATTTATCATTTTCCTTCCACTTCACAATTATGTGCCACTTTGTGTTAGTCTGTCACATAAAATCCCAATAAAATACATTTACATTTATGGTTGTAACATGACAAAATGTGGAAATTTTCAAGGGGTATACTTAGGTTTTCAAGGCACTGAATGCTAGTTGGGGATTCAAATAACCTTGTTATTCGTTCACTGCGATGCCTACACATTCCCATTTCCACAGAGCTTTATATGATTTTCTTTCTGCCTACCAGAGAGTAGGATCTGTGAGTGAGGTCTGCTCAGGGTGCTCAGTATGTGATTCATTGTGTCTAGATAGTGTTTCACACTGGTCCAATAGGGAGGCATGTTGGAGAGTGGGAGGAAATCTGACCAATGGGTACACAGGCTTTGATACAGTCCCAGTGATTGGTGGAGACCGGCTGTCTCAGTGCATTATGGGATACTTTATAAAAGCCAGGAGCACATGTGCTGCAGGGTCTTTGTCAGCAGATAAAAAGTCTTTATTTCTCCAAAAACATGACAGCACAATGAACAGATGCCCCAACAACAGACGCGTTTCACGAATCAGGTTCGCTTATTCATTGCATCAATGAATAAGCAAACCTGATTAGTAAAATGCATCTGCTGTTTGAGGCATCTGTTCATTGTGCTGTCCTGTTTTTAGAGAAATAAAGACTTTTTTTTTTCAAATTCTTTATTTAAACAATGAAAAGATACAAAGTGCATCGAAAGAACAGAAATAAAAGAGTCAGCAATCGCGTATACTATAAAGTACAAGAGCCATAAGCTCAATGACATAGTAGTGAAGGGATCTTTACACATGTATACATGACATTCAAAAAATACAGGTCACCGAGATTGGAGTCCGCAGTGTAAAAGGCATAACAAACAACGACTACAACCAACGTGATGCATAGGTTCGGGGTGTCCTACAAGCGGACACACTCGGAATCGAGACCAAATGTACCAGACATGGAAAGAATAGTAAAAGAAGGGAAGGAAGATACATCCCTGGAGCATAGGGAGAGGGGGGGGGTGGCGGGTAAGGATGGGAGGGAGGAAGGATGTAGGGTGTTGACAATAGAGGGATGAACGCATGTGCGTCCCGTGCGGGCCACCGAAATAAAGACTTTTTATCAGCTGACATGAGTGCTGTCAAACCATTTTCTATATTATTGTTATCTCCATGGTCCACGGACTAGACGTGCACCCAGCGCAGATTGGATACTTATCTCTCACCTGGAGCGGCATCCACCCCTTACTGAAGGGATAAAACGCTGCTCCAGGTGTGTGAAGGTAGCTTAGAGGTGGAATATCCCATAGAGTGCTAGCCCCGGCCCGCTTCCGTGGAAAACTTGTAAGAAAAGAAACGGCTGCACATCCAGGAATTCCAATTGCCTTTAATTTCCAAAGTGATGACACCAACATTGGGTCACGTAGACGCGTTTCACACATACATCTTTATTATTTTATTTTATTTCAGGTACTTATATAGCGCTGTCAATTTACACAGCGCTTTACATATACATTGCACATTCACATCAGTCCCTGCCCTCAAGGAGCGTACAATCTAAGGTCCCTAAACTCACATACATGCACAGTAGGGCCAATTTTTTTATACAGGATCCAATTAGCCTACCCGCATGATTTCGGAGTCTGGTGCTTAATCATTACCCCTTTGTGATACTGTAGGGTCTTTGGCTAGTGAGCAGAGTCCCAGAGGGAGGGTGATAGCTGTCTCCTCCTCTGTAGTGGTAGCACGTGGTCACAGGCGGTCTGTCTGGGGATCAAAGGAACGGAACTGAACCCAGAGGTCCAGTAGAACTGACTAGAGGGGGAGAGACACTGGAGACCCTAAAAAAACAGTATCGTGAGTACAGGGGATCATGTCAAGGGGCTTGACCTGAGGGGGGCCACCCCAGAGTAGGATAGTCAGAGGACGGGTGTCAGTGTGTCAAGTGAAAGGGGATACTAGGAGAGTATCCTGAAGAGAATTAGTTTGTCAAGTCTTCTGGATAGAGACTCAATCCAAATTCACCTAGTGGCAGGATGAATCAGCAGCCTGGCTGCATCATCAGACAGGAGTCCTCATATCTTGTGAATAGGTAATCTGGAGTATCCCACTCTTCCCTTCTCCCATCCCTATTTAAAATAAAACACCAAACCCCTACAAACCCCTGGACTGATCATTGACTGAGCCAAGAATTAAAGTGTTAAATTGTGAACTCCGGAGTTGCTAACGGTAACCCAGGGGGACCCGAGAGTTCAATATCCAAAAGCCTTCAAGGGGCAGTGCTACAGTAGCTTAAAGCGGAGTTCCACCCAAAAGTGGAACTTCCGCTTTAGGGAGTCCTGACCCCCTGACATGCCACATTTGGCATGTAATTTTTTTTGGGGGGGAGCGGGTACCTAGTTTTGACAGGTACCCGCTCCCACTTCCGCTCGGAGCGCCGCGGCGCCCTGAACGGAAGTTCTCCTCTCCCCCTCCCTCCCTGCAATCTTCTGGGACACGTCAGAGGTCCCAGAAGATTGCCGGCCAATCAAGACGCGCAGCGCGACTCGCGCATGCGCAGTGGGTACCCGGCTGTGAAGCCGCAAACTGTCACAGCCGGGTTCCCACAGCAGTGATGCCGGCGCCGAGGGAGAGGATCGAGGCTTCGGGCGGCCGCATCGCTGGACCGTTGGACAGGTGATTGAATGGCTGGAACTCCGCTTTAATATTATACTGTTAAAATACAAGCAATGAAAACACCTAAACTTGGCCTAGTATTAGCCTATTGGAGGTTTTGTTCAGTTGTACAGCAGAACTAAGTGTGAGAGGAAGAAGCAGCACAGCTCAGTTCAGGTCACTGACAAGAAGCATGCTGATATGAAGACAAAGCAGAGAGAGAAGTGAGCTCATCATTGTACAGTGTGGGCTAAAAGGAGATGAGCTGAATGATGCTGGCTGCTATTTGAACAGGAAGACTGAGGACATCTTGTGGCAGAAAAAAATACTGCATGGAGACAACTATAAAATCAGTGTGATAGAACACTAGAGAGAAAAGTAAATATTTTGTCCACTATATAATGAAATACAGAAGTAGTATCAGTGTAATAGAGGGAATATAAATGCATTTCCAGCTTTATATTCCTCATGGCACTAGAGGGCGGCCTATTAAATGTTTACATAGAAGCTCATCATTTTGCTTCGTATCTTTTACTTACAGTACAGAATACCCATACCGCCCAACTTTTTGAGATGGGAATGAGGGACACCTATTACCAAAAGTATGTAGGCATGGGACACACCCCTGCCACACTCCATTAAAGGAGCATTATTAAAAAAAAAAAAAAGATTAGTTAACCACTTCCGCACTGCTCACTAGAGCTGTACTGCGGCAAAGTGGCTCGATAACGTCTGGCGACGTAGACCTACGTCACCAAACATTCCCCCTTCTCAGCGGCGCGCACTTCCCCGATCGTCGGGGAATCGAGTGTGGAGATCCGCCTGCTTGTGTAAACACAAGCGGGCGGATCTCCTAAGTGACAGGCAGGGTCAGATTGCAGGGTTCAGCATAGCTGAACCTGCGATCTGTCCCTGTGTCACATAGTCACCTCCCCCCAAACATGTCAGTAAGCACCAGGCATACATTAACCCCTTGATCACCAATAAAAATTAAACCCTTCCCTGCCAGTGTCATTTTTACAGTAACAGTGCATATTTATAGCACTGATTACTGTAGTAATGTCACTGGTACCCCCAAAAGTGTCAAAAATGTCAGTCAAGGGTCCGATCTGTCCGCCGCAATGTCGCAGTCCCGCAAAACAAATCGCAGATCGCCGCCATTCCTCGTTAAAAAAAAAAAACACCAAAAAATGACAAAAATCTTTCCCTTAGTTAGTAAACGCAATAACTTTTGCGCAAACCAATCAAAATACGCTTATTGCGATTTTTTTTTACCAAATATAGGTAGCAGAAAACAAATTTGCCAAAAATGTAAAAAAATTT
Source organism: Pelophylax lessonae (assembly GCF_965119305.1). Classification (NCBI taxonomy): domain Eukaryota; kingdom Metazoa; phylum Chordata; class Amphibia; order Anura; family Ranidae; genus Pelophylax; species Pelophylax lessonae. The sequence continues at coordinate 65,007,950 of NC_138778.1, read as the reverse complement.
AGATTTTTACATTTTTTTGGAGGGGAATTTCATATAAAAAAAATGTGAAAAATATTGTTATTTTTTCAAAATTGTCGCTCTTTTTTTGTTTATAGCGCAAAAAGTAAAAATCGCACAGGTGATCAAATACCACCAAAAGAAAGCTCTGTTTGTGCGAAAAAAAGGACATAAATTTAGTTTGGGTACGGCGTCGCACTTCCACGCAATTGTCAGTTAAAGTCGCACAGTGCCGAATCGCAAAAAGTGGACCAGACATAAGACAGCAAAATCCTCTGGTGGTAAAGTGGTCAGACCCACAAGGGATTTTTTACCCCCAATATTGCTTTATACTGACTTTTGACATTTACAAATGCAGCAATTTAACAATTGGATGAAAGGTTTAGCACTGGGAAACACGTTTTGAAAAAATAAATAGTTTATTTTATATACAACTATATAGATCAGACCAAAATGAGGGACAAATAAAGAGGGACAGAGGGACTATTTTCCAAATCAGTGACAATCCCTCGAAATCAGGGACAGTTGGGAGCTTTGAATACCTGTCATAATAGAACTATAGGGCTACATTTTTGGCGTTGTTCAGTGCTAGGTGTCTGGCTGTGTCTGCCTTAAATTTTTCTGAAATAAAGACACTTCCAAAAGCTCCTAAAACTTGAACGTTTTTTTGTACAGAGCAGAGAAGGGGAAGTAGATTTCTCCACTTCGATTTAAGGTTTACTAATGAAGAGAATTCTGTTTCATTCTTTTATTATTGAGATCCAGTCCCATCTCCCACCATTTGGTTCCTATACCCCCAACGCGCACTGATACTCCCGGTTGCTAACCTCGGGGGGTATAGGGTGTACCTTCAAGAACAACCCTCTTGTTTGGTATGTTCTTTTGGATACTAAGAAGTTAACACTGGCAGATTTGTGCATTGAATTTCAGTGTAATCTCCACTAGAAGAGGTCACAGTGTGTGTTGTTCACAGGACGGGTGTCCGAAGAATTACCATATCGTCAGTTTCCAAGAATGGTGGAAGCTGGCTCTAATAGAGGGGAAAAAGGAGAACTTAAAGAGCACCCCCACACATAAGGTGCTTTGAGACCTCCCTATAATACAGAAGTCACATTACATTTGTTGAGTTTTTCCCTGAGGTATGGATGGCCACTTGTTACCACAATCACACACTTGTTTGAAGCACCTTTGGATTGTGAATCATAAAAGATCAGTAGTAACACACTCCAGTTCACACTGTATACCACCGCCTGTGAATCGCACAAAAACGGCTCCGCATTCCTGCTCAATTCACATGCAATTCAGTGTGGTGCGATTTAAACCCAATAATTTTGAATGGGTTCAAATCGCATTGCATCAAAGAAGTGCAGGCACCTTTTTTGAGCTGCACCACAACCAGATTGCATTGTCCTGCCTCTTTCTCTTAACCAATTAGTATAGTCTATACAGATATCTGATACCTTTCTTTTTATCTGTAGAAGCCAATTTCCTACATTGTATAACTACAATTCCAGCAGGACAAGGACCAAATTCCCTGTAGACATTAACAAGTATATTATTTTAGCTTATTTTGGCTTAATCTTGCTGGACTTTATGATCTAACCTGGTTGGCCTCCTCGATTACCCCCCTTGACTTACCCTGTTTGCAAGCACTCTTTCAGGTATGTTATATTCACTTACAGTATGTGTGAACCTAGCCTTAAAGTGGTTGTAAACTTAAGATATGAAAAATTTTAAAAGCATATCCCTCTATAGTGTGTACATGTCTCAATTAAGAGCACTAAGGCCCCTTTCACACTTGTGCGACTTGTCCTGCGATTTGGGACTGCAAAGTTGCATGACAAGTCGTACTCCATGATTTCCAATGAGTACCATTCATATCTGTGAGACTTCAAGTCACAAGAACTTCAAAGTAGTCCTTGCACTACTTTGGTCCAACTTTGATGCATTTTGAGGTTAAGAGACATCAAGATTACACATTTATTGCTACAAGTCTAGTCAAAATTGCGTCAAAATCGCGTGACTTTTAGGACGCACAAGTGTGAAAGGGGCCTAAGTGTCACTTCTGTCTGCTTCTTTGTTCCTCTGCTATCAGCATGAGTCACTTCTGACAAGTTTCCCTTACACCAAGAGAAAAATAGTGACAGGGGAGGGACCTCCAGCTGATTGACAGCCTCAGCACTATTCCTGTGTGCCGTGTGGAGGGGGTGTGTCTCTTCCCTTTCAATCAGCTCCCAGAGCTCTCCTCACTAGGCTCTGCAGAATGTAATTTCAGGTCTCCGCCCCTTTTTGTGAACCCTCAGACATGCTTTATAAGTTCAGCACATTGAACAGATGTAGAGAAGAGATGGCTGCAGAGAGATAGGTAGAAAGTATGAAGGCCAGTCATTTCACTGTGCATATGTAAGGGTTTACAACCCCTTTAATGGACACTTTAATGGGAGCACTTTATTGAATTGTCAAAGTAGCATAAAAATGGCACGTGAATGTTTATTATTAACACACAGATTGTTAGAAGAGAAATTAGGAATTTTAAAAAAATCATTCATACCTATGTGAATGCTGCATCCATTCACCACCACCTCCACACTGAGAACTGAGCAATCAAAGACCGCTGATCATTCGGTTCTCAGTCTTCAGTGAACAGAATGGTGACTGTCTTTTACCAGCTCTCTGCTCTGCCCTCCAGCACTCACTGGAGTGCTGGGCTGTGGAGGGGGCAGAAGCAGCTGGCTCAGGCTCTCAGTGGCTTGCAGGCATCTGATTACAGTTGGGATCCCTCCAGACTCTGAACCTGCTGACGTCATTTGACAGCAGACTTTAGCTCATTGTCGGCTCATTGTCGGCTGAATCTGCGTCACAGGAGTGCAGAACTAAGTGCACTACAGGAGGACTTTGTACAAAAGAGTGGCAACCATCCCAACCTATAACTGATCTTTGAAGTAAGATGCACATAGAAGGGCAATGCACATCATAGACAAAGATTTTCCAGCAAACTTACCATCAGCCTGCAAAACAACCAAATTGGCCCTGTCTAACAGTTTATGTTAAAAAACAGAGGGTTTTGTTTGCGCACATTTGCAAATATATGCGAAAAGCAACAGTGCCCACGCCAAGGGATCTCTGTATATACTGCGATCCTAACTTCCAGAGCCTCCAAAGTAGGAACACATATAAGATAGATTAAGGGCAGGTATGCCTGGGGGGAGCCCACACCTCCTTAAACAGTTAAAGTAGAAGTCCACCTTAACACTAAAATCCCTGCATCTACAGATATCCACAATCTAACACTAACCCATTTAGCCCTGTAAAGAAGAAATCATTATACATACCTTTTTGAAGCAGTGAGCTTTCAGCCGCGGTTTCACTGTAGAGGCGGGTGCAGAGGACATGTCTGACAATGGAAGCCCCATAGTAAGTCTACGGGTGACGTCACTCCCCATTCATTTCACACCCGTTGTCAGCCGTGTCATCTGCAGAGCTTCCGCCGCTAGAGACTGAATCAGATTGGCTTCAAAAAAGGTATGTATACTGATTTCTTCTTTACAGGGCTAGAAAGGTTTGTGTTAGATCGTGGATGTCTATAGATGCAGGGATTTTAGTTTTATGGTGGACTTACACTTTAAGCACCAGGCCCTTTTCTGACATGTGTTGATTACAAGTTTAAATTTGTATTTTTGCTAGAAAATTTCTTAGAACCCCAAACATTATATATATTTTTTAGCAGAGACCCTAGAGAATAAAATGGAGGTCATTGCAATACTTTATGTTACACGGTATTCGCGCAGCAGTATTTTCAAACGCAATTTTTCATGAATAAAAAAAAAACGAAAACAGTAAAGTTATCCCAATTTTTTTGTACAATATGAAAGATGATGTTACGCTTAGTAAATACATAGATACCTAACATGTCATGCTTTAAAATTGCACATGCTCGTAGAATGGCGACAAACTATGGTACTTAAAAATCTCCGTAGGCGACGCTTGAAAAGTTTTTACAGTTTACCTGTTTAGAATTACAGAGAGGTTCTACTGCTAGAATTTTTGCTCTCGCTCTAACATTCACGGGGATACCTCACATGTGTGGTTTGAATGCTGTTTACATATGCGGGCGCAATGTACTTATGACGTACAGTATGTCATAACATCGCTCGTGGCCTCCGAAGAACATAGAGATGACCAGGGACCATCTGGTCAGGATGTCCCCTCCTGCCGCCTGTAGAACAAGTGGCTGAACACCTGCTATAATTGTTTTTACATGGCAGGGAATCGAGGGCTGAAAAATAAGATATCTGAATGATGCCTGCAGCTGCCGTGCCGTGAATCATTGCTGATAGGCTGTGTCCAATCACAGCCCAGAACCCTGTCTTGACAATCAACACAGTGCATTATAAAGAGGGAACAATCTCTTCATTGCAGGGATAAGAAGCAAAGAGATCTGTTAACCACTTCCATACAGAGCAGTTAGACCCCCTTCCTGCCCAGACCAATTTTCAGCTTTCAGCACTCTCACACTTTGAATGACAATTGCTCAGTCATGCTACACTGTAACCAAACACAATTTTTATCATTTATTTCACACAAATAGAGCTTTCTTTTGGTATCTGATCACAACTGGGTTTTTTTTTTCCTGATTTAAGCAAAAAAAAAGCAAAAATTTTGATATTTTTTATAGTTTCTATTATAAAATTTTGCAAAAAATTTATTTTTCTTCATACATTTGGGCCAAAATTTATACTGCTACATATCTCTAAATAATATACACTAATTTGGGTTAATTTTACCAGTCTGTGGGAATGTTATTGAGTCTAGAAGCTATGGTACCAATTACTGAAAATTGATCACACCAGATGTACTGACGGCCTATCTCCGTTCTTGAGGCCCTGAAATGTCAGGACAGTACAAATACCCCCCAAATGACCCCTTTTTGTAAAGTAGACAGTCTAAGGTATTTAGTAAGAGGCATGGTGAGTTTTTTGAAGTTATAATTTTTTCCCACAATTCTTGGGAAAATGAAGAAAAATTTTATTTTTTATTTTTTTCCCCACAAAGTTGTCAATTTATAAGTTATTTCTAACACATAGCATGTACACAGCAAAAATGACACCCCAAAATACATTCTGCTACTCCTTCTGAGTATGGTGATACCACATATGTGAGACTTTTACACAGCCTGGCCACAAAAAGAGACTCCACATCTAAGTAGCACCTTCAGGCGTTCTAGGAGCATAAATACACATAAAACTTTCTTACTACCTATCAGACTTTTGAAGGCCCTAGAGCACCAATAAAATGGAAAAGTCCACAAAATGACCCCATTTTGGAAAGCAAACACTCCAACGTATATTCTATGAGGCATTATGGGTCATTTGAACATAAATTTTTTTTCCACAAGTTACATTCACAAAATACATTCTGCCACTCCTGCTGAGTATGGTAATACCACATGTGTGAGACTTTTTCACAGCCTAGCCATATAGAGGGGCCCAACATCCAAGGGGCACCATCATGCATCCTAGCCACTTGCCACTTGCCCAAGCCTATTTTTGACATTTGGTGTTTACAAGCTAAAATCAGTTGTTTTTGCTAGAAAACTACTTAGAACCCCCAAACATTATATATATATATTTTTTTAGCAGAGACCCTAAAGAATAAAATGGAGATTATTGCAATTCTTTTCATCACACCGTATTTGCGCATCGGTCTTCCAAACACAATTTTTTTCCATAATGTGAAAGATAATGTTACGCCGAGTAAATAGATACCCAACATGTCATGCTTCAAAATTGCGCACGCTCACAGAATGGCGACAAACTTTGGTACTTAAAAATCCCCATAGGCAACACTTTCTACAGGTTGCCATCTTAGAGTTACAGAGGTCTAATTATTGCTCTTGCTCTAACGATTGCGGCGATACCTCACATGTGTGGTTTGAACACCGTTTTCATGTGTGGGCAGGGTTTCCGTATGCGTTCGCTTCTGCACGCGAGCTAACGGGGACAGGGTGCTTTAATTTATTTTTTATTTTTTTTTACTATTTATTTTATTTATTATTTTTTATTTTTATACTGTGTTAAAAATAAAAAAAAAAATTGATCATTTTTATTTCTATTACAAGGAATGTAAACATTCCTTGTAATAGAAATAGGCACAACAGGACCTCTTTTTTGTAAAATCTGGGGTCAAAAAGTCCTCAGATCTCACAAGTACACTAAAAGATAGAGAAAAAATAAATAAATAAAATAAAATGAAAAAAAAAAAAAGGGACCTTTAAACCGGTTGCTAGGCAACGACGTTTGCCGTAGCTCCGGTCCTCCAAGACCATAGAGTCGAGTGAGGGCAAGCTTGCCCTCACTCGACATCCTGTCTGTGAGGATCCGGGACCGGATCATTTTCCCCGCTGCCGGTGGGTCCGGTAAGCGGAGAAAAGGACCAGAACGCGGCGGGAGGGGGGGGGGCACCTCTTCCGCCATCCCGGAAGGGTGATCCCGTGGCGAATCTGCCACTGGGACCACCCTTATCAGAAAGCCAACCGTCCACCGTTTAAAAAAATACCAGGGTTATGGCAGCTATCTGCTGCCATAACACCGGTATTTAGGTTTAAATGGAGGACTTATGTATACATTGGCCGGTTGGCAAGTGGCTAGGGACATAAATCACACACATAAATGGTGATAGGTACTGATGATCAGTACTGATACTGATAGGTGATAGGTACTGATGGGTACTGATGAGTACTGATGAGTAGTGATAGGTACTGATGAGCAGGCGGCAAGTACTCGGGTACTTCAGGCGTCAGGTACTCTGATGAGCAGGTGAAAGGTACTCGGGTACTCTGATGGGTAGGTGGCAGGTACTCGGGTACTCTGATGGGTAGGTGACAGGTACTCGGGTACTCTGATGGGTAGGTGACGGGTACTCCGATGACGGGTACTCGAGTACCTGTCATCAGAGTACCGAGTACCCATCATCAGAGTACCCGAGTACCCGTCATCAGAGTACCCGAGTACCTGTCATCAGAGTACCCGAGTTCCCGTCATCAGAGTACCTGTCATCAGAGTACCAGAGTACCTGTCATCAGAGTACCCAAGTACCTGTCATCAGAGTACCCGAGTACCCGTCAGAGTACCCAAGTACCCGTCATCAGAGTACCCGAGTACCTGTCATCAGAGTACCCGAATACCTGTCACCAGCCCATCAGAGTACCCGAGTACCTGTCATCAGAGTATCTGAATACCTGTCACCAGCCCATCAGAGTACCTGAGTACCTGATGGGCTGGTGACAGGTACTCGGGTACTCTGATGGGCTGGTGACAGGTACTCGGGTACTTTGATGGGCTAGTGACAGGTACTTTGATGGGCTAGTGACAGGTGCTCTTTATTGGGGGGGGGGGGGCAATCAGTGTGTTTGGGGTGCACTGTAATTGGTAACAAGCTGTTACCACAATCTCCTCCTCACACAGGATCAGTGTGTGAGGAGGAGAACACGGTGACAGCTAGTTACCGTGTTCTCTGTTGACATTTGTGACCCGCTGTAATTGGACACAGCCGGTCACGTGGTAAAAAGCCAATTTCATTGGCTCTTTACCTAGATCGGGGATGGGCTCTGTCCGAGGGACGAGCCTCGTCCCCGATCGCTGCTCTGCGCGCCCCCGTGGGCGCGCATTGCAGAGAGGAAGAGCGGATCGCGCTGGAGACGCTCATGTGATCGGCTGTGATTGCAACAGCCGATCACGTGGTAAACAGCCAAATTTCATTGGCTGTTTACCTTGATCGGGGATGGGCTGTGTCCGGGGGATCCCCGATCGCCGTGCTGCGCACCCCTCGGGGGCGCGCAGTAGCGGCGAGACCGGGCAGACGTCATATGACGGCCGCCCGGATCGAGAAAGACTTCCTGCCGCCATCATTTTATTATGGCGCGGTATGGAAGGGGTTAACAAAACGCGTAACCTATGGAGATTTTTAAGTACTGATGTTTGGTGCCATTCCACGAGCGTGACATGTTAGGTATCTTTTTACTCGGCGTAAAATCCGTTCACATTATAGAAAAAAAAAAACGGGCTAACTTTAGTGCTATTTTTAATTCATTACACTTTTTTTTTTTTCCTCAAAAAAAAAAAATCACGTTTGAAAATATCTGCACAAATAATGTGTGACATAAAAAGTTGCAACAACCGCCATTTTATTCACTAGGGTCTCTGCAAAAAACATCTCTGTCAGGTCAAAAGTTCAGCCCCTCTCCACCTTCCCCACTGCCTCAAGGCTTTACTACCAGTTTCCCTTACAGGCTATGGCAGCGGCAGCACCCGAGAGCTAATGGAAACATCGGCTGGGGTGCTACAGTATGTATAGCTGCTGACTTTTATTTTTTCTGTGGGGGGCGGAATTCTGGTTTAAGGCCAGTTGACACCATAGAAACGCAGTCCGGAGGCATTCCAGATGCTTTTCTGCATGCGCCTTTTTGATGCAGTCCAGTGCATTTCCCCCCTCTTTTTTCTTAAAGCGTTTGTTACCCTAAAAAACAAAAACAAAAAACAGATCCTGTTCTCTTAAAGCATGATATACAGCACTGTGCTGTGTAATTTGGCACCCCGTATCACCTAAAAAACCTGGCTGATCCTGCCAGTTTCTACCCTCCCCTCTGTACACTGACCACAGGGTATCATGGCTGCTAAACCCTGACACCATGATCAGTGTACGTGCCTCCGTCATCTTCAGCCCTCCTCTGTCTCCCTCTGTTCTTCCGCCCTCCCCTTCCTGCCTATCAGCTCTCACTAGCGCTGCTCTCCTCCCCTCCCTGCTGCTACAAAACTATCTGATCTTTACACCATCCCCTCTGTTAGATTACCACCTGTATTCTAGTTCCTGTGCTTTATTAAAAAAAAAAAAAGAAGATTTCTGCCTGTTTTCACAGCTCCTATCGGCGCTCACGCTGGAGAAGTCAGATGGGGAGAGAAGAGACCCAGGAGTCACGTGAGTGCTAATAGGAGCTGTGAAAAAAGGTAGAAATCAGATTTTTTTTAATAAAGCACAGGAACTAGAATACAGGTTGTAATCTAAAAGAGGGGATGGCGTAAAGATAACATAGTGGCTTAACAACCACTTTAACCTTATGTAGCACTGCCCCCTAGAGGGCTGCTGAGAATTACACTTTTTGGGTCCCCTGGGTTACCATTAGCATGAACTGACAGTAGATAAATGGCATTAAAAGTTCTTGGCTCAGTCAATGATCAGTCCAGGGGATGTGGGTTTTGTGTTTTATTTAGAACTGGGATAGGAGAAGGGATGAGTGGGGTACTCCAAATAAAAAATATGCACACTTTATGCACACATGCTTCACCTTGCCACTGAAGTGAAGATAAGATTACTGTTTTGCTTGAATATTCTCTTCAGGGTTAATAACTTGGCACCCCTTTATTCTCACTGCCTGTGTGCTCACACCCGTCTGCTGACTCTAGCCACTGGAGTGGTCCCCTTCCTGGGCAGACCCCTTGGCAAGCTTCCCTGTACTCAAGGACACTGTTTTTCCAGAGTTGCTCTGCCTTCACTTCCACTGTTAGCTTCCACTGGACCTCTGGGTTCAGCCACACTTTCTGGTCTACTAGGCCGACGGGTTACCCATAGCAACAACTTGACAAAATAGCATAATCTAAGTGCTCTTCACAGTCAGAAACAGTCCAGGGGTTTTGGTTTTTGTTGATTTATTTGAGAACTGGGATAGGAGAAGGGATGAGTGGGATACTCCAACTGAACAAACTATGCACAATTGCTGGCACTTCTATGTAACGCTGAGTGCGGCAAGGCCGCTGCTTCACCTTGCCACTTTAGTGAAGAAGAATTAACTGAACGGTACTGCACTGTGAATCACTCTTCAGGGTCCTACTCAGCACCCCCTTTGTCCCTACTCTTCAGGGTTATAAACGGCACCCCCTTTTTCTCTGACACTCTGTGTGAGCTGGCCCCTTGATCCTCTGACTTCACTGGAGTGGTCCCCCTTCCTGGGCAAACCCGTTGGCAAGTCCCCTGGTACTCCCGGAAAACTCTGCCAGCAGCTCCACTGTCAGCTCTACTGGATCCTCTGCAGCTCAGCTCCACATCTGGTTCACTAGGCCGACTGCCTAAGACCACTTTCCTCATACAGCAGGAGAAGAGACCAGCCATCAGCCTCCTCCTGGGACTCTTCTTCCTGCCAAAGACGCCCTGTCACATGTCCCCCTGGCCTTTATGAGCAATCCCAGGATGTACTGCAAGAGTGCCCCCCCCCCCCCCCCCCACTGGGACTCTCAGAAAAGCCAATGTGTTACTGGCCTGATTTCCTTTACTGTCCAACAGGCTCCGCTATTGGATGCATCGGGGACACTCCCTTAGAGCCAGTGAATTACACCTGGGAACATGCAACAGGCAACCTAATAGAGCAGGCTCCCCTGATAGGCAGAAGGAGCATAACATGAGGGTCCTACACTTAAATAAGGACATGTGTGTTCCAGTGCATTTTTAGTGCTTTTAGGTGTGTTCCATTGCGTTTTTTGATGTGTTTTACAGCATTCCAGTACAGTCCAGTGCAGGAAAAATGCAGCATGTTATACTTTTTTTTTCTGGAACTGGAACGCACTGGAACTGCAGGCATTGGTGTAAACGATTCCATTGGAAACAATATAACCTACTTTCCATGCGTTTTTGATGCAGAATAAAATTGGATTTATGATTTGAATTGGATGATGAATTGGATTTTTGACTTACCGTAAAATCCATTTCTCTGATGTTCATTGAGGAACACAGCTCCTGATCTTCATAACCACTGGGTTATACTGCCCCCTACAGGAGTAGGACACTAGGCAGAAAAAAGATCTGGCTATGCCTATGGGTAGTCCCAGGGAGTATACTTCATCTCTCTGCTATTGGTACTCAGTTTTGTTACAAGCAGCGTCAGAAGAATTACAACTCGACAGAGGGGTGGGTGCTGTGTCCCTCGATGAACATCAGAGAAATACATTTTACGGTAAGTCAAAAATCAAATTATCTCTTTCGCTCATTGACGGACACAGCTCCTGATCTTCATAAGCATTGGGACGTCCCTAAGCAGTGTTAAACGTGAGGGGTGGGAACAGCAAAAAAATTCCCAAGACCAAACAGTAGCCAACCAGGCAACAGGAGCTCAACCAAAACAAGTGGAGCCCATCTGAAAAAAACAATACACCCTCAAAGAGGATCAAGTCCTCCAAACAGCAGCCTGCAAAACCTTTTGACTAAAAGAAGCATCTGCAGATGCCAACACATCCACTTTATAGAACTTTGTGAAAGTGTGCACCGACGACCAGGTGGCCGCCTTGCAAACCTACGTCACTGACGCCCAATGACGGAAGACCCAGGAACCACAAAGTGCCCAAGTAGAGTGCGCCTTGACAGGGAAAGCAGGAACCTGACCCCTGATGGAATAGACCTGAATAACCGTCTGTCTGATCCATCTGGAAATGGTCGCAGAGGAAGCGGACAATCCTTTTTGAGGCCCATCTGTGGGCACAAATAGTGAGTCTGACTTCCTAAAAGACTCCGTAGCTGCCAGGTACACCCTAATTGCCGGACCACATCCAAGGCATGCAAGGCAATTTCCTTCGGATGTTTCGGCCTGGGACACAGGGAAAGCAACACAATGTCTTCATTCAAATGAAAGTTAGAGACAACCTTTGAGAGAAACGACGGACAGGGGCAAACCACCTTATCTCTGTGAATCACCAAGTAAGGTGAATGACAGGATAACGCCACCAGTTCCGACACCCTGCACGCAGAGGTGATAGCCACCAAAAAAGCCACCTTCTGAGACAGTGTAAGCAAGGGAATCTCCTGAAGATTCTCAAAAAGAGGCTTCTGGAGGACTGAAAGCACCAAATTGAGGTCCAAGGCAGCATCGGAGACTGCACTGGAGGAACCAAATTTCGGACATTCTGAAGAAAGGTACGCACCAGGGAGTGTGTGGCCAAGGATCTTTGGAAGAAGACCTCCAAATCCAACACCTGGCCCTTGATGGTAATCAAGGCCAATTTCTGTTCAATCCCTCATTGAAGGCAGGTCAAGAATCGAGTCACCGAAAAAGAGCGAGGGTGAAACTCACACCAGGCAATGTACTGATTTCCTAACTTTATAAAGCGTTGGAATCACCGACTCAGATAAACCTCTATCCATCAGCACCTGGCGTTTAACAGCCAAGCTGTCAAAGCCAGCAACTGTAAAGCAGGATGGAAGATTGGTCCTTGGGATAGCAGATCCTCCCTGAGAGGAAGCTTCCAAGGAACGTCTGGGGTGAACAGCCACACCAGATTGGCGTACCAAGCCCGGCGAGGCCAGTCCAGAGCCACTAAGATGACCAGAATCCCTTCTGTCTCGATCCTACGTAGAAGTCTTGGCAGAAGCTTGAGATTAAGGAAGTCGTAAAACAGACAATAATGACCCCACGGGGCCACCAGCGGGTCTGTGGTGTCCGCCAGAGGATCCACAAGCCTCGGCACCTTTCTGGTGAGCTGAGATCCCAACAGATCCACCTAGGGGATGCCCCACCAAAGACACAACTAATGAAACACCTCTGAATGAAGGGACCACTCCCCTTGGTCCAACGCCTGCTGAATGAGGTAATCTGCCTGCCAGTTTTCCACCCCAGGAATGTGTATGGCGGAGAGGGTTTGAAAGAACTGTTCTGCCCATCTTAGAATTCTGGCTACCTGTAGAGCCACCAGGACACTTTTTGTGCCCCCTTGGTGATTGACATAAGCCACGGCCGTGGCATTGTCCGATTGAATGCGCACTGGACATCCCTGAAGACGATCCGTCCAGTGGTCCAGGCGCAGTCTGATCACTCAGAGTTCCAAGACATTGAACAGTAGTCTGGACTCTTCCAGTGTCCAGATACCCTGAGCAGAGAGACTGCGGAGTTTTGTCCCATTTGGCCAGAATATCCCTTTGCAGGGACATCTTATGGAACTGTGCAAATGGAACTGCCTCAAGGGTAGACACCATAAGGCCCAGCACCCGCATGCAAGTCCAGAGGGATGACCATCTTCTGGACATCAGGAGACAAATTGCAGCCTGCAATTTCTGGAGTTTGTCCAGAGTAAGGAGCAATCTGGCTAAGGCTGAGTCCAGACTCAGACCCAGATAGTCCAGCTTTGTGGATGGAGCCAGAGCAGACTTCTGAAAATTCAGAATCCAGCTGAACTCCTCAGAGTTGGTATGGTGATTTTCAGGTTTTGCACCAGAGCAGTAGGTCGTCCAAGAAACCCAGTAGCACTTTCCCCCATTGGCGTAACAATGCTAGCATCGGGGCTACCACTTTTGTGAAGAGGTGCCAGAGGCGAGACCAAAGGGTAATGCCAAAAAACTGATAATGCTCCTCTCCCACGGCAAAGCGGATGAAACGCTGGTGACCGGCACATATTGGAATGTGAAGGTAAGCATCCTTGATGTCGATAGAGACCAGAAAATCCCCCTGATGCAGAGATGCCACCACCATGCGAATGGACTCCATCCTGAACTTCTGCACCCGCACAAAGCAGTTTAGTGCCTTGGGGTCCAGGACTGGAACGCACCTTGCCCTATTTTCTGGGAACTGTAAACAGGTTTAAGTAAAAACCCTGAAAATGTTCCCAAGTCGTAACCGGGACAATCACCCCTTGACGCAACAGGTCTTGTACTGCCCCAAACAGACCCTGTAAATGGTCCGGGGACAAGCGCAAGTTGGAAGGAAAGAACTTGCCGGGGGACAAGAGTGAAACTCTATTTTGTAGCCGGACCTAATGAATTTTTGATCCCACTTGTTTGTACCAGGGAAATCCATGGGTCCTGACACCAACGAAGACGTCCCCCCACCCCCAATATGGGTAAGGGCGCACCTTCATGCTGAAGAAGCCTTGTCCGCGGGTCTGGAGAAGCCTGCTCTCGGCTTGCCAGACCAGGTTCGCTTGGATCCTTCAGAGGAGGCCCTGAAAGGCTCCGAGCCCTTGTCAATTGACTCTAAGGGAAGAAAAAACTTCATATGAGCCGAGAAGGAGGGCCCGCGTCTACGACAAGGTTCCTTGCCCTTAGTAGCCTGCCTAAGGTAGAAAAGTACTCTTTCCCCCTGTGAAACCTTTAATTATGTCATCCAGGGTAGCCTCAAACAGGCAATCCCCTTGAAAGGGGAGATCAGTCAAAGCCTTTTTAGAAGTCTGGTCCGCAGACCGGAAATTAGGCCAAAAGACACGCCGAAGGACCACTGCCGAAACAGAGAGCCGAGCCACTAGGGGAGCCGCATGCAAAGAGACATCACAGATAAACTGCAGCCCCTGGACCAGCTTGTCCACCAGCTCAGCAAAGGCAGGGGGGAGCTGTTCTCCCTCCAGGTCACGGTGAAAAATCTTAGCCCCCTCGGTCAGAGTTTGCAACACCAAGGGAATGGGGAATACCAGCCTCAGTGCCGAACCAGTCAGAGTGTACATATTGCGGGCCACAGCCTCCGCCTTCCTGTCAGCCAGATCCTTAAAGGCTGGGGACTCTTCAACTGGAATCATAATTGCCTTATTCAATCTGGAAACCGGAGGGTCCACCACTGGTGGAACAGTCCACTTCCTAATAAGGAACTGCTTAAAGGGGAAACACCTAGCAAATCGCTTAGGGACCTCAAGGGAAATTTGCCAGGACCAGAGATCCCAGCAAGGAACTAGGTCCCTACTCCTGACTAGGCAGAAAAAAACTGAGTGGCTATAGCAGAGAGAGGGAGTATACCTCCTGGGACTGCTCATAGGCGTAGCCAGATTATTTTTCTGCCTCGTGTCCTACTCCTGAAGGGGGGCAGTATAACCCAATGGTTAAGAAGATCAGGAGCTGTGTCCATCAATGAACAAAAGAGAAAAATGCACTGGACTGCATGCGGTGTGAACTGGCCCTTAAGTGGTTAAAGTAGAAGTCCACCCTAACACTAAAATCCCTGCATCTACAGACATCTGTGATCTAACACTAACCTATCTAGCCCTGTAAAGAAGAAATCAGTATACATACCTTTTTTGAAGCCGACCCGATCCCACGCTGAGCTTTCAGACACGGCTTTGCTGTGGAGGCGGGTGCAGAGAACACAGCCCACAACGGAAGCCCCATAGTAACTCTGTGAGTGATGTCACTTCCCATTCATTTCACAGCCGTTGTCAGGCGTGTCATCTGCAGAGCTTCTGCTGCTGGAGTTGGATCGGCTTCAAAAAAGGTATGTATACCGATCAGAGATGTATAGTAACTAAGTAGAACTACTTCACTACTGTACTTAAGTACCGAAAGGCGGTATCTGTACTTTCCTAGAGTAGAATTTTTTTCTCCTACTTCCACTTTTACTTCACTACATTTTTCGATGATTTCAATACTTCTACTCCAATATTTGTTTTTTGTGCTGCATAGTTACTCGTTACAATTATAAAAATTACCACTTCCAGAACAGTAGATGGCAGGTTTCATGAAGCTCAAAAAAAATGTGTATAATGTCATGTGTACTTTTGACTTTGACTTCTTTCTTTAATAACTTTAACTTTAATAAACTTTTGACTTCTTTCTTTAATAACTACATAACACAGTACTTGTACTTTTACTTTCAGTACTTGAGTAGCAATTTTTTTTTTCAAAACTACTGGTACTTTTACTTTCAGTACTTGAGTAGCAAAATTTAAAAAAAAACTACTTGCAATACTTAAGTACAAAAAATGTTGAATACTTTAGTACTTCTACTCAAGTCACTTTTTGATCGAGCAATTGTACTTTTACTCAAGTATGGGTTTTGAGTACTTTATACAACTCTGACCGATTTCTTCTTCACAGGGCTAGATAGGTTAGTGTTACATCGTGGAGATCTAAAGATGCAGGGATTTTAGTGTTAGGGTGGACTTACACTTTAAATACTTTATAGGCTTACTTAAAGGAAAATGTTTAATTTGTTTATTTTTACATGATATGTAAATAGGTAAATTTTGATATGTTTTATTTGATTTATTTATTCTATATTATTTCTGAGTATATAGCGATGCACATTTTTATTTTATAATCGCAATCGGTTTTTATTGCTGTTTGCTATTTGTCCTGTTTACCATTATCATCGAAAGTGAAAGTAAAAGAAAATCCCAAATTTGGGTTGTCTCCAGAACAGGAAGTGAAGGTAGATCTCCCCTAGGGGACACAGATGGGAAAAAAATAAAGCTGATAGGTCGTTTAACCGTCTCTAAAGGGCCATACACACTATAAGATTTTCTGAAGACTTTTTCCTTCAGATTTACCTTTTCTTTGTAGTGCAAGGGCCTGCCAGATTGCATACAAATTGAAAGTGTTTAGGATTGACCTCATATTATATGGTTTTGGTAAGTCTAAAGGAAAAAGTCTTCAGGAAATCTAATAGTGTGTATGGCCCATTACTCTATTCAAAATGAAAAAAAAAAAGAATAGCCTATAGGTCTACTTCAAATGTTTTCTACTTAACCACTTTACCACTGGAGGATTTTGCTGTTTTACGTCTGGGCCACTTTTTGCGTTTCGGCACTGTGCGACTTTAACTGACAATTGCGCGGTCATGCGACGCTTTACCCAAGCGAAATTTACGTCCTTTTTTTCCCACAAACAGAGCTTTCTTTTGGTGGTATTTGATCACCTGTGCCATTTTCACTTTTTGCGCTATAAACAAAAAAAGAGCGACAATTTTGAAAAAATAACAATATTTTTCATATTTTTTTATATGAAATTCCCCCCCAAAAAAATGTAAAAATCAAAATTTTTTATCATTTTAGGCCAATTTGTTTTCTGCTACATATTTTTGGTAAAAAAAAATCACAATAAGCGTATTTTGATTGGTTTGCGCAAAAGTTATTGCGTTTACTAAGGGAAAGATTTCTGTCGTTTTTGGTGTTTTTTTTTAACGGGTAATGGCGGCGATCTGCGATTTTTTTTTGCGGGACTGCGACATAGCGGCGGACAGATCGGACCCTTGACTGACATTTTTGACACTTTGGGGGTTACCAATGACATTACTACTGTAATCAGTGCTATAAATATGCACTGTTACTGTAAAAATGACACTGGCAGGGAAGGGGTTAATTTTATTGGAGAGGGAGGGGTTAATGTATGCCTGGTGCTTACTGACGTGTGTGGGGGGAGGTGACTGAGTGACACAGGGACAGATCGCAGGTTCAGCTATGCTGAACCCTGCAATCTGACACTTCGGAGATCTGCCCGCTTTGTTTACACAAGCAGGCGGATCTCCAGACTCGATTCCCCGACGATCGGGGAAGATCGCCGCTGCTCCTCCCCTGGCCCGACTCCCGCTGTGACTGAAAACAGCGGGAGCGAGCCTCCGGAGAAGGGGGAGGGGAAGGGAAGGGGGAGTGTCTGCCGATGTAGGTCTACGTCGTCAGACCTACAAGAGCCACTTTGCCGCAGTACAGCTCTAGTGAGCAGCGGCAAAGTGGTTAAAGCGGAGTTCCGGCCACAGAATCGTTTTTTTTTAATACCTCCCAAACAGTGACCCACCGACCTTTATATATCAGCTAATCCTGGTTTATACCGTTAAATAACAGTTAGGCAATCATAAAATCTTACTTTATATAATTTTTGCAGAGCGCCGCCATCTTTGTCCGGGTTACACGAGTCCTTAGTGGGGAAATGTCTGCCCTGCTTCCTGCTTCTAGTGGGAGGAGGCCGGTGAATCCAGCGCGAAATCTCGCGCATGCCCGGTACTATACGATCGACATAGTACTGGGTTTCCATAGGGACGGCAGCTCCGCCTAACATCGCGTCATTTCCTGTTTGGAAATAACGCGATGAGAGGAGCGGCCGGCCGCCTACGTCATTGATCATTGCATCCTGGGAGCGACGAGTAAGAACTCCCAGGACGCATTGCGGGACAGGAAGTGACGGCGTGGGCCGCGCGGCCGAGGAAGGAGGAAGTGGAAAGTGGATGTCAAGGTGAGTATATTATCCTCTGTAAAGGTAAGTAAAAAAAAAAAAAAAACGCAGAGAATATCCAATTCTTGCTCATGGAAGGATAAGGAAGCGGATGCCATAAAATGTAAAGACATGATTTTCTGCCCGGTGTTGTAAAATTTTGTCGGACCCGTGAAAAAATCGGACCTCGTCACTTCCGGTTATGGGAGTCTCAAGTGCGCATGCGCACCAGACATTATCTTGGTTTGGTAAACTTATAACACAGAGCGACCAGTTGAATGAGAGGAGGCGGGGCTGAGGTGGGACGGAAGACACCGCCGCGTCATCTGCAGAGCTGAATAGAGGAGGCGGGACGGAGGTGCGACCGTGTAATAAATGTAGGACTTTAGCGACTCCTTGTTTTATTATCTTTACTAATTATCGTATTATTTACCCTTAGGATTTCATTACATTTAGTATTTCTTATTTTGCATTATAGAAATACTAAATGTCATGAAATCCGAAGGATAAATAATACGATAATTACTAAAGATAATAAAACAGGGAGTCGCTTAAGCCCTGCATATATTACACGGCCGCACCTCCGTCCCGCCTCCTCCGCCAGCTCTGCATATGTGCCTCCGTCCCGTCGCACCTCAGCCCCGCCTTCTCTCAATCAGCTGTCCGTTCTCTGTTATAATTTTGCCAAACCTCGAAAAATGTCTTCTGCGCATGCGCACGGACGACTCCTATCAACTGTTTTGTGACGCTTTGTCACCGGAAGTGACGAGGTCCGATTTTTTCACGGGTCCGACAAAATTTTAGAACACCGGAACTCCGCTTTAAGAACAGACTGAAGTGACAGAGCATGTAATATACAGAATGATGCAGTCACACAGGTCATCATACATGTATTGATGTATACTGTCACTCAGTATATAGAAGATGGGGTGAAATTATAAATCGGGTCACATTTCCCCTGGGACCGCCTCCAGTCACATGACCTATCACCACGCTGGGCTGTCTCCGGGCAGGAAGGAGTTAAGCTGTGTCGGTGAGTCGTGCCCGCAGAGGCTTCTGGGTGATGTAGTCGTGGCGCGTGTTCCTCCTCCGGTAGGGGGCGCTCCTCTGTGTTCAGCGCTCAGCGTTCTCTCTGCAGCAGTGTCCGTGTCACCGCCCGCTTTCCGCAGACCACTCCCCTCACACCAAATCTGCACCGTCACCTCTGCACTCCATTTCCCGGCATGCTCAGCGCCGCTCCGCCCTCATCAGCTGCAGCCCTGCTTCGGCTTCCCCAGGTCAGCTGACTGGTGACTTGTGTGCTCTTCAGACTGGGAAACTTGTGTTGTGCTCAGGGGGGTCCGGACATTAAGGTAAGGGGGAGAAGGGGGGAGTGTGAGTGAGGGGACCCCCAGGAGGGGATGGCAGCACGGTGTGCACTCTGAATGGGGCTCCAGTGCCTTGCCTGCCTGTTATTGTTTGCTATAATTGTAGAAGATGAATGGAGACAAGCAAAGTGTCATTAGTTGTGTACTGGGGGCTCATGTACATGGTGCACTCCTCCATACAGTGTTCCCATGACCCCCCCCCCCCCCATAGACATGAGTGGGTGTAGGCAGCTGTACACCGGTATGCGCTAGGTGTATACAGATATGACCCCCCCAACACAGTCTGCGTCCCGGGACTTCCACCCACCAGACATAACTTTATCACCACTGACAAAGTGAATAACATGGGTTATCTGCCCGCAATGGCACCTCTAAGTCAGAGGGATATATTCGGCAGCAAGTAAACATGTTGTCCCTGAAGTTGATGTCTTGAAAACAGAAAAAATGGCAATTGCGGTTTGCTGTGTGGCCGCAGAGCCAGGGTGCCCATGCTGGGCACAGACTAAAGTGCCTACAATTGGCACATGGGCATCAGTATTGGACCGCAGAGCAATGGAAGAAGGTGGCCTGGTCAGATCACGTTTTCTCTTACATTTTATTTATTATTATATAGGATTTATGTAGTGGTAACAGTACTGTTACAATACAGAAGGAATCTAATATGTGGATGACCGGGTGTGTATGTGTGCATTGCATATCTGGGAAAGAGATGGCACCAGAACTCAGTATGGGAAGAAGACAAGCTGGCAGAGGCAGGGTGCTGTTGGGAAACCTTGGGTCTTGGCCTTCATGTGGATGTTACTTGACAGTGCGTACCACCTACCTTAACATTGTTGATGACCGAATGCACCCTTCCATGGAAATGGTATTCCCTGATATCAGTGTCATCATTCAGCAGGATAATGCTCCCTGCCACACTGCAACAATGGTTCATCAATGGTTTGAGGAACACCACAATGAGTTTGAGGTGTTGCCTTGGCCTCCAAATTCTCCAGGTCAAAAACCTATTAGGCATCTGTGGGATGTGCTGGAAAAAACAAGTCTTAGCCATGGAGCCCCCCCACAACTTACAAGACTTAAAGCGGAGTTCCAGCCTCACATACTCACCTGTCCAGCAATGCGGCCGCCCGAAGCCTCGCTCTTCTCCCTCTCTGCTCTCCGGTGCCGGCATCACTGGTGTGGGCACCCGGCTGTGACAGTTTGCGGCTTCACAGCCGGGTACGCACTGCGCATGCGTGAGTTGCGCTACGCGTCGTGATTGGCCGGCAATCTTCTGGGACCTCTGACATGTCCCAGAAGATTGCAGGGAGGGAGGGGGAGAGGAGAACTTCCGCTCAGGGTGCTCCGAGTGGAAGTGGGAGCAGGTACCTGTCAAAACAAGGTACCCGCTCCCCCCCCCCCAAAAAAAAATGACATGCCAAATGTGGCATGTCGGGGTTAGAACTACCTAAAGCGGAAGTTCCATTTTAGGGTGGAACTCCGCTTTAAAGTGGTTGTAAAGTCATTACTGAGAAATCCTGTAATCCCCTCTCTTACAGTAAGATATCATTATCTGTGTTTTTTTTTTTTTTTTTAAACGTATTCAGCAAAATACGCTTCCCATTTTTTAATTTTTTTTACAGCGCAGCTGGGCATTCACATGACCTGCCGGCACTCTCCTTCCCAAATCGGAGCACTACAGCTGGCAGGACTGAGATTCTCCGCTGACGTCAGCCAGGAGGAGGACAGCGGGAGGTCACGTGAGCGCTCAGCGACACTGTAAAATAAGGTATTTTGTGGAATAATTTAAAAAAATAAACACAGATACTGCACATTATATCTTCCTGTAATAGAGGGCATTACAGGATTTCTCAGTAGTAATTTTTACAGCTATAGCAGGGAGGAGATGGATAACACACAGACTCCCGAGCTGACAAGCAGGGAGAGAGAGGAGAGACTGTGGAATTACGGAGGCAGGTAACCTGACCACGGTAAACAAGGATCAGCAGCCATGATTTCTGTGGTCAGCACAATTAAGGGGGCACAGAAATGGGCAGGATGAACCAGGTTTTTTAGAATATTGAAAGGGACAAATGATCAAGCACTATGTTGTGTATCCTCAAAGCATGTGCAGAGCTTTCAGCAAGCTTTTTTAAAGCTTTTAACCACCTTCCGGCCAATCACATACCTGGTACGTCGCTAGTCTTCAAGTGGTTGTACTGGGATGCTGTCTGCAGCTGCAGGCATCATCAAAGTACCGTTCTTTTAGAACAGTCAGTCAGCTCTCTTGTAATATAGCAATTGTAGAGGTTTACTAGCCGCTCAATTTGCTATTACAGGCAGCGGGAGGGGATGTCCCTTCCTCTGCCTTTTGCGGCTTGCACCAGTATTGCTTTCACTTTGAAGCCGGTCTCCGGCTGTACAAATCACACACTGCAGCACACTCATTCTTTGGATGTTCTTAGTACGCACAAAGAGCTGAACTGAGTATGCATGATCCCTTAGTTAGACTAAATTACCTAACTATATTCATTTACGTAGGCTGGCAGCAAAATCCTGCATAAAAAAAATTTGACTGTATATGTATGATGTTTGTGCTGGTGTTTTCATTCGTACAGTGTACATGGACCCTATTGGGCGCTGTTCAGGGCCGAAATGTAAATATCAACATCAACTGGTGATTACACACTATTGGTGCCGGTTCACATTTATGCGATGCGGGAACGCTGCGAATATACAGCGTGTTCCCGCATCGCATCCGCACCTCTGGCAGTTCACACTGCCATATGCGATACGCAGGGGGTGTCAATTAAAAGTTAACGACACCCCCAGTTGAGATCGCATATCGCAGTGCGATCTGCAAGTTCGCACAGAATCAGATCGCACTAGTGTGAACCACTATGCGATTCGATTTTCCTGCGAATAAAAAAAAAAGCCTCATGTGCGAGTTTAGTGCGGATGCGGTGCGAATTCAGCCATACAAAGTGAATGGCTGAAATTCGCACCGCACATGAGATCGCATGTAATTTAGGAGCAGTGAGCTCCGAATTACATGCGATCTCCGCAATCGCACTAATGTGAACCGGGGCTTAGGCCTCATGCACTCTGAATGTCTTTACAGCTGCTGTTTTTGGCGTCAGATGTTTTTTTTTTTCTGCAGCCAGTGAACTCCCAGCATGTTATCCTATGTCTCCATGCACACATACGCTGTTATCAGCCGTGTTTGCCAGGGGTGTTTTCTGGCTGGGAAAAAATCCAGAACTAGTGGAATTTAGGAGGCGTTTTTCAGCTGTAAAAAGGCTCTAAGAGCCAGTCCACACTAGCGTGACTTGTCAGCCTGACCAGTCGCGGTCCATTGACCGCTACAGGACCAGTTCTAATAGGAGCGACACAAGTCGCTCCGACTTAGAAAAAGGATCCTGTACTACTTCGTGGTGACCTCGGAGCGACTAGCATAGACTTCCATTATGTGAAGTGCCTGCAAGTTGCTCCGAAGTCGTGGTACATGGTAATGCACAAGTCGCCCCCGAAGTAGTAAGGAGTCGTGTCGCCATAGTGTGAACCGAGCTCTAATAAAAACGTAAAAACATGGCTATTCTGCATTTATCAACGTTTGAGCCGTAAGCCTTTGTGGGAATCTAGTTTTGCTTCAACCAGTGTTTCTCAACTTCGGTCTTTAGGGCACACTAACAGGCCAGATTTTAGGTATTACCTTGGGGAGATGCAGACTAGAATACTGCAATCACTGAGCAGCAAATGATATCACCTGGGATGTATTTCAGTTTTCTTGCAAACCTGGCCTGATAGTGTGCCCTGAGAACCGGAGTTGAGAAACACTGGCTTTAACGCTACAGCAAAAAAAAAAAAAACTGAAAAACTCCTCCTGCACATTTCTTACTGACAACATTCAGTGTGCATGAGGCCTAACTGCTGATTACGCACTATTGATGTTTACATGTCACTACTGAATGAGTCATTGATAGGGCAGCATGTGCGCATAATGACCTCAGATAATTCTGAATGGCTAAAGGCCAATGTTATACTCTACATTCATCAATTACTTTTTCAGGGCCAACATTTAAACTTCAATAGTGTGTAACTGCTGCTGTTATACTGCCGCTGGCTATACTGTGTTGATATTTGTGTCAGCCCTGAGCAGTGACGGTGGCCAATAGGGTCCGTGTTCACTGGTAAACATTAGCAACATCCTTTACATGTGTACAATGTAAAATATGGCCCAGGATACAGTTTTTTTTTTTTTTTTTTTTTTTTTTTTGTGTGGGGTATTTTCTTTTCGTAAATCACAGGATACAGAGCTACAATCATAACATATGGGTTATATAGCCACCTTTAAGTGAAGGACACTGGCAACTAATCAGAATTAATGACCCCCCCCCATATAACCCCTCCCATACTGGAAGTACCTCAGTTTTTTCCGCCAGTGTCTAAAAGGTGAAGGTCGTTATGGAGAGGTGCTCCACATGTTATGCTTCAAAGAAGAAGAAAGAAGATTATGCTATCATACCCCACTCAAAGATCACTGAATCTAAGGGGTTAGCTATCGGATCCAGCTAAAACAGTCAATGGACTAAAAAGATGGTACCTGAGTTTTGGGAAGCAGATACGAGATTTTGCCTGTAACAATGTCCTTTTTAGGCGCTGAACCCTGGGATCCGGACACTTGGAATATCAAACTCCAAAGGTGCTCCATGCAGTCTGCTCTACAGGTCCCAGGCCGTGGCCCCTCTTTATAGGGGACCCAGTCCTTGAAGGTCTTTAAGACCATGCTCACCGTGAAGAGTTAAGATTGGATCCTTGCTTATTCAGGCGGTCCCCTGGTTACAAACATCCAACTTACAAACGACTCCTACTGACAAATGGAGAGAGACAACCGGAAGTTAGGAGAAATCTAGTCCTAGGAAGGGAAATTCCCTCCTGTAAGAGTTCTCATGGGAAAAAGGTATCCCCGCTGAAGCTTTATCTCTAATCCTTGTTTCCACAACAACCCAAAATTTTCAAAATCCAGTGGTCATAGGGACAGAAAGTGAGGTGAAATCTTCTGAACAGGGGTACAGACAGCAAAACAAATGGTACAGGGGTGTTAACCCTTCCCTATGCTGACAATGACAAAAAAGTGATACACAGCGCAAAATGGGGTATACAAATAAAGTGACAGATGCTTGAATAATAAATAAGTAAAAAAGTGCAATAGTGCAACCTAATTATTTATCAACCTCACCCTAACATGAATAATTAGGTGAAGTGCTTCAATAGTGCAAATCGGGTACAAATGATAATTGTAATAAATAATACATACGTAATCTATAAATCAATAAAACTTGCAATTGTGCATATATAAATTCATTACATAAATAAAGTCCAAAAAAAGTTCAGTTCTCTAAGCAGGTAGCCAGTGAAAGTGCAGTGTGCTTAGGTGCTCCTTATTACGTAAATCGGTGACAATCCGTGCCAAAAATAAAGTGCAATGATGTGAGGGTCCACTTCCTATGGATACTTCCACTTACATAGTTACATAGTTAGTGAGGTTGAAAAAAGACATCAGTCCATCCAGTTCAACCTATGATGTGTGTGTGTTTGCTTTTAACCGTACCTTGTGTACCCCTGTATGTTTTGGTCTTTAAGGCGTCCATCTAATAGTTTTTTGAAACTATCAATGCTCCCTGCTGATACGACTGCTTGTGGAAGAGAATTCCACATCCTTACCGCTCTTACAGTGAAGAACCCCTTACGCACTTTAAGGTTAAACCGCCTTTCCTCTAGTTTTAGTGAGTGGCCACGTGTCTTTTTGTATCTCCTTTCACTGAATAGTTTGTTCCTTATGCTAGGGTCACCAGTACAGTATTTGTACATTGATATCATATCCCCCCTCAGTCGTCTCTTCTCCAGAGAGAATAGGTTCAGTGCTTGTAGTCTTTCCTCATAGCTGATGTCCTCCATTCCCCTAATTATTTTTGTTGCCCTTCTCTGAACTTTCTCCAGTTCCAGCACATCCTTCCTGAGGACCGGTGCCCAGAACTGGACAGCATACTCCAGATGTGGCCGGACCAGAGTCTTGTAGAGAGGGAGAATAATCTCTTTATTTCTGGAGTGAATCCCCTTTTTTATACATCCCAGTATTCTGTTGACTTTGCTTGCGGCGGCTTGGCATTGCATGCCACTGCCAAGCTTGTTGTCTACAAGTACCCCCAGGTCCTTTTCCATCCTAGACTCACCCAGAGGTTCCCCCCCTAGTGAGTAGCTTGCTTTCTGGTTTTTGGCCCCCAAGTGCATTACCTTACATTTTTCAACATTAAATCTCATCTGCCATGTAGTTGCCCACCCCGTTATTTTGTTCAGGTCCGCTTGCAAGGTTTCCACATCCTGCATAGAAGATATTGGCATGCCTAATTTAGTATCATACCAGACTGCCAGGACCCCTTAGCAATATTGCATGTGGGTCAAACACGCTTAGTCCGGGGATCTTTGCTTTTAGGGCTGGTCTGTTGGACTCCAGTAATCAATCTCTCCCCGGTGGGCCAATAAGTATGTGACCATAAGGAAGGAAGTCTCGGAATAGTGTAATCCCGTTTTAGATAATTTATTGGATAAAGCATAAAATAACACATTTTAGGAGTAGAAAAAAGCCTTGCAATAGTATAATCTCCTATGCAGAGGAGACTTCTGGATTTGCGGCGTGGCCTTCCCTATGCTATCCAAAACTTTAAAAAATTATTATTTTGGCTAAACATAAAAAATGTACCTGTTCCGACTTGCAAACGAATTTGACTTAACAAACCTACAGTCCCTATTTTGTGTGTAACCCAGGGACCGCCTGTAGCAGTTTCCTGCGGCAGGACTAGTGAGTCCATTTTAAATATTTACACAGCAAACAAAAAACCTTAGGCCCCTTTCACACGGTCCGCATTCCATTGCGGACCATGCTCTGGTCAGTGGGGATCGATCCGCCGATCCCCGCTGAGCCGGCGGATGTCAGCTCCGTCTCCGCGCTGTGTGCGGAGAGGGAGGTGTCAGAGCCCCGCTGCTCTCTATGGGGAATCGGATGAGAGCGGACCGCCTGTCCGCTCTCATCCCATCCGATCCCCAGGACGGATGGAAAGTAGGGTTTGCATCCGTCCAGATTTCACAGACCGGATCGGATGCGGATGGCAGCGGGTGTCAGCGGACATGTCACCGCTGACATCCGCTGCTCCATAGGGCTGAATGGGGCATCCGATCATAGTACCAGTGCATCCGGACCCAGGCCTTCGGGGCCAGGTCAGAAAAAGCCCTGGGCCCAGAGATCAGCCAAGTCTTCCTCTGGGGGGGAAGGCTCCTGCAGTTCTCAGGGGCATGGGTGGAGTTGATTCAAGACAACTGGGTTGTCTCCACCGTTTCACAGGGATACAAGCTGGAGTTTTGGGTGTTCCCGCATCCTCGGTTTGTAAGGTCAAATATACCAACAGCTCCACTAAAAGAAAGCTCTCTTTCAGGCATTAGAACAGCTGAGAGCTCAGAGGGTGATAACCGAGGTTCCATTAAAGGAAAGGTTCAAGGGTTTTACTCAAACCTATTCGTAATCCCCAAACTAAATGGGAATCTGAGACCTATTTTGGGTCGCAAGGCGCTGAATCAGATTCTGAACATTCATTCTTTCCGCATGGAATCAATTCATGCAGTCAGTCGGGCTCTGAAATTCTGGACGCCCAGACTTCGGGGTCACCCTGTCAGGGTGCAATCTGACAATGCCATGGCTGTGGCTTATGTCAACCATCAAGGAGGCACAAAGAGTCTATCGGCCCAGAAAGAGGTGGACATTAGCCTGTCCTGGGCAGAGAAGTTTGTGCCGGGCCTGGCAGCAGTGGAATAGAGCACTGGCAGGCAGATTACTTGAGCCGTCAATCTTCTTCTTTCTTCTTTCTTCTTTCCAGATGTAGATTTGTCCGATATTCCACCCTACTATACAGACTCTAAATTTGAGGGCTTGGCTATTGAAGCCTTAATCTTGGAAGAACAGGGTGTGTCTAGCCCAGCAGTTCATACACTGATAAATGCCAGAAAGCCAGTCTCTAGAAATATTTATTACAGGGTTTGGAAATCCTACATTGCCTGGTGTGAAGCCAGGAAATGGCATTCCCGCACATATATTATCTGGAGACTTGTATCCTTCCTGCAAGCAGGGGTAGATATGAAATTAGTCCTTAGCACAATTAAAGGGCAGATTTCAGCCTTATCACTTCTTCTCCAGGAACCGATCGCTTCCCATTCGTTGGTTCAAACCTTCGTCCGGGGAATACTTCGTTTGCTTTCACCAGTGAAGCCACCGTTGAACCTCTGGGGCGGGTTCCCCTGGTTCTTTTGACCAAGAAACTGTTCTTTTTAATGGCAATAACTAGCAGCTCTTGTATAGAGCCATTCTTGATATTTTATCAAGATGGGTGATTTTACGTCCTCACCAAGATTTTTTGCCCAAGGTAGTGTCCGCCTTTCCTTTGGATCGGGACATTATACTACCTTCCTTTTTTCCAGATCCTCACTCAGAGGAGGAAAAGTTATTGCATTCCCTTGATGTAATGCGTGCACTTAAAAGAGCTTGTTTGTGCTGCCAGAAGGCCACAGGAAGGGAATGGCAGCATCTAAATCTATGATTTCTTTTGGATTTGCTAGGTTATTACCCAGGCATATGGTTTAGTAGGAAAGGAAACACCTTTTCCTGTAAAGGCACATTCTACCAGAGGAGTAGGTTCCTCTTGGGCACATCGCCATCAAGCCTCTATGGCTCAGATTTGCAAGGCCGCGACCTGATCGTCGGTGCATACGTTCACTCGTTTCTATAGTATAGTAGATAGAGTGGATGTTGTGACCCAGGAGGAGTCTGCTTTTGGCCTCAGTGTGCTACAGGCGGTGGTGTAATCCTTCTGTTAAGAGTCAAATGGCGGTATTTTTTTGGTGTCTCCCCTCCCCTCAGTTGCATTGCTTTTGGGATGTCCCATATGTTATGATTATGGCTCTGTGTCCTGTGATGTACGAAAAGCAAAATTGATTTTTAATTCATACTCATAAAATCCATTTCTTGAAGTACATCATGGATCCCTCCCCCTCTTCTATGGGGTCTTTTTTTGCTTGCTACAAAACCTGAGGTACTTCCTGTATGGGAGGGGTTATATAGGGGGTCATCAATTCTGATTGGTTGCCAGTGTCCTTCACCTATAGGTGGCTATATAACCCATATGTTATGATTATGGCTCTGTGTCCCATGATGTACTTCAAGAAATGGAAATGGATTTTACAGGTAAGTAAGAATTAAAAATCATTTTTTTTCTATTAAGTTGAATATTGCAGTGCAACATTAAGCTGATAGGCACAACTCTGTGAATTGGCCCATAGCCTTCTTTACTGCTGCGTAGAGGTTTGTACAGAACTGTACAGCATATTCATCTGTAGGTGGAGTTTTTGATGCTTGCGTGAAAGAGCCCTTAAGCTTCCTAGATCAAGTTCTCCTGCATTCAGATGCCTTTGCGCGTGTTTACACATTTTAGTTGCCTTTAGAGTTCTGCTTATGGACACACACACAATTTATTTATTTTTTTTTCTCAACTCGGGTAAACTTTAATGCGGGTGATTGCAGGTGATTATACAAAAAAAAAATATGAAAAGAAATCTCGCCAATGTTTTTCCATTATCTAAGTTTATTACACGTGATATATAGAAATAATAAATATTTATATGCCGTGTGTGTAAAGATATATTCTCTATCTTTCTTTCTTTTTTTTGTCCAAAAAAACCCCAAAATAAATGAATTCAACAGGAGAATCTCCATCAAGGTTGATGGTATGAAACGCCTAGGTGCAGACATTTCCATAAAAATATCCCATCGTTTGTAGACGCTATAACTTTTGTACAAACCAATCATTATACTCTTATTGGGGATTTTTTTTTTTTTTTGTAGCAGAATACACATTGGCCTAAACTGATTAAGAAATTAGATTTTTTTTTTAACTTCCCCCTTTTTTTTTTTTTTTTTTTTGTCAGTCGCAAAAAATAAAAACCACAGAGATGATCAAATATCACCAAAGGAGCTTTATTTGTGAGGGGAAAAAAAGGACTTCCGTTTTTATTTGGGTACAGTGTTGCACGACCGCCTTGTCAGTTAAAGTAACACAGGGCTGTATCGCAAGAAATGGTCTGGTCATGAAGGGGGGGGGGGGGGTAAACCTCTGGAGCTGAAGTGGTTAAAAATAGCAAACAAGGTATACTTACCTGCTCTGTGCAGTTGTTTTGCGCAGAGCAGCCCAGATCCTCCTTTTCTCGGGTCCTTCGCTGGTGCTCCCGGCTCCTGCCGAGTGCCCTCACAGCAAGCTGCTTGCTTTGGGGGCACCAGAGCCAAACTATTGCTCCAATGCCCCCCCCCCCACTGCTGTCTGTCAATGAGGAGGGAGAGTCCCAGACAGCCGAGGCTCTCATGCAACATCGCTGGATCCAGAGGGGGCTTAGGTAAGTATTAGGGGGGATGCTGCACAAAGATTTTCATCATAATGCATAGAATGCATTAAGATTAAAAAAACAAAAACAAAAAATCTTCTGCCTTTAGAACCACTTTAATGCATTCTCTGCATAAAGGTAAAAACCCATCTGTGCTGCAGGATTCCCCCCCCAGTTCACCCTTATACTTACCTGAGCCCGATCTCAATCCAACGATGTGCATGAGAGCAGCAGCTCTCTACCTCCTCATTGGCACAGATAAAGCAGTGGAAGCTGTTAGCTCCTGCTGTTGTCAAACACAGATAATGAGGATTGGTTCTGGGGCCAAGTCACGCTCGGTGTGTCTTTATGGACACACAGAGCGGGGCTCTGGAGCGAGTACCCACAAGTGCCCCCATAGCAAATAGCTTGCTGAGGAAGAGGAGCCGGCGGCGGAAGGGGGGGGGGCCTGTGAAGAGGTAGCTCAGGTCTGCTCTCTGCAAAACCATTGCACGAGGCAGGTCAGTATAACACGCTGTTTTAAAGCAAAAACATTTTAAGGTTTACAATCGAATGTTGATGGTCCTCCGCCCATCAACTTGCTAATGAGTGAAGTACCCGGAAATGAAAAATCTGAGCAGACTAAATCTAATTAAAATTAAGGGAGGCTGTAAATCGCAATGTTTTTATTATGTTGGAAAAAATACAAAAGAAAAACCTAATACAGTAAAACCTTGGTTTGAGAGTAACTTGGTTTAAGAGCGCTTTGCAAGACAAGCAAAATTTTCAAATAAATTTTGACTTGGTTTACAAGCGATGTCTTGATATACAAGTAGCTTCAAGTCACAGCTGAGTATAAAAGAGAAGAGAGGCGCCTCTAAGTGTAGCAATATGGTTACATTTAATGAAGGTACAACATTTAGCAACTCACATGGTTGATGATTGGAACAGGCACATCTAAGTATGCAGGCATCCAGGCTAAAGCTGTCCACATAGACCATCCTCTGCACCGCCATCTACGTCATCCCTTCCATGCTGCCCCTCGCTTTTAGATCCCTTTACTGCAGGGTGGTCTTCCCGGTCAGGATTACAGACTGGCAGCCGGCGGTGCAGAAGATGGTCCATGTGGACAGCTTTACCCCGGATGCCTGCATACTTAGATGTGCCTGTTTTATTCATCAACCATGCGAGTTGCTAAATGTTGTACCTTCATTAAATGGAACCATATTGCTACACTTAGAGGCGCCTTTCTTCTCTTTGATACTCTGTAGCTCCTACTGGATTTTGCTTCTTATCCCCTTGTGGAAGTGGCTATTTGTGGATGGACATTTTATGGTTATATAACCTATCGCAATGCTATAATCTTTTTATATGGACTATAAACTGAAGGACTTATGAATAAATGGTTGTGGAACGAATCATCTGAGTTTCCATTATTTCTTATGGGGAAATTTGCTTTGATATAAGAGTGCTTTGGATTACAAGCATGTTTCCGGAACGAATTATGCTCGCAATCCAAGGTTTTACTGTACTGTATTTTGTTTTAAAAAAAAAAAAAAAAGCAAAATGATAAACTTATATTTATTGCTAATAGCGATTTTTCTCTTTCACCCTTTGCACAGGCTTGTGTCCTCTGTTCCTTTTTTTAAAGGGAGACCATCCTAAAAGAGAAACCATGACTCCAGAACAGAAGAAACTGTTGAACATCTTCATCTTGGGCTTTGCCTTTATGTTCATGTTCACTGCCTTTCAGACTTGTGGCAATGTTGCGGTATGTCTTTAAGAAGAATACTTCTCAATGTCGTCTTACACATTGTGTTTCAGAGGAGACCTGTTAGTTCTTTTATCACTTGTATGTCTTAATTTGGGTAAACTGATCCTTTGCCTATAGATATGTTCTGTTGGTTTTTAATTTAAGGATCCAGAAATCCAATTTTTATTTTTTGGGATAAAATGAGGAAACGTAAAAAACCCCTGTCGGGGTTTTTATTTTTTTTGCTGATTGTGCCCTTGCTTGAAAGAATCACACATGGTTTGTTCCGGTGACACTTGTCACCAGGTAGGAAAATGAGGGAGAAATTAGCCCATTAGATTTAATATTAGGTATTGAGGTACCTCATCCCTAGTCGAATTCGGAAAGGTAGCAAGATGTGGGGCCAGGGTTGGGATTTTAAGGGTACCGTTATATAACTAATAAGAGAGATGTATCTACAAAAATATCTAAAAAGTATATAATTTTATTAATCACATAGAGTGAAAAGAATACAGATACAAATACAAAGACATTACTGTTACAAGATAACATGAAACATCATCATGGTAACAACATAATTGATAAAATATCGTCAGAGATAATTTCCTTGAAATTGTGGACAGGACTAGTCAGAGGTCACAGTCAGTCTGGAGGTGCCAGGACTGGTGTGTGTCCCTCTAGTCAGTCCGATTACCACTACCCGACATGTTTCGCGGTATATACCGCTTCTTCAGGGGTACAAGGGATGTAACTTGATAAAAAGCCACTAAAAAATGACAAAAATAGATACATGGTTATCATACATATATGAGCGTACATACATATACATGTTCGTTTTGCTGTTTCGAATATCAGTGTGTGTCTCAAGTATGGAGCAATTGGCGATAAGCCCCTCCTACTTCTGACACGGGTACGTCATTTATTCGATCACATGGTAGACATTTTACTTACATGAGTATACAGGAAGAATAATCTACACTGGCATGTAGGCCAAGGCATATATATGATACTTCCAGTGGTGGAACTGATGGTTCATGGCAAAAATTTTTGACGACCGACGCCTATGCTCCGTTTGCCATGAACCATCAGTTCCACCACTGGAAGTATCATATATATGCCTTGGCCTACATGCCAGTGTAGATTATTCTTCCTGTATACTCATGTAAGTAAAATGTCTACCATGTGATCGAATAAATGACGTACCCGTGTCAGAAGTAGGAGGGGCTTATCGCCAATTGCTCCATACTTGAGACACACACTGATATTCGAAACAGCAAAACGAACATGTATATGTATGATAACCATGTATCTATTTTTGTCATTTTTTAGTGGCTTTTTATCAAGTTACATCCCTTGTACCCCTGAAGAAGCGGTATATACCGCGAAACATGTCGGGTAGTGGTAATCGGACTGACTAGAGGGACACACACCAGTCCTGGCACCTCCAGACTGACTGTGACCTCTGACTAGTCCTGTCCACAATTTCAAGGAAATTATCTCTGACGATATTTTATCAATTATGTTGTTACCATGATGATGTTTCATGTTATCTTGTAACAGTAATGTCTTTGTATTTGTATCTGTATTCTTTTCACTCTATGTGATTAATAAAATTATATACTTTTTAGATATTTTTGTAGATACATCTCTCTTATTAGTTATATAACGGTACCCTTAAAATCCCAACCCTGGCCCCACATCTTGCTACCTTTAGGAAAATGAGGGAGACAATCCAAAATTTTACAGCTGTCACCATAACGGGCATAAAGAGGAAACCTTTCAGTGGGGACACCTGTTCAGGTGACAGTTGACAAAGGTGAGATTCTCGCCCTAATTAGAGATTTCCTCCCACTTCCTATTGTGTCAGGTTGTTTTACAATAACTTTAAAAGAATCTCCCTATTTGGACACCATTGCTTTTATTGTTGTCTTTGCCTTTTTCCCTGTTGTAGAAATGTTGCTTGCTTTCTATTCATCAAACCGGAATTGATGGGAACCATTGCCCACAAAAGTGCTTATTTTCCTTCCTATGATAGAATGCAGCCATACTGACAGATGTAATGCAGATTGAGGCCCCGTTCACACTGGGGCGAAGCTACTTTGCTGGGCGACCTCAGAGGTCGCGGCGCGCTGCTCGCACCGCGACATCGGAGCGGCCGGCACGGACTTCATAACATTGAAGTCTATGCAGGTCGCTCCGGGTCGCCCCAAAGAAGCTCCGGACCCTTTTTCTAAGTGGGAGTGACTTGTGTCGCTCCTATTAGAACGGGTCCGCAGCTTCTCTATGGAAGGCGACCTGTCAGGCGACCAGGTCGCCTGACAGGTCGCCCCAGTGTGAACGGGGGCTTAGGTCTTCCATTATCAATATTGTATAAACATATAAAAAACACCCAATTGTTTTTTTTTTTTTAAATATCCAATTACATTTTTTAATTAAATCAAACTGATATTACAAAGGCAGAAAAAATAGGTTCTCCAGTAAACCCAGGCAATACTAAGATTGTTGCTTGTCTTGTGTGGGGTGTAAGGCCTTCTTCATGCTGGAGCTTTGCTGGTCTCTATTAATATACAGTTTAATAGGCTGCAGGATTTGCATTTCGTAATGCTTTTCTGAAGAACAGATGGTGATGAGGGGAGGTAATTGTCCTTTGGAAACCTCAAATCAGCAAGCAAGAAGATTCACCATTTTAACACAAAAGTGCTGGAATAGCAGCTTCATTCTTTTTAGTAAACCCCTGTGATAGCCCGAACTTTGTCATGTTGACTTTTACAGTCTTCTAAAACCTGCACCCTGCTGGCATTCTAATTCAGAGATTGGTCTTCACATCTGTTCGTTAAATCACAAGTCACTAAGAGGCCATCTTTTTTGCTATAACTTTCATGGAGGATTGGAAATCTGGTTATAGCTGAGTTGTGAGATGAGGATTGCTGAACACATGTTGTAGGGCAGGGCTATGGGAATGAATATTTGAATAATAAGGCAAGATTAAAAAAAACTGGCATACTGTAATATAGAATTACTTTTCTGTCCCACTAATGTCCCCCTCACTCAGAAATAAAGCTGATTCTGTGCACAGGGAGGAGGACTTTCTCTCTAGCTGGAAGTCATATCCATGAAGATAAACGGCACTACATTTCCTATAATGCACGGGAAGTTGAGGGTGTGTGGGCAGAGCGAACGGCTCTATCTAAAGTACATGAATGGCCCACACTTATGTCAGTCAAATTAAGTAGTTATAGTGGGCTTTTCAGATCGGGAATCTGAGCCTCCTCGTCCTACCCACTGCAGCGAGCAGTCACTGCTGGCTGAAACAGAACTACTGTGGGGAAGTTACAAGACCGGTGGGTGCTTCTATGGTGGGCACAGCGGCCATAGGTCTTTCAAAATGTATATGCAGAGGAGTGAACCGTAATGTTCAAAATACAAGTGTGTCTTTATCACTAACAGAAGGAACTGTAAGTGGAAGCAAGAGCACGTTCTTTTTTTTTTTTTTTTTTTTTTAATGGGATTTCTTTTATTATTATTTTCTGTTACTTTTAGAACTACAATAAACTGCCGGACTGGGCGATGGGCTGGATATCCTAGATCCTTACGGTCTTCCCAGTCTGCCCAGCAAGCGCGACCCAACCTTAGCTCAGCGCTAGGTTGGCCACGACAAAGCCCCCCTGGACGGGGCTGGCTGGTGAGTAAACACCTCGCGAGAACGCATAGCCCTGGTCATGACCTGAGTTGCAGCGTACCTCTGGCCCGCAGCACCCCTATTTCAAGATGGTGCAGTGGTCTGCCTGGAGTGGTGCTCTCCCGGTCCCAAGATGTGGTGAGTAGTGTCCCCCCTCCCCTGCTGGTGTTTTTTATTGGCAGCCATGCCTGTTTTTTTTAATTTGGGTATGTTGAGCGGGTGCTGGGGGACGGGGGGGCGCTCCCCTAGCTGTGCAAAACATGTTTTTTACAGGGGGGAATGGTCCTGGTGGGAGTCCCTAGAGGCACCATTTTGCCACGGATGACTGCATGTATAATCAGCCGCCATGTTTGTGTAGTCCGGCGGCCATTTTCTTGTAGTTTTCCATTGCTTTCACACAACGGCCATATTTTTGACGACTATGGGGCGGTGGGCCTCTAGTGGCAGTTCCTGTACTTCCTCTTCCTCTTGGATCGCCGCATGGCGTACAGCCTGGCTCTGCATCTGAGGGGGTGGTGAGTCCCTGTGGGTATTAAAAAAGAATAGCGCGCAAATGCAAAAGAAATTACTACCAAATCTGAAGAGAGTCCATAAATAAAAATGGGGGTTTGGTCCCACCATATGGCCATATCGTGCTCAAGCCCACTACTGCGTCAAAGTACCCCATTATCAGTGGGTCCTACACTATCCATGAAAAAGAGATGAATCCAGCCCTTCTAACCCTTGGAGACAACACTCCTTGCTGGGAAAAATGTGCAAATGCACTACAGGGGACTCCTCCTATATCCATTTGATGGTGGACACTGATTGCGTACAGGTGTATGTGGGGGGTGGGGAGGGCTGCTCAACCTCGATAGTCTGGTCAGACCGAATACATAATAAACAGGCAAAAAATTTGGGGGAGCATACCCATGTATTTCCAAAGCTGCTGCAGCTATGAACCAAAAGACATGTATATTAAAAAAGAATAGCGCGCAAATGCAAAAGAAATTACTACCAAATCTGAAGAGAGTCCATAAATAAAAATGGGGGTTTGGTCCCACCATATGGCCATATCGTGCTCAAGCCCACTACTGCGTCAAAGTACCCCATTATCAGTGGGTCCTACACTATCCATGAAAAAGAGATGAATCCAGCCCTTCTAACCCTTGGAGACAACACTCCTTGCTGGGAAAAATGTGCAAATGCACTACAGGGGACTCCTCCTATATCCATTTGATGGTGGACACTGATTGAGTACAGGTGTATGTGGGGGGTGGGGAGGGCTGCTCAACCTCGATAGTCTGGTCAGACCGAATACATAATAAACAGGCAAAAAATTTGGGGGAGCATACCCATGTATTTCCAAAGCTGCTGCAGCTATGAACCAAAAGACATGTATATTAAAAAAGAATAGCGCGCAAATGCAAAAGAAATTACTACCAAATCTGAAGAGAGTCCATAATTTTTCCCAGCAAGGAGTGTTGTCTCCAAGGGTTAGAAGGGCTGGATTCATCTCTTTTTCATGGATAGTGTAGGACCCACTGATAATGGGGTACTTTGACGCAGTAGTGGGCTTGAGCACGATATGGCCATATGGTGGGACCAAACCCCCATTTTTATTTATGGACTCTCTTCAGATTTGGTAGTAATTTCTTTTGCATTTGCGCGCTATTCTTTTTTAATATACATGTCTTTTGGTTCATAGCTGCAGCAGCTTTGGAAATACATGGGTATGCTCCCCCAAATTTTTTGCCTGTTTATTATGTATTCGGTCTGACCAGACTATCGAGGTTGAGCAGCCCTCCCCACCCCCCACATACACCTGAGTCCCTGTGGGTGCTAAACCGCTCCCTTTTTCTGTTATAGGTATTTGGTGCACTGGGACTTGTGTTGCCGCTGGTGCAGCGGTGGGGGGAATTTTTAACAGCAATTTTTACACTTTTTGCTGGCGGTCCCCAGGCTATAATGGAGTCCCTGGAGCACGTGTCACCACCTGACTCTCTCTGAGGCTCCGGGGCCAGCGGGGGTCCCAGTCCGCCTTGTCTGTTATGACGGTGGTTCTGCAGTCACTGGTGTCCAAAGTAGATATGGCTCTCCAAAATAGGACGAGCAAAAAGCGTCCTCTGCCTTCACCTGCATCCTCTGTCTCCTCAGATTCTAAACTTGATTTGGTAGCCGCAGACGCGAGTCACCATACTGGGTCTGCGTCCACGTACCCTGAGTGCTCTGATAGTGAGGATCCTCTTCCACTACAGCCACGCATGAAAAAGCGCTAATGAATGCGCTGATTGTATCAGTGCTGGAAACTTTGAAATCGGAGAAGGCAGCTACTGCTGCATCGACTGCGCCGGTGCAATTTGGTACCCGCAGAGCCCTGTTCCGCCTATTTTGACAAGTTGTCTCGAGTCAGTGGGGTTCCCCAAAACACACTGTCAGGGTCCCTAAATGTTTCGCAAGAAGGTATCTTTTTAAAGAGTCGATGTTACAGAACCTGACAGTACCACCTGTGATGGACTCACAGGTTTCCAGGTTGAATAAACTGTGGAGGACTCTTCGTCCTTTAAGGACCTTTTTGACAAGAGAGCTGAATCTCTGGTCCAATACCTTTTTTACCATGGCCGGTTTCATTCTGCGGCCGGTTTTTGCCTTAACCTTGGTTTCACAGACCTTAACCTGTGTCAAGATTTGGAAGGGGGACAGTCCCCTCCTGAGCTGGCGGACCAGTTGGTCCAGGGGTTGCAGTATATCTGTGATGCATCTCTGAATGCGGCCCCCTTAGCCTGTAGGGTGTCTGTGACCGTGGTGACTCTTCGCCGCATGATATGGCTTAAATACGGGTCTGCGGACCAGGCTTCCAAGAAAGTATTGACTGATCTCCCTTTTGTAGGAGACCGCTTGTTCTGAGCTTCCATGGAAGAGATCATAAAGGGTCTTACTGGAGGTAAGAGTACTCTGCTTCCACAGACTACCAGGAGCAAAGAGTCTCGTTTCAAACGTGGCCCATAAGCAGTCCTTTCGTCCTTCGTGATCAAATCCGCTCGTGACCCCGCAGGGGGTTCCAGAAGGCCGCTCTGGCCTGGTAAGTCGAGAGCGGGCTCCTCGGGGACCACAGACAAGCCCGCTTCTGCCTGAAGGGGCGCCCTCACCGTATCTGGACCTCCTTGATTCAAAACAAATGGGACCACGTGTTGATTTTGTCTGGCTACAAGATCGAGTTCTGGTCCTTACCTCCGGCAAGGTTCATCCCTTCCAACCTGAGTTTGGCTCCAGATTGCCTACGTGGTCTTTTTGGGGCGGTACAGTATCTGCTTTCACAGTGGGTCATTGTACCTGTTCCCGGAATTGGAACACTTTCAGGGGTTTTATTCAAACCTATTTACTGTTCCAAGGAAGGAAGGAAAGGTCCGTCCAATTCTGGACTTCAAGGCCTTGAACCGCTTTGTGCGGGTTCAGAAATTTAGAATGGAGTCTATTCGCATGGTAGTGGCATCCCTTCATCGGGGGAGCTTCCTGGCCTCTATCAATATCAAGGATGCTTAGTGCTTACCTTCATCTCCCAATTATTGTCAGACATCAGCGTTTCCTTCGCTTTGCCGTGTGCGAGGAGCACTATCAATTGGTGGCATTACCCTTTGGTCTCGCCTCAGCTCCTCGGGTGTTCGCAAAAGTTTTGGCCCTCGGGGTTAGCATTGCTAAGGCAGAATGGGATTGCAGTACTGGGGTACTTGGGCATCCTCCTTCTGCGAGCAGAGTCTCCAAATGCCTTAAAAGACAGCCTGAACATTTTGGTGCATATTTTGCAAGAGTTTGGATCGGAGAGGAATTTCCAAAAATGCTTTTCTGGTCCCGTCCACCAAGCTGGGCCTAACCCTGGACACGGCCTCAGCCCGGGTGTTTCAACTCCAGAAGTTGCAGGATGCGATACGGCTCCTGTTGTCATCTCTCAGGACTTGTATGCAAGTGCTGGGCTTGATGGTCTCCACCTTCGAGGCGGTTCAGTTTGCTCAGTTCCATACCAGATCTCTGCAAAAGCAGATTCTTGCCAAATGGAACAAGAACCCACAGTCTCTGGACAATCTGATCCTGTTGAGCCGGGTTACAAGGGGATCCCTGATCTGGTGGCTCTGCTCTCCGGCGCTTCAACAGGGCAAATCCTTGTACTGGACGGTGGTCACCATGGATGCCAGCCTGCCTGGGTGGGGAGGTGTCTTGGGCACGGATTGCGCTCAGGGGGTTTGGACTCTGAAAGAGTCCAGTCTGCCGATTAACATCCTGGATATTTTGGCGATCAGGCTTTGCCTGACCCAATGGACGGTTTGTCTTCAAGGGTGCCGGTAAGGATTCAATCGGACAATGCCATGGCCGTGGCTTATGTCAAACATCAAGAGGGTACCAAATTTGTCCTAGCGGCCCGAGAAGTAGCCGGCATTCTAAGGTGGGCAAAACGGTTCATTCCAGCCATCTCTGCTGTGCATATTCCAGGCGTAGAAAATTGGCAGGCAGACTACATCAGTCGCAGATGTTGGATCAGGGAGAATGGTGTCTCTACCAGGAAGTGTTTCATCGACTGTGTCTCCGATGGGGGACTCCTGATGTGGACTTGTTGGCCTCTCGTCTCAACAGGAAGGTGCAGAGTTCGTAGCAAGGTCTCGGGATCCTCTGGCCGACTCCATAGACGCTCTGGTGGCTCCTTTGGGCCAGTATCGTCTGATGTACGCATTTCCCCCGATAACTTTTCTGCCAAGACTCCTGTGAAATCAAAGCGGAAGGGATTCCGGCAATCCTAGTGGCTCGGGACTTGCCTCAAGTCCCCGGTATGCAGACCTAGTGTGGATGGTCACCGATGTCCTTTGGAGACTTCCTCTCAGGGAAGATCTTCAGGGACCTCAAGGACCGATCTTGCATCCTGCTTTACAGTCGCTGGCTTTAACGGCTTGGCTGTTGAAAGCCAGGTGCTGGAGGATAGAGGGGTGTCTAAATCAGTGATTCCTATGCTGTTAAAAGCTAGAAAATCTCCTACTAGGAAGATTTATCTAGTCTGGAGGGCGTACATTGCTTGTTAGTCTCGGGGGGGGGGGGGGGTGAGATCTCCCTGGTGAGATCTCTGTTGCCTCCATGGGATTTCAATTTGGTGCTGTCAGTTCTTCAGAAATCGCCTTTTGAAAATTATTTGTGAGGTTTCTCTGCTTACGGTCACAGAAGATAAGCCTTGGTGGCTATTACTTCTGCGTGCAGGGTGTCTTGAGTTGGCTGCGTTGTTTTGTGCTTGTTTTTGTGATTCACAGAGACCAAGTGGTGCTTAGTCTCTGCCAGTTCCTTCCTAAAGTCGTCTCTGGTTTCCATTTAAATGAAGACATTGTGTTGCCTTCCTTGTGTCCTAAGCATCCTAAAGAGATTGCCTTACATTCTTTGGATGTGGTTCGGGCAATCAGGAAGTACCTGACAGTGACTGAGTCATTCCGAAAATTGGATTCTCTTTGTCCTTACGGATGGACCCTGTAAGGGGCTGGTCGCGTCTGCTGTTACCATTTCTAAATGGATTAGGCAGACGGTGGTGCAGGCCTATTCCATTAGGGTCGGGATTCTCTTTTCCCTGTTAAGGCGCATTCTACGAGGGCGCTTAGTCCCTCTTGGGCCTTCCGGCATCAGGCGTCGGAGGTGCAGGTTTGCAAAGGCAGCCACGTGCTCATCCATGCACACTTTCCCAAAATTTTATAAGGTGGATGTGTTGGCATCTGCAGATGCTTCTTTTGGCCGCAAGGTTTTGCAGGCCGCTGTTGGAGAGGATTAGTCCTCTGAGGGTGTTTTTTTGTCAGGAGAGCTCTAGTTCCTTTTTGGCTATGTTTATCCTTTGGAAAGTGTTTTCTTGATGTGTTCTTCCCACTCCTCATGTTGATACTGCTTTGGGACGTCCCAAGGGTCAAGATGTCGAGATGTGTCCTTCAATGAACGAAGGAGAAAACTGGATTTTTGTCTTACCGTAAAATCCATTTCTCTGATTTTCTTTGACTGACACAGCACCCGCCCCTCTATTGGGTTGGGTTTTATGTTCTTCTGACACTGCTTGTTACAAAACTGAAGAACTGTAGCAGGAAGTGGAAGTATACCCCCTGGGACATCCTTCTAGGCATAGGTAAACTTTTTTACGCCTAGCGTCCTACTCCTGTAGGGGGCAGCATAAACCCAAGGGTCAGGAAGATCTGGAGCTGTGTCCGTCAATGAACATCCGAGAAAAGGATTTTACAGTATCCGTTAAACTACATAGAACTGTATGTTTTAACATAAGGAACGAAGAAACATTATACTAAGACTTTATTATTAAAAGAAGGTGCCCCCTGACCGCTTAGTGATTTGAGACTAGTGCAGAATGAAAATGTTCTTCCATTTTAAGCTCTGTATAATATATTTTTTTCTTGCTTCCCCCCACAGCAAACCGTTATCTCCAGTTTGAATAACACAGAATTCCAGGGCAGTGGTTACACAAGGTATGTGAAATGTCATCCAAAGAGGACACCATCTGAAATTTATAGTAAAGGAAGTGGTCATTTAGGCCATTTAAAAAGATAACTTGTTGCTAGCAAGGATTGTAAAGTGCTTTTATTACCCTGCTGGTGTGATAGGAAAAAAAAAAGTTAACGAGCGGACCCTTTCAACAAGTGAAATCGGCAAAGGGAACTGTTAATGACGTCCAGCCAACACTGTAACTGTACTAAGTCAGGATGTTCATTTAGGATACCTTACCATGTTGGCATCAGAGCTGCTTTTCCCATTCAAATCTGTGGGAATGCAAAAGCAGCTTACAGGTCAGGAGGTCTGCTGCGGTTCAAATACACCTGTCAAATTATTTCTGTAGTTCTTTTAGCTGGTCAAAAGCGAGTTGAATTAGTCTTTTAAAACAAGCCCATCCACGCAGGCCTTTAAAATAAACTCTTAGATCACTTCAAAAAAATAAACCTACTTAAAAATGTTTCTTCCCTATTGTCCATTTTAGCGTTTATCACAATGTAAATGCCTCTCTTCCCATCTTTCTTTGCAGTCATATATGACTGCAAAGCTCTGGTCCTTCAGTGTAACTTTGTTGTCTAAAGAGTTGTTTACCCCTTCTTCTGGGAGAACAGGTTTTTACACTGTGATTAATGGGAAAATGTACTGTATATGGTGCACTGGGGAGGAAGTAGATTTCCTTTTTTGTGAGCTAAAAAGATGTCTGTTTTTAGAATGCTACTGCATACATGAGACATATTTTTGTTTTCTGTTCACAGCATGGCCATCATATATGGAGTGTTCTCCGCTTCCAATCTTATAGCTCCTTCTGTAGTTGCCTTGATTGGCTGTCAACTTTCAATGTTCGCAAGTGGTTTATTTTATAGGTGAGTAACTACTATTGAAATATTACAATTGTATTTAATATGATAATAGTGCTCTATAGCAGAATCAACCATCAACCATTAAACTTAAAAGAAAAGTAAAAGAAAAGTAAAAATAATAAATTGACTCATCTAGGTGGATGCCGCTGCTGCTAAGATGGAGAACTGAGCAATCAAAGACTGATTGCCCAGTTCTCAGTCTTCACTGAGCAGACAGCCGGTGACTGTCAGACATGGTACCTTGAGCTTGCTGGTTCCTGTTGTGGTTCCTGAGGCCTCCATGTGACGGTCCGTTCCCTGGCCGCATGGCTCACTGTGGGCGCCGCCATCTTAAGTGTGGGCAATGTGAATTTTTCCCTATAGACTTGTATGGTGGGGCAGCCACTTTCACTGAGCTTCCTATTGATCTGTATGGGCAACCATTTTTGTGTAGCTCTTGTGCTATGCTGAGCAGCGTGACCTTTCCTCGGGCGATGTCACTTCCTGTGCATTTGTTTCCTGCTGCTGGCTGAGGTCACTTCCTATCTTTCTCTCCATGCTGCTGGAAACGATCAGGACGGTTTGTCTGAGGTGGCACAGTACTGCAGACGTATCCTTGCACATTCTACTGTCAGTTTAGTTTAAGGAGTTCCCTGCAGACCGCTGTGTTCGGTGGTGGATGCCGTGATCGGCGCTCTTAAAGCGACAGTACTCCGGTTTTTGCAAATTGCAATATGGAGTCCCAAACTGTGATATCACCCTCAGACCCACTCTGTGCAACTCCCAGACAGTCCTGTCGCTGGCAGTCGCTGGCTGCGTTTTCAGTAGCTATGGAAAGCCTGGCGAGTTAATTTAGTCATGAAAAAGGTTGATAGCTGAAAACAGCCTTCTCCATCTATGGAGGTGTCCTCTGAGGCTGAAGAGGTTGCCCCAGGCGCTCCCCTACCTGAGGGGTCGGTGTCCTCGCAGTCAGATGGTGAAGAGTACCTGTCTTCCTCAGCTGCAGACCGGGAACGCGCTTTAGTGGAAGCCCTGATTATTTCAGTACGGGACACTTTAAAATTGGCTGATAAGCCCACGCCGGCAGGGATGCGGGTGGCTTTTGGCTCCCAAAAGTCTCAGAAAGCTGGCAGGGTTTTCCCTTGTTCCGACACTTTTCACGATATTGTGAATGACCAATATCAGTGCGTTAAGCACGTGTTAGTGCCAAAACGCTTTAAACGCCGGTATCCTTTTGCTGAAAAGGTCTCCAACCATTGGACGGTGCCACCTAAAGTGGACCATCCTTTTTCCAGATTAAACAAATCTACCCTTGTGCCTGTGGAAGATTTCTCAGTCTTTACGGACCCGGTGGATAGGTGGGTGGAATCTTCACGTGTTGGCGGGTTCCATTTTGAAACCGGTGTTTGTGTCTGTTTTAGTCTCGCAGACGGTGACGAAGTGGATTAGGGGTTTGCGGGAGTCTTTGGACCTCAAAACTGTTCCTCTGAAACAGCTCGAACTGTTGGACCAGGTGATACAGGCTCTGGTGTTCCCTGTGTGATGCGTCTTTGGATGCGGCTCCCCTGGTGGCCAGGGTTTCGGCCGTGGGCATTGCCTTGAGAAGCATGGTTTGGCTGAAGAGCTGGTTGGCTGACCAAGCTTCTCAGAAGGCCCTAGCTTTCTAGGAGAGCGTTTCTTTGGCGACTCATTGGATGAGTTGATCAAGGGCTTGACTGGGGGGAA
This sequence comes from Pelophylax lessonae, assembly GCF_965119305.1. Classification (NCBI taxonomy): domain Eukaryota; kingdom Metazoa; phylum Chordata; class Amphibia; order Anura; family Ranidae; genus Pelophylax; species Pelophylax lessonae. Next base: position 64,963,730 of record NC_138778.1, on the reverse strand, counting down.
GAGTATTCTTCTTCCTGAATCCTCCAAAGGTAAGCCTCCCCGTACTAAGTGGGGTCCTTCTTTTTCTGCTCACAAGCGGTTTTTTGTGCTTCCGGGGGGCGCAAGAAAAAGGTAAGCCGTTCAGAGCTTCTGGAGGGGCTAAAAAGCATTGGGGCCAGCCCAAGGTTGGTCAGTCAGGCGCTGCTGACAAGTCCTCTTCAGCATGAAGGGGCTCCCTCACCCAGCTCAGTGGTGGGGGGACGCCTGCGCTTCTTTCAGGAACCTTTGACTTCCTTCATTCAGGACAATTGGGTTCGCGAACTGATTTGTTCCGGGTACTCCTGGCTCAAGGGGTGATTGTGCCGGTTCCTCAGCAGGAACGCTCTCAAGGTTTCTATTCAAACCTGTGCCAAGAAAAGAGGGCAAGGTGCTCCCAATTTTGGACCTCAAGGCTCTGAACCGCTTTGTGTGGGTGCAGAAGTTTCACATGGAGTCCATTCGGTCAGTGGTGGCATCATTGAATCAGGGGAATTTTCTGGCCTCCATCGATCTCAGATGCGTATCTCTGCGTCCCCATTTTGAATGGGAGACCAGCGATTCCTCTGCTTTGCGGTGTCAGAGGAGCACTTTCAATTTGTGGTGTTACCCTTTGGTCTCGCCTCAGCTCCCAAAGTATTTACCAAGGTCCTGGCCCCAGTGCTGGCATTATGTCAGCGGGGTATCTCGCTCCCACTCGGATCTGCTGGGCAACATCTCTATTGCGATTCAGACCCTTCACGATTTCGGGTGGATGATCAATATAAAAAAATCTGCTCTGACTCCTTCAGTACGGGTCACTTATCTGGGGCTGACTCTCGACTCTGCTTTGGCGAGGGTCTTTCTCCCCCTGGAAAACTTCAGAAGCTGCAAAAAGCAGTCAGGTTGCGGGCGCTGGGTCTGATGGTTTTGACCTTCAAAGCAGTACCATTTGCTCAGTCTTACTTGAGATCCTTGCTAAAGAAGATTCTGGCAAAATGGAACCGAGATCCTCAGTCGTTGGACCAGAAGATTCCCTTGAGCCATCTTACAAAGGCTGCTCTTTCTTGGTGGCTCCAGCCTCCTGTCCTGTGCCAGGGCAAGTCCTTCCCGCCGGTGTTTTGAACAGGTGGTCACCACGGACGCCAGCCTATCAGGCTGGGGTGGAGTGCTGCGGAAGCTCTGTGCCTAGGGGATTTGGGCATCGGAGGAGTCTTCCTTGCCGAGCAATATTCTGGAGCAGAGAGCAATCAAGCTCTGCCTGCTTCACTGGACGAGACGGCTACGTGGCTCTTTGGTTCGGATTCAGTCAGACCATGCCACGGCCGTGGCTTACATCAATCTTCAAGGCGGCACCAGGAGTGCTCTGGCGGCCAGGGAGGTGGCCGTGATTCTGATTTGGACGGAAGCCAATGTTCTGTCTCTTTCCGCAGTCCATATTCTGGGTGTGGAGAGTTGTCAGGCGGATTACCTGAGTCGTCAGGTGTTGGATCAAGGGTAATGGTCCCTTCATTTGGAGGGGTTTTAATCTCCTGTGTGCCCAGTGGCGGATCTGTTTGCATCATACCTCAACAGAAAAGTTCAGCGGTTTGCGGCCAGGTCTTGGGATATTCTGGCGGATGCCACAGACACTCTGGTGGCTCCATGGAGCCAGTATCGGCTGATTTTATGCCTTTCCTCCGCTTGTACTCCTGCTGCAATTTCTTCGCCGGGTAGCGATGGAAGGAATTCCGGTCGTTCTGGTGGCACCAGACTGGCCTCGGCGGTCTTGGTACACAGAGCTGGTAAAAATGGTCGTGGATCCTCCATGGCATCTAACTCTACGGGAAGATCTACTTTCTCAAGGGAACGATCTTTCATCCTGCTTTACAGTTGCTGGCTTTAACGGCTTGGCTGTTAAAAGCAGGGTGTTAAAGCATAGAGGTAGGTCTCTTTGACTCGGTGATTCCAACTCTTTTGAAGGCCAGGAAGTCGACTTCCAGGAAGATCTATCATCGTACGTGGAAATCGTACATTTCATGGTGGGAAATCGTACATTTCATGGTGTGAATCGCTGCAACTGCACCTTTGCTTGTTTTCAATAGCTAGGGTTTTGGCCTTTTTACAAAAAGGGGTTGAGCAGCACTTGGCGTTGGGTACTATCCAGGGCCAGGTATTGGCCTTGGCTATTTACTTCCAACGTCCATTGGTTACTAATAGCTTGATTCGCACTTTCATTCAGGGGGTGCGGCATCTGGCTCCTCCGAGGAGATCCTCCGTTGCGTTGCCACCGTGTTATCTCAATCTGGTTTTGTCTGTTCTTCAAAAGAGAATATTGGGGAGATTTCACTGCTTTCCTTGTCACAGAAGGTTGCCTTCCTAGTGGCTATCACATCTGCTCGCAGGGTTTGAGTTGGCGGCGTTATCCTGTCTGCCTTATTTGGTAGTCCACAGGGATAAAGGGGTCCTTCTGCCAAAACCGTCTTTTTTTTTTTTTTTCTCCCTAAGGTGGTGTCAGATTTTCATTTTAAGGAAGACATTGTGTTGCCTTCCTTATGTCCTAAGCCTAAGCATCCCAGGGAGATTGCCTTGCAGTCTCTGGATGTGGTTCGGGCAATAAAGGTTTAGCTGACGGTTACTGAGTCCTTTAGAAACTCTGACTCTGTCCTTCCGGAAGGTCCTCGCAAAGATTTGGCTGCGTCCGCTGCGACCATTTCTAGATGGATCAGGCAGACGGTTGTTCAGGCTTATTCACTCAAGGGTCAGGTTCCTCCTTTCCCTGTGAAGGCTCATTTTACTACAGCGCTGAGTGCTTCTTGGGCTTTTCGCCATCAGGCCTCGGTTGTACAAGAGGTTGTCTGTGCACACCTTTACCAAATTTTACAAGGTGCATTTGTTGGCTTCTTTGGATGCCTCTTTTGGCCGCAAGGTTTTTCAGGCTGCTGTTTCATAAGCAAATTTTTTTTTTTTCTTAATCTATTAGGGGTATTTTACCTGGGTGAGCTCATGTTGTTTTGGTTGAGCTTCGTGTTACCCAGTTGGCTAGGTTTAGCCTTTTGGAGTTGTTACTTTTTGGTTGCATTTTCCCACCCCTCATGCCTACACTGCTTTGGGACATCCCACACAGCTCATGAAAATGAGGCTGTGTGTGTCAATGGGCGATAGAGAAAATAAGTTTTTTTTTTTTTTAAGATCTTGCCGTAAAATCTTTTTTTTCTGATGTCCATCGACAGACGCAGCACCCTCCAATCTGAATTGGGGATGTTTTTTATTTTATTATTATTTTTTTTTTTTTTTGCCTTCACTGCCTGCAACTAAACTGATGTGCTGGGCTGTGTCTGTGAGGGATATGTCTGGAGGAACAGCCCTGTGGGCGTGTATATGCTAAAACTTTGTACTAACGTACTGCCTAGACTACTCCAGCAGGTGGCAGCAAAACCCAGCACAGCTCATGAAGATGAGGCTGCATCATTAAATGGACATCAGAGAAAAAGATTTTATGGTAAGATATTATTTTTCTTGGTAAATATATTTCTAAAGGTGCTATTGACATGCAATTTTAACAACCCATGCAATCCATACATACAAATAAACCAAAACAAATACATTCGGAGATTAAGTTTTGGGTAATAAAATGGAATGGCACAGGGAAAAAGTATTGAACGCATGACAAAAGGGAGGTGCAAAAAGGCATGAAAAGCCAAGACACCAACTGAAATCTATCAGTATTTAGAAAGCAATCCTGCCCCTGCAAGTGCTCTGCCGGTGCAAATTAATATCAGCTGGTTCATTTTCAACTAATGGCCTATAAGAAAGGGTCTCAGCACCAATGTGTCACACAAGAACATCTCATGATGGTTAAAAACAAAGTCTCTCTCAAAACCTTTGCAACCTTGTTGCAAAACATACTGATGACATTCATTACAGAATGATTTCTAAACTTGTGAATGTAAGCACTGTTGGGGCCATAGTCCAGAAGTGGAAAGAAAATTTCACCATAAATCGGCTACGACCAGGTGCTCCTCGCAAGATTTCTGACAGAGGAGTGAAAAGAATTATCTGAAGTTGTCAAAGAGCCAAGGACCAATGTGGAGACCTTTTAGAAAGACCTGGAATTAGCTGGTACAATTGCTTCATAGAAAACCATAAGTAATGCACTTAATTGCCATGACCTGTATGCACGCTCGCCACGCAATACTACATTGCTGAAGAAAAAGCCCGTTGAAGCTTGTTAAGTTTGCTGCCCAACATTTAGACAAGCCTGTGTATAGAATATAGTTTGGTCAGATGGGACCAAAATGTAACTCTTTGGACGCCATAATACACACCATCTGTCAAATGGCACTGCACATCACCCCACAAACACCATACTAACAGTGAAGTTTGGACGTGGGAACATCATGGTGTGGAGATGGTTTTTCAGCATACCGTACTGGCAAAATTCATATCATTGAAGAAAAGTTGAATGGAAAAAAATTGCTGCCATCTAGTGGAAATGTCAACAAGACAATGATCCCCCAAACACAAAGTCAAGGAAACTGTTAATTGGTTTTCAAAGAAAATAAAGCTGCTGGAATGGCCCAGCCAATCACCTGACTTGAATCCAAAAGAAAGAACTAAAGATCTGAGTTTATACAGTTAGCATGTTCAATACTTTTTCCCTGTGTCTTTTCATTTATTTTACACACAACCCAATTCCTGAACTTATTTGTTTTGGTCTCTCTCTATATGTTTGGATTGCATGGGTTGTTACTGACATGTGGTGAAAATTTCATGTCAATAGCACCTTTAGAAATATATTTACCTAGAAAAATGGTGACATGTTCAATACTTATTTTACCCTCTCTGTATGTATGGATCGTTTTACATTTCCATGGCGTTTATCTCATGTGTTCCATTTTGAAATGGGCATAGGAAAGCATACAGTTACCTTGCTGCATATGGTAGAAGCCAAACAAAACAGGAAAACATGTATTATTATTATTATTATTATTCATACTGTCTTCTGTTTTCTTTTAGTGCCTATATTGCAATGTTCATCCAGCCATACACCTGGTCATTTTACACGTTATCTGTTTTAATCGGGATTGCTGCTGCTGGTGAGACTTTTCTGCTTTTATTTAAAATATGTGCTTCTCCAACCCTAAAGTGGCCATACCCTTAGGCTTCATTCACATCAGAGCATAGCGACTTTACTGAAGTTTTTCAGGCTTTTTTTGCCAACAGAAAGCACTAGGTAAAGGAGAGGAAACTAGGGGTATAGAGCTGCAGTTTGAACAGAAAACGAGCAACCAAACGCTCAAGTCAGGAATTTCTGTTGAAGTCTTTGGGGCCAATAAATGCTTGTAATCTGGCAAAAAGCTCATGTACTGTTTTGAGCGATGGGTGTTTTGCATCAGGCGCCAGAAAGCTCATATGTGAACAGGGGTCATTGAAATAAATGCGATTTGGCTTGATGAGCGTTTTTAGAGCTACAAGCTTAAAGCAGAAAATCACTCAAGTGTGAACGGAGCCTAAGGCTGAATTAAAAAAAAAAAAATCTTAAATTCTGCCATTATGGTACCACAGTGTGGATGGACAAATCTTGAATGTGGCAGATTGCATGCTGGCACTGTTTGCTGGCCATTTTCACAGCTGTGTATGTATGTATATATGTATGTGTGTGTGTATATGTGTGTATATGTGTATATATATATATATATATATATATATATATATATATATTCAACAAAATTAAAGGAACACTTTTTTTAATCAAAGTATAGCATCAAGTCGATTAAACTCCTGGGATATTGATCTGGTCAGTTAAGTAGCAGAGAGGGTTGTTAATCAGTCTCCACTACTTTGGTGTTAATGAAATTAACCGGCGCACTAGATAGGCAACAATGAGATGCCCTCCAAAACAGGAATGGTTTTACGGGTGAAGGCTACCAACGTTTTTTCCCCTCTACTCCTCTCTTCTGACTGTTTTTTACTAGTTTTGCATTTGGCTAGTGTCAGTGTCACTACTGATGGCATGAGGCAATACCTTGACCTTAAAGGTTGCACAGGCAGTCTTAACTCCTCCAGAATGACACCTTAATACGTGCCTTTGCTAAAAGGTTTGCTGTGTCGCCCGGCACAGTCTCAAAAGCATGGAGGATATTAAGGAGACAGTCAGTTAATCTAGGAGAGCTGGATAGGGCTGTAGAAGATCCTTAACCCATCAGCAGGACCGGTACCTGCTTCTTTGTGCAAGGAGCAACAGGATGAGAACTGCCAGAGCCCTACAAAATGACCTCCAGCAGGCCACTGGTGTGAGTGTCTCTGACCAAACAATCAGAAATAGACTTCATGAGGGTGGCCTGAAGGCCTGACGTCCTCTAGTATGCCCTGTGCTCACTTCCAGGCACCGTGGAGCTCGATTGGCATTTGCCATTGAACACAAGAATTGGCAGGTCAGCCACTGGTGCCCTGTGCTTTTTACAGATAAAAGCAAGTTCACCCTGAGCACATGGGACAGTCTTGAAAGGGTCTGCAGAAGCCGTGGAGAACATTATGCTGCCTGTAACATCGTTCAGCATGACCGGTTTGGTGGTGGGTCAGTGATGGTCTTTGGAGGCATATCCATGGAGGGATGCACAGACCTCTACAGGCTAGACAATGGCACCCTGACTGCCATTATGTATCAGGATGAAATCCTTGGACCCATTATCAGACCTTACACTGGTGCAGTGGGTCCTGGGTTGCTCCTGGTGCACGACCATACCCAGGCTCATGTGGGGGGAGTATGCAGCCAGTTTCTGGAGGATGAAGGAAAGGATACCATTGAATGGACCCCACGATCTCCTGACCTAAATCCAATAGAACACCTCTGGGACATTGTTTTGTCCATCTGACACCGCCAGGTTGTACCTCAGTCTGTTAACCACTTACCCACTGGTCACTTAAACCCCCTTCCTAACCAGACCAATTTTCAGCTTTCAGTGCTCTCACATTTTGAATGACAATTACTCATGCAACACTGTCCCCATATGAAATTTGTGTCCTTTTTTCACACAAACAGAGCTTTCTTTTGGTGGTATTTAATCATAATTGTTTGTTTTTTTTTTTACAAATGAAAAAAGACCGAAAATTTTGTAAAAAAAAAAAATGCATTTTTCTTTGTTTCGGTTTTAAATTTTGCAAATTTAGTCATTTTTTTTCTTCATAAATTTTGGCCAAAATTTATACTGCTACATATCTTTAGTAAAAATAACCCAAATAAGTATATAAGCTATGGTACCGATCATTGAAAATTGATCACACCTGATGTACTGACGGCCTATCTCATTTCTTGAGACCCTAACAAGCCAGGGCAGTACAAATACCCCCCAAATGACCCCTTTTTGGAAATTAGACATTCCAAGGTATTTAGAAAGAGGCATGGTGAGTTTTTTGAAGTTGTAATTTTTTCCCACAATTCTTTGCAAAATGAAGATTTAAAAAAAAAAGAATTATTTTTCACAAAATGGTCATATTACAAAGTTATTTCTCACACACTGTACAGGCATACTTGCAACTACACCCCAAAATACATTCTGCTACTCCTCTGAGTATGGCGATACCACGTGTGAGACTTTTCCACAGCCTGACCACAGCCTGACCACATGCAGAGTAGAAGCAAAAATTACACACACAATTTTTCTGATGACCTATCACACCAGGACAATGGAAATGCCCACAAAATGACCCCATTTTGGAAAGAAAACTCCCCAAAACCTAATCTAGGAGGCATAATGAGTCTTTTGAACATGTCATTTTTTTCCACAAGTTTTTGGAAAATGTGGAAAGAAAACCAAAACGCATTTTTTTTTTTTTTTTTATTTTTTTTTATTTTTTTACACAAAGTTGTCCATTTATAAGACATTTCTAACAAATAGCATGTACATGGCAAAAAATCACACCCCAAAATACATTCTGCTGCTACTCCTGAGTATAGCGATACCACATATGTGACACTTTTCCACAGCCTGGCCACATACAGAGGCCCAACATGCAGGGAGCATCGTCATTTCCTGACTTCCCATTGCAATTTTGTGAGGCACTGTAGGGCACTGATAAGCATTGTAGTGGCACTGATGTGGCCCGGATGAGCACTGAGGTGGCATGGATGTTGCACTGATGAGCACTGACGTGGGATGGACGTGGCATGGATTGGCCCTGACGTGGCATGGATGTGGCATGGATGTGGCACAGATGAGCTCCCTGACATGGCATGGATGTGGCACAGATGAGCTCCCTGATGTGGCGTTGACATGGCACGGATGTGGCGTTGACATGGCACGGATGTGGCGTTGACATGGCATGGATGTGACATTGACATGGCACTGATGTGGCACTGATGTGGCATGGATGAGCACAGATGTGGCATGGATGAGCACTGAGGTGGCATGGGCAGGCATGGATGAGCATGGATGTGGCATTGATGAGCACTTAGGTGGCATGGATGGGGCACGGATTAGGCCTGGATGGGGCACGGATGGGGCATGATTGAGGCAGAGGAGGCTGCAGTTTCTCTCCTCTCCTCGCACGCTGTACCGATTGCTGTGTACAGTGTGAGAGGAGAGAAATGAACCGGACATGTGCCGGTTTGTTGTGAAGTGATCGCTCCGTCATTGGACGGAGCAATCACGTGTTAAAGGAGCGCTCTCATTGGCCCTTTACCACGATCCGTGATGCGTCGGGTCCCCGGGACCCGGTGAGCACGGACACTCCCGTGTGCGCGCCCCATGTACGCCCTCCCAGAACTAGACGACCACGCTGTAGCCGCCTTTTGGCTATGGCCCGGTCGGCAACTGGTTAAGGAGCTCAGTGATGCCCTGGTCCAGATCTGAGAGGAAATACCCCAGGACACCATCTCACTAGGAGAATGCTCTACGTTTTCAGGCATTCATTCAAGCATGTGGGGGGCCATACTAACTGAGTAGCATTTTGAGTTGCTGCAATGAAATTTCAGAAAAATGGACTAGCCTGCTGCATCGTTTTTTCACTTTGATTTTTGGGGAGCCTTTGAATTCAGCCCTCTGTAGGTTGATAATTTTCATCAAACGATATGGCATCCTTTTTGTTCCTAACACATTACCCATTACATATCATTTGTATAGATATCCAGCATGATATTTTTCCCCATTGAAATCTGATGTGTTTTCAAAGTGTTCCTTAAATTTTTGTTGAGCTGTGTGTATGTGTGTGTGTGTGTGTGTGTGTGTGTGTGTGTGTGTGTGTGTGTGTGTGTGTGTGTGTGTGTTTTTTTTTTTTTTTTTTTTCTTCCGATAGCAAGCCTTCAAAAAGGTTTGAACTTGATGGATTTGAGCTTTTTATATTTTTTTATTTTTTTCCCCTTCATTCAGACTAACTACGTAAAAGAATCTCCCCTATATCTGCAACAAGCTTACTAAAATCCCTGCACTGTACTTAGATTACACAGAGAGGGTATGTGTGTTTTTAAAAAAAAAAAAAAAAAAAGTGAAGTTACTTTTTAAAACGGGATCTGTTTGCATAAAGGATTTTAAGAGGCCCATGTCTGCAGAAATGCTTTCATCAAACCGATGTTCTTAGATTGTAAACTTTCACTTGTCATATTTTGTTTGCTTTGCCTTATAATGTTGGAATCCCTTCGTGGCTGCAGTTTGTAGTGTCATAGCTGATTAAGTCTATCGGTGACATTCTAACCACTGATACCTCTCATCCTCAATTGCTAATCAGTTCAGGACTTGACCAGTTCTACTACAATGGGTTGTGATTGATGGCACATTGCTGTCCACATAGCCTTCGCAAAACCATCTGGCATCAGCAGGAAATGTCATGGAGCACCCTCTCTAATTTCTCCTCCCAGCTCTGGTCCTCCTGAAGAGGTAACTCTGCCCAGTGATGACCTCACCGGGTTAAATAAGGGGAATTCTATGTTTTTAGAAAAAGAGTATCTAAATATTAGACTCTCTTAGCACATGATTGTACATGGATCTAGAAAAAAAAAAAAAAGGAATACCAAACAATGTTTATTATTTGAGTAAGCTGCAGTAAGTATTTGCTTGTAAGTGAAATCTGGTTCATGCTTTGACTGCTCCAAAAATATTTTCCATGCATCATGTATTTATGGACGCTGGAAACTATTAACCGCATAGGCCATATTATGTTTTCATTTATTATTCCCTTTCCTAGTGCTCTGGACTGCTCAAGGCACCTGTCTGACTATGAATTCCGATGACAAAACCATTGGGCGGAATAGTGGTATCTTCTGGGCCCTACTGCAGTTCAGGTAAAATCTATGGCCTTTTCCTGTCTTTTTTGGTGAGTAGATGTGTAACAACCAAGTAGAGATCAAGTTGCGTTAGTCAGCTATAAACTGTAGAAATGGTTCTCAGATCTTATAGGTTGCAGAATTTTATTTTTCTAATGCCTTGCTATTGAATATACTCTATTCCAGGGAGCTGTAATTTTCTTTATTTTTTTTTCACAGTATGCTTTTCGGAAACCTTTATATCTACGTAGCATGGAAAGGAGAAGCTAGCATATCAGGTATGCTGTGTTTTCATTTATGGTATGATGATCACTTCTTGTTACTGAATAAGGCATGTTGTGTGTTGAACTGGGGTGGGCAAACCTAAACCCTGGAATTATAGACTGAGGCAGAAAGGTTTTGTAAAAATGTCTCTCATGCATTGTCAGTGATGAAGCATGTGCCAAATTCATATATCTTCTAGAACTTGTACTTGAAGTTGGCTCATGCTGCTCTACTTTTAGAATGCACACAAACTTTAGCAAATTTTGTCTGAGCCAGTTTTTCTCTCTGTACGCAAAAACAGAGTTGGTCTTAATTCGTTCCACTTTTACGTTTGGAGCATTCAGTGCAACACAATGGTAAGTGGTGCATTTTAGAACTACCTGAATTTGGCGCACGACTCGCTGGCAGAACCAGAAGTGTTGCAGATGTTGCATTAATGTGGTACGATATAATAACAAGGGGTTAACGCCAGAAAGTGCTGTCGAATAATGCCTCCCATCAGAAAATGCATCAGATGAACTGCAGTATATAAAGTCACTCCAGCTGATATCTCGATCAGCTAGCGTGACGATGCATTCAAAGTTTCTCTGAGGCAATATCCGACAAAAGGCAAACTGCGAAGAGAGCGGAGGGTGTAGAATCTAAATGTCAGATTCTGCCTTGCTATCTGCGCATGCGCGCAACGGACAACCCTTCCTATTGGGCGAATTATTCTTGTTGGGAAATTGTGGGAATATTGACACGAGTACAGTACATGTACACACAGCTCTGACAGGGACAAATAGAAGTATATCTGGACACCGGATGTAAAGTGGCACTCTGATGGTGACACTGATGTAAGGGGCGCTCTGATGGTGACACTGATGTAAGGGGCTCTTTGATGGGGACACTGATGTAAAGCGGCGCTCTGATGGGGACATCTGATGTAAAGGGGGGCTCAGAAATTCATGTGTAAGACTGCTAATCAATGCATGGAAGCAAAATAAAAAAGTAAAATTGCAAGTTTAATTAAAATTGACAAGAATCTCCATATTTACCTGGACTACAACTCTCAGCAGGTTCCTGACAGGATGTACAGCTGCCTAAGCCGCCAGCTCCAATCCCCATCATCCTTGTAGACATATAGGAAAAATAATTACATTTCATTCAAATTTAAATGTCATTAGTCTGCTGGTGCAGATTCATGGTCTAGATCGCAAAAATAAGATTTTTTTTCATTAAACACTTAGCAGAACGTACATTTCTGACTGTCACCTTTTTACTTCTATAATTATATAAATAATTGGGAGCCAGCTGGCACGCCACCACAGTGACATCAGTTGGACATTCCACCAACCCCTCGCTATGTCCAGTTGCAGTCACTGCAAATGCACAATGTGTTATACAGACCTCAATGTGTACTGTTATGTATGATGCAATGTAGAATGCACTGTGCTATATAGAACATTGTGCTGAATAGAACACATCAAGCTTCAAAAGAACACACACAGCACATTGTATACAGCACAGTGTGTTAAATATCACACAGGGTGTTTACATCAGGTGTCCCCATCAGAGCGCCCATTTCCATCAGGTGTCCCCATCAGAGCGCCCCTTTCCATCAGGTGTCCCCATCGGAGCGCCCCTTTCCATCAGGTGTCCCCATCAGAGCGCCCCTTTCCATCAGGTGTCCCCATCAGAGCGCCCCTTTCCATCAGGTGTCCCCATCAGAGCGCCCCTTTCCATCAGGTGTCCCCATCAGAGCGCCCCTTTCCATCAGGTGTCCCCATCAGAGCGCCCCTTTCCATCAGGTGTCCCCATCAGAGCGCCCCTTTCCATCAGGTGTCCCCATCAGAGCGCCCCTTTCCATCAGGTGTCCCCATCAGAGCGCCCCTTTCCATCAGCGTGCCCCTTTACATCCAGTGTCCAGATATACTTCTATTTGTCCTCGGCAGAGCGTTGTCTATGTACTGTGCTCACGACAATATTCCCGCAACTTCTCAATAAGAAAAATCCACTAAGTAAGAATATTAAATAGGAATGATCCACCCAATAAGAATCATTTTCCATTGCGCGCATGCGCAAAGAGCAAGGCAGAATCTGACATTTAGGTTCTACACCCTCCACACTGTCCGTGGTTTGCCTCTTGTCGCATAATGTCTCAGACACATGGGATATCAGCAGGAGTGACGTTGCGTACTATGCATGTGCAGTTCGATGCATTATTTGACAGAACACTTCTCTTAATGTGTTTAGAATTTTTAAATAATTCACAATGTTTCTGCTCTTCTATATAATTCCCCAATAGGTGGCGACTTGCAAATGTTTGCAACAAAAACCTCTAATCTCCACAAACTAATATTCGATACTTAACCTTCTTAGCGGTATTCCCGAGCGTGGCTCAGGGTTACATTTCAGAGCCAAAAGCGGTAACCACCGAGCCACACTCGGGGTACCGCCAGAAGCATCGCTGGATCCTGTAAAAGGTTACTTACCTTATCACCGGGATCCAGTGATGTGTGTGGCGGCAGATCTTCCTCCCGATCCTCTCCGTGCCCCGGCTTCCGTCTCCTGCGACGTGACGTTCGCAGAGGGGTGGAACCGGCGGCAAATTCAAATGTAAAACACACCAAACACACTGATACCATTCAAAATAAAATAAATTCACATTACATTGCCCCCCAGTGCCCTTTCCTGCAGTTTTACTGTACTTTTTATGTATATGTGTGTGTGTATATACGTGTGTGTGTGTATGTATGTATGTGTGTATATGTATGTATATATATATATATATATATATATATATAATTATAATATATGTGTGTGTGTATATATATGTGTGTGTGTGTATATATATATATATATATATATATATATATATATATATATATATATATATATATATATATATATATATATATATATATACGCACACACGTGTGTGTGTGTATATATATACATACATACATACATACTTTAACTTATTTATAGTTTTTTATTATATTAAAATATATTAATATTAAAATTTATGATTTAGTGTTTCAAACTTTATCATACCCAAGATGTTCTAAAGAAGAACGCACAGTAAAAAAAAAAAAAAATATGTAAATAGTTGGTTTGGGCTGCTCATTCTCAAGAATTACATGCAAAATAATGGTACTGCTTTCAGCACCTAAAATCCAAAAGAATCATACCGCCAGGGAGGTTAAACACTTTTCATTGTAAATTTTATATGCAGGACTTTTTTCATGGCTAAGGAAATGTGGGGGCCTGTGTTTATACTTGCTTATTTTACATATTAGGGCAGTTAACTGTTTAAGTGGAATTCCAGTCAAAAAATACATTTTGCCCAGGGTTAGTATGTTAAATATTTAACCCTTTTATATTTTGCATTTTCATTGTTGCTAAATGTCTAGCTTGGAAAGTCTTGTCTAAGCTAGACATTCGGCTGCTTCCAGTTCTTTACCGACAGTGGTTTCTCTCTTCAGCTGAATTCGCCAGCTGTCATGCACTTTCTGAAACTTTTGTTGATCAATCCAGCCTAGCTTTCTGTAAACCCACCTTTGGGTTGCCCAGTACTGCCCCCATCCCTCCCAGCCTTTCATCAGCGGGCTCCCTCGGTTTTACAATGGAAATGATGCCTACTGTCATGTGTTCACCTTTACGCCGGTAGTGACGGTGCTAACTTTCTTTGAGAATTCCTGCTGGGTAGCTATGTCACTTCTGGAAATTACGTAGCTACCCGAAAAGACACGCCCAGGGACCCGCAGGGATAATAATCCTGTGAGCATTTGGGATTTTTTAAAAGGTAAAAGGATACACATTTTAGCATTTTGGATAATGCAGATCTTAGATGATTTATTGTAATTGATTACTGCTTTTGAAGGTAGATGCCTTTTCTTCCACTTTAATTGTATGGTGAACCACTTCCTCACAGCTACTATTTCTCCATCCCTAAAAATGACTGCTATATGCATGGGGTATTGGTGATCTCATAGAAGATAATGTAGATCAAATTCAAGCAGATAGTCATGGTCATAAAAGGAAACTAATGGCTTACCCTTTTATTTTTATTTTTTCTTTCTCCTTCATTGAGGGACACACAAATTCACTTACCAATGGGTCATACTGCCATCTGCAGGATAATTGGACTGGCAAATGGTAAAATTGTGGGCAGGCTCAGTATAACCCCTCCTGCTCCCAGCCGAGGAAGATTTTTATTTTTTCTGGTGTCCTAGAAGGATGGATGTTCTTAAAACAAGTCTTCAGTTAAAACTCCTTCTTCATTGCTGCTGAGGTGAAAAGGCAGTTATTCGGATCAGCCCGACTTTGGAGTGCCTCACCCAAACCCCACTTGACTGAATGATTGCAGGGTTTGCCTGGAACATGTCTTCTGGCACTGGGCTCTATATTATGGAACTTTCCAGACCAGAGTGTTCTGGTTAACTTTACTACAATGCAATTTCTAGGTCCAGAGCTATGGCACAGCCCCGAGGTGTGACCTGGTCTCTGAAGATTTACAGTACTTTGTGAGTAGGCTGTGTGGGCCAAGCACCTTAAGCTACCAAGTTACTAGGACAGCTGAGCACCATTTAACCCTTTCTCTGCCAGGTCTGTATGTCGTACGGACCTACAGCACTGCTTACAGTTGGCCAGTTCATTGACCTTGAGCTTACACCATAATTGTTTAGCAGACGCTGCTGAGCAAACTGATGGCTCTGATCTGTGGCTGATGATGATAAAAAAAAAAAAAAATATATATATATTCAAAATTTAAAAAGCTGTAAAAGGAGAAAAAAGTCTAAATCTCCCTTGCCTCTGAAACTCAATCCACATTTAGATTGAGCTGACAGACGGTGAGGAAGTAATGACACCTCCTCACCGCCAGCTTTACCCCATTTTACCAGCAAATGCACCGCAACCACATGCATTGCACAAGGTTGTGGGAAGTTTGCAGCTCTTCCCCTTGACATGAATGTGTAGTGTTCGGCAGAAGACAAGTTGGGTCAGGTTTGCCGCAGGCGCAAGGCATTGCACCATCGGCACCGAGGGTACTGCCTAATTCAGCTTAAAGCAGAGCTCCACCCAAAAGATGGAAGCTTTGCTTGTTTGCACTCTCCCCCTCTCCACTGCCACATTTGCCACTTTGCGGAAGGGGGAGGGGGGTCTGGTACCTGGTTTTGACAGGTATCTGCTTCCACTTCCGATGTTCCCACTTCCAGATAAGATTTCCGAGGCAATCCTATGAAGCTTTTTGGCCCCTCCTCCTTCCCCTGCAGCCTTCTGAGACACAGAAGTATGCGGAATCATTCACAAAGCGCAGCATGACTCGCTCATGCGCAGTAGGAAACTGGCTATGAAGCTGGAAGGCTTCAGGGTCGGTTTCCCATAGTGAAGATGCTGGCACCCGAAGCTGATTGAAGAATTGGCTCGCGAGCTGACATCACTGGATCCCTGGACAGTTATGAAGCAGAATGGGGGATCCCCCTAGGGTGTGGGACTTTACCGGCAAACACACTTCCACAAATGTATAAAAGTTAAATAATTTTATTAACAAATGATAAAATAGATCTTACATAGATCTAAACTGTTGCATAAATTTGTACAGAAAACATAAATTGTATGGTATTCAAAGAATAAATGTGGAAACGATAACTGAAAAAGATATAGTGATGCATATACTCGGAGGTATATGTTGGTTACTTGAAGGAAATCCTCCCACCCGACGCGTTTCAGGCACGCAGGCCTTTCCTCAGGGGTCTAAAAGTGGGGAGATTTGTGATTTCCTATATAACATAATAGATATTGTATAAATTAATTGCATGGAGTATTATGTCAATTTCAATATAGATAGATCTCAAACATTCAATGTTATACCTGTAGATAAGTTTAGGATAAAAAAAGTTTCTTATACCTGTGAGTTGTTGAAGGTGTGACAAGTGAGTCACTGCTGCTAAGAGCAAGAGAGGAAAAAGGGGGTTCCGCTGTGTTGAGTGCCGGTGTAATGCACCTCTTGGTCCCTGAAGGCGTGGATCTTCCCAAGTGTGGCCCCAGCGAGGATGCCCAAAAGGGGGGTCGCACTTGTCTCTGTATGAACGTATATGCAGGAGAATTGATATTTTTAATATACTCAAAAGGATAGATAATGTGATCTTGGGATGATTGCGATGGTACGAAAAAAGGATTACCTTATGGCAATTGTCACAGCATATATATTTTTGGAGATATGCCTGTTGCACTGAAGTTCAAGGAGTAACTGGTTTAATCCTCTGAAAAAGATATACTGTATATACTCGAGTATAAGCCGACCCGAGTATAAGCCGAGGCCCCTACTTTTACCACAAAAAGATGGGAAAAATCATTGACTCGAGTATAAGCCTAGGGTGAGAATGCAGGGCGGCAGGCATAGTACAGGAGAATGCAGGGTGACTGGCATGGTGCAGGAGAATGCAGGGTACTGGCATGGTGCAGGAGAATGCAGGGTACTGGCATGGTGCAGGAGAATGCAGGGCGGCAGGCATGGTACAGGAGAATGCAGGGTGACTGGCATGGTGCAGGAGAATGCAGGGTACTGGCATGGTACAGGAGAATGCAGGGTACTGGCATGGTGCAGGAGAATGCAGGGTACTGGCATGGTGCAGGAGAATGCAGGGTACTGGCATGGTGCAGGAGAATGCAGGGTACTGGCATGGTGCAGGAGAATGCAGGGTACTGGCATGGTACAGCAGAATGCAGGGTACTGGCATGGTGCAGGGTACTGGCATGGTGCAGGAGAATGCATGGTACTGGCATGGTGCAGAAGAATGCAGGGTACTGGCATGGTACAAGAGGATCCGGGGTTGTGGGCATACTACAGGAGATGCAGTTCTGTGGGCATGGTACATGTGGACCATGCCCGCAGCACTGCATCCCTTGTAGTGTGCCCGCAGCCCTGCATAATGGCAGGTAGTGAAGCTGTTTCACTTACCTGTTCCAGAGGCGCCTTCATTTTAAAAATGGCGCTGCCCGGCGCCGACACGTTATTGCGCACGCGCCGCCGCCGTTCGTATGCTTTCGGCTATTCCCGGCCTCTCCCGAGCGGCGCCGGGAATAGCCGAAATGACACGAGCGGCGGCGGCGCGTGCACGGTGACATGTATGCGACGGGCGGCGCCATTTTTAAACCTTAAGCCCGTCGGAGCGGACAGGGAATTTTTTTTTTTTTTTTTTTCCTTGACTCGAGTATAAGCCGAGGGGGACGTTTTCAGCACAAAAAAATGTGCTGAAAAACTCGGCTTATACTCGAGTATATACGGTATATATATATATATATATATATATATATATATATATATATATATATATATATATATATATATATATATATATATATATATATATATATATATATATATATATATATATATATATATATATATATATATATATATATATATATATATATATATGTATGTGTATGTTTCTTGTTTAAGATTGGATCGTATCAGAAATTTTACCAAGGAGAATGTATATATTCATACCTTAGTTTGTTGGTATATATATTCAGGAAAGATTTAGTGACGGGACGTATTGTTGATTCTCCGTCAATAGAGAGGGAGTGTGGTCCCTAGCTGAATATTAAGATGGAAGCACATCAGGTTAGGGGAGAAGATGTGAAGAGTATTCATATTTGTAAATATTGATTAGGATATACCTAGATAAAGTCAGTCACTCAAATCACAAATCTCCCCACTTTTAGACCCCTGAGGAAAGGCCTGCGTGCCTGAAACGCGTCGGGTGGGAGGATTTCCTTCAAGTAACCAACATATACCTCCGAGTATATGCATCACTATCTTTTTCAGTTATCATTTCTACATTTATTCTTTGAATACCATACAATTTATGTTTTCTGTACAAATTTATGCAACAGTTTAGATCTATGTAAGATCTATTTTATCATTTGTTAATAAAATTATTTAACTTTTATACATTTGTGGAAGTGTGTTTGCTGGTAAAGTCCCACACCCTAGGGGGATCCCCCATTCTGCTTGTTCAGTCCAGGGATGTTGGCAAACCACCTCCAATTTTTCATTTAGCTGGGATATACATTCTTACGCCTGGACAGTTATGTGTCGTATGAAAAGTCAGCAGCTACAGTATTTTTGTAGCTGCTGACATTTTACATTTTGTGGGGGGAAACTGGAGCTCCTCTTTAAGGGGGGGGTGGGGCATATGGCAGGCAGCAAAGAAAAGCTCCCCCATGCATTTTACAGCGAGGCCATGTTTAGCTGCACAGTGATGCATAGGTGTTCCGCGCATCCCCATTCAGGTAATCCCATTGATTTTTTTCATTACTTTATTTTTATCTTATTTTATACTTACACTTAGCGCAAGATTTTTTAAAAAATAAATATTTAGAACTATTTAAATCCCATCAATGTCAATTGGACACAGCGGTCTTTTCTGTGCATTCCTGTGCAGGCAGCCCCATTCAGATCAATTGGGATGCAGTTGCTGTATCGAGACAGCCATTGCTCCCAACTTGACATTCATGTGGGTGTATGTCCCTGAACTCACTCTGTCTGCATATGGGGCCATGCACCTACACCCGCATGGATGTCAAATCTTTCTTTGCACCCTCTGCATCCCAGTTGACATGAATAGGACTGCCTGCACAGGGGTGCACAGAACACCTGTGCATCCGCGTGCAGATAAACACAGCCCTCCATGGGCATACGATGTAGCACGCCCCATTGGGTGAGGCCTTGGTAGGAATTTTGTATGTTATATTGTGGTTTTATGTGCAAAAAAGGATTTTTGTTAGCGTTTTTTCAGTGAAAATAGCGATCTGATAAACATTAACGCAAGTATTGTGGGGCTAAAAAAAATCAGTAGCACCTTCTTTTTTTCTACTGGTCATGTGCTTTTAAAAATGTATGGTTTGGGGGGACTTTTTCAAAAGCTGTAAGTGAAAAATTAAAGCCTCCAAAATTTTAGACATTTTTGATTTTCGCTATTTCGCAAAAAGGCGCAATTTAAAAGTTACCAATATTTGGTTATTAACTCCGTACAGGTTAAGCTTTTATATTTAGCAGGAATTTTGTAAAATTAGCTGTGTTTTTATTTGCTAAAAATAGTTTTAATGTGTTTTCAGCAAAAATATTGTTTTGATAAACATTTATGTAAACATCGTGCTGCTTTAAAAATCAGTAGCACCTCCTTTTTATTCAATAGGTCATGTAATTTCATAAAATATATACATTTGTTTTTTGGGGGGGTCCACAAATTCTTAAAATTGTAAGGGAAAATGAAAACCTTCAGATCTTTAGAGAAATTTGGATACGGTAATTACATTTTTGCGTACATTTCGATTTTTCACCATTTCACAAAAATGTGCAATTTAAAAGTTTACAAATATTTGTTATTTATTAACTCAATACAGGTTAAGCTTTTATATCTGCCAATAATGATTTTAGTGTATTTTTACCAAGAATATTGTTTTGATAAACCTTTTGCGCAAATATCATGGTGATTTTAAAATCAGTAGCACCTACTTTCTCGAATCGTCTTCCAGGGCAGCATCTAAGATGGCTGCCTCCCACCTGAAATAGAAAACACAATATTCCACCGTTCTAAAAACTTGTCATACCTTCTGTCTCAATTCTT
Organism: Pelophylax lessonae; assembly: GCF_965119305.1. Taxonomy (NCBI): domain Eukaryota; kingdom Metazoa; phylum Chordata; class Amphibia; order Anura; family Ranidae; genus Pelophylax; species Pelophylax lessonae. The sequence goes on along the minus strand of NC_138778.1, from coordinate 64,943,609 downwards.
TCCTCCAGATCCACTAGGAGCTACATCTGTTTGATAATTTTCCCAGTCTCCGTGCTATGCTGCAGGAGGCTCCCTGGCCAGCCTCCGCTCACCGAGCCTTGGGCAGGGAAGGTCTGGGTTGGCGCAATGGGACAAGCTAGCCCTCGCCTGAGGTTTCACCCCTACTGAGGGGTATACAACTATCCCCCCAGCTGTGAACTGGAGTGGCACCCCCCTACACTGTACCTGGAACATTACTGTGGAATTTCTGGGCTAGTTCCTGCTAGCCACAGCAATCACCCTGGGCGGTGCGCAAGTAGGAGGGGGGCGGGGGGTGGCTCGGCATTAGCATCTCCTGGTCCTTTCCTCCTGCAGCGCCTGTTTGGCTCGGCTGTGAACGTACCCTGCAGCATCCTCGCAGTGGAGGAGCAAGATGGCGGTGAAGGCAGAACCTCGTGTCACTTCCAGTGATACGCTTCCGGTCTGCAGCCATCTTGGGGAGGGTGTAAGTCCCACAAGGGAGAATTCGGAGAATGATGGTTAGGGCCCAGACCTAGTGTAGGGGGACGTCAGGGCCCAAGCCCTATTAACGTTTTCATGGAGGTGGTGAGGGGACAAGGGACCCGTGGTACAGCGTATTACGCAGTGCTTCAAAGGACCCAACAAGAGCCGCTTGAAGAGCGACCGGCGGGTTGGAGGTGTCAGAGGTCAGCCAGTTGTGGGCATGAGTCAAGAGACCCGCTATGTAGTATAAAAACAAATCATGGCAAGCTAGTCCTCCCCGGGTCCAAGGCCGCTGCAGCAAGGAGAGCCTGAGACGAGGAGGGCGGAATCCCCACAGAAATGCGATGACCTGGGAGTTACTGTTTGTACACCCTTCTTGGGATCCAAACTGGGGAGTGACGTAAAACATAAAGGAGGGGAGGCAGTAATTTAATTTTTACCAGGTCGATCTTAAGTTGAAGATGTGGGTACCTGCGCTTATGGTGTTATCCAAATGAATATATTAAACTAATTTAAGTATATAAAATAATTAAATATACAGATTAATTAGATAGATTCACAGAATCCTAGAATGAGCTGCAGCTGTACAAGAAGGGTTAATTCTAGATTGAAAGTAAACGACAGTGTCAGCGCTGCTCCAAAATAAATTGATTAATTATTACTAATAAAATGCGTCAGTGTTGACCTAATTATAAAGTGCTATATATTGTGCAAAAAGTGTATCCGTGCTAAATCAATTGTTCATAAGTAAAGTGCAATATATGATGTGCAATGTATACTGTGCAGTATACACAAATAAATCTGTTGTGCAAAAACTTTTCTATAATAATTAATGTGGATACTATTAAATAAATACTGTGCATTAAATAATTGTAAATCAATCGGTAAAATATTCTGCAAAAAGTCTTTTCAATAAACCATGTATACAAAGTTCTTTAGAAAGTGCTCTTGTGCTCATAAAAATGTGACTCCTCTTCAAAGGCAGTGCCAAGTGATGTCACACAGTGCTCCCCTCTTGGTCCCTCACTCACCAGACTTAGGCGGATAATATGCCTTTCTCAGCCATCCATGCTGATAACTTTGGCTAGTAAGCACTTGTAAACACTTCAGACCACTCTCAATTGGGCAAGATATGCGGCTATAGGGTCCTCTTCCTTGTCATTCATAGGGCTCCCCCCATAATAAAGAGAAGAATCTCCATAGTAAAGTACCTTCCAGCAGTTTTATTAAAGGTTACACTTACAACATCAACTATTTAAAAACGCCTTCAATGAATTTCCTGGTGTTGGACTCCGCTTCCGCTTCCTGCGCCCCAAACACCGGATATGACGTTGGACGTACGGGCAACGGCTTGACGCGTTTCGCTCCACCAATCAGAGCATTCTCCTTATAAGTTATCAGCATGGATGGCTGAGATCTGCTTTAGATCTGCTTGAAGTTCAGCTGATTAGACTTTTGTAGTCTGTGTTGCAAAGTGTGTTTTATTTTCTACATGCATTTGTTCCAAATTCCTGTCCTTCTGTTCATGAGGGATGATGTTTTCTGACTTGCGGTTTTAGGATCACTACAAGATAAAGCAGATGATTTGTACATTTCTTGTTTTATTGATATTACTGATATTTTCCAAACTATCTTCAAAGCAGAACAAGGATTTTAAGGAAGAAAAATTGGCATTAAGCAACTTGCAGCCAATGCAGAGAGCAGTGGTGATGTGCAAACTGCAGCTACCATGGCAACCTATCTGATTTAGTCTTTCATCGGTTTAGCACAGTGAGGATAATGAAAATCAATTCTAATTGGGTAATAAGGGTTCCTGCAATGGTGGTTACCTTGTCTTACTAACGGGCTGTAATGAAAGCTGCTTTCAAAGCTAATCAAATAACCATTTAAAAGGTGTCCAGGGTTTAAATAAGTTTTAAAGGACAACTGTACATTTTGGTACCGGAACACAGGAGCAGAGTCAGGAATTGTGGCAGGGAGATCTTACTGTTGGTTATGCATGACAGAGGAAGCCATGCGCTGCTGCCTGTAACTAAAATTTCACTTTTTTAGTTGACTGCACCTATAGCAATTTGTTAGTGTTTGTAAAAATAAAACATTGTCTACTAATGTTACGTGCACGTGGCCATAAGAATTTTATGGATTATATAGGCAGGGCTTTTCTGGAACAAAAGTTCCTGCATCAATGATAAGTAAAATTCTTGCCTCTAGATATATTTTTAATTTAATTTGCAGTTTCTATATCCCTCTGCTTCCCCCCCCCCCCCCCCCCCGCACGCCAGCATGCACTTTTTGCATCTATGCATTGCATAGCCATATACAGTAAATGCATTTACACATGTACATTTGTAAATGCATAAAACACATGGCCCCAGACACTTTTTTTTTTTTTTTTGGTTACGGATCTGACACCATGCTTGTTTATGCCCCTGTGTGACTGTCCCAACTGAAAATACACATGCATTCAACATAAAGAATGTGATGGGGGCATAGCCATGAGCGGCATGTGAGAAGACCTACCTCACACACTCCCGGACTCCCTGACGCCCCAAAACGTTCCCAGCTTGCTCTTCTATACCTTCTGCAGACCCAGTTGGGGTGTCTGATTTGTTTGCCAGCCATGGTGACCTGCAAACCTAAAAAAGATTCAGCACACCTTGAATTCCAACATGGTGTAGCCGCACAGCGAGGGAGCTCACATGGGGCCGACAGGAGGGAATCTGTGTTAAAACCCCCTAAAACGTATAGCTAAGCCTTATCTGCTAAGCGTGCATCATTTAGGAGATGTTTATTTTACGTGTAGCCAGTGATGTCACCAGCGCATGCACTCTGAAGGAACAACATACCTGTGCCGTAAACGGCAGCTCCTGTTCGCATGTGTGGAAGTGATGTCATCGCGGCTCCGGCCACTCATGCAGTCGGAGTCAATGAACCTGGAGGGAAGATTAAGTGAAGATGTAAGCGCTTTCAATGGTGACAGCGTGCCACCGGAAGGCTTTTTGTTTTCAGATAAATTTCACATCCAGTGCATTGGAAAAGTATTCACAGCGCTTCCCTTTTTCCACATTTTAGGTTTGCAGCCTTATTTCAAAAATGGATTAAATTCATTATTTTCCCCAAAATTCTACAAATAATATTCCGTAATGACAACGAGAAAGAAGTTTGTTTTGAAATCTTTGCAAATATAAAAAAAATGTACATAAGTATTCACAGCCTTTTGCCATGACACTCAAAATTGAGCTCAGGTGCATCCTGTTTCCACTGGTCATCCTTAAGATGTTTCTACAACTTAATTGGAGTCCACCTGTGGTAAATTCAGTTGATTGGACATGATTTGTAAAGGCACACACCTGTCTAAAGTATATAAGGTCCCACAGTTAACAGTGCATGTCAGATCACAAGCCATGAGGTCAAATGAATTGTCTGTAGAACTCCGAGACAGGATAGTATCGAGGCACTGATATGGGGAAGGGTACAGAAACATTTCTGCAGAATAGAAGGTCATTTGTAAATGCAAGAAGTTTGGAACCACCAAGACACTTCCTAGAGTGGTCCTGCCTGACCAAACTGCGCTCGGGGCAGGGAGGTGACCAAGAACGTGTACTTATGTACATGTGATTTTTTTTTTTTTTTTTCTTTTTTTTCCATGTCGTCATGGGGTATTGTTTTTAGAATTTTGAGGAAAATAATGAATTTACTATACTATATTAAATAGTATTATTTAATTGTCGGGCCTGTTGGGGGTTATTAAAATAATAATAGGTAAAAAGAAAAATGATTTTAAAAGCCATGTATTCATATTATGCATAAGAGATTCTGAACAGGATGGCGTCCATCTTGTTTTTAAGGTGAAACAAAGTTCATATATATACTTGTTAAACAAAATGTCTCTTACAGGCTTACAATAGGGTCCTATACTTTCAGCAGACATTTCTATTTTCTTTTGTCATAAATAAGCTTATACATTGACATCTCTATCAGATAACAGATGTTAAGGGGATGGTAGTGTCAGTCTGTCTATAAGTATTTAACAATAGACAATGGCTCAGTGTTTTTCATCAGACATATAAAATATAAATGTTAAAGGTACATTATTATATTTGAAAAGATATTAGCCATAATTATGTCATTATATTATGTAAGGCATATACATATATATATTTAGGAACATTATATCACATTTTGGGTTTATATTTTCATAGTAATAATCTTACTTAGAATTCTTTTTCTAATAAGTGTAAAGACATGTGTATCTCGTTACTAATTACCTCATTTCAGAGAAGTTTCTGTGTAGGTCTGGTGTAAGTTTTTATGACACTATAGATCTTCCTATCCTAGTCTGGATGTCTGACAGTTGTGTCACAAGTCAAATAAGTAATGGCTTTTCACTAGCCGACAGGTCAGAGGTCATGAGATAAGAAGGATGTGTAATTGTTTCAAATTATGTTAAATACAAAATCTAATGAACGGTACGATACTGCCCTCTGGAGGCGAAATACCAGGTGCAGTCTTGAGATAATTTGAGATATTCCAATATAAAAATATTATATTGTGTTAAATAATATAATTATTGAAATGGCATTACTTGCCAAGATGAATGATGGAAATACAGGTGGACATTTATGTATGTACTGGGAGTCTGGAGAAAGTTTTATGTTGTGTTATATGATTAATCTTACATATAGAGGAATCATCCTTAATTTTATTAGACCAAGTATGGGGTTAATTATTTTAAGGGGTGTGTCTCTGACCTCACCAGTTTAGGTATAGAATATCCCAGCCAATGGAGATAATGTTTCATCCCTCTGGGTTTTACTTATGGTAATTTTTATAGCTCTTTGTTCTTACCATATAAAAGACCAACCCAGATATGAGATCGACACTTTACACTACTGACAACACACCTCACACTTACACCACACACGCTATTACATTTTTCGATAGATTCATCCAGACATACTCCCTGGTCAATCATTCATCTGAAACTTGAAGGGAATCCACCATCTTAAGAAAGGCATCCATCTTAGGACTCTGGTAACGATTTGAAGCTAGCGGCTATCTTAAGTGTGGTAATTATGCCTTGCTATGTTATTTGATTTTATTCAACAATTGTTTATTCCTTCCTTATATGTTTTATATTGCATATTTAAAGGGTAATGAGATTACAATCCCAGCCGTATAAGCCATGGTAGATTTTTCTCTAAAAAGCTGATTTTTGTTTTATACATTTTTATTAATATCAGATTAAGTGCATTATTTGCAATTTTAAGTCTTCCGTTTTGCATGGCTTATTCTCATTTCATCTGCAGTGGAATGACTTTGGCTATGTGATTACGCAGACCATTGTAGTCTGTTTATATAGAACATTAATTTATGGCTTATGCTATACCTGGGAAGAAATGGTAATCTTGCTTTCATTTTGTTTTGGTTTCATTTTCACTTTGTTTTAGTTTCACTTTCATTATTGAGCTAAACATCACATTGCATTGATTATTTGAAGTTAGCATTTTTATGTAGAAGTTATCTTTTTGTGTCATTTCTTGTTTGATCATATATCGTGTTTGCATGTCTTGAGAATAAATATTTTTATATATATTCCACGCTGTAGACTGTACTCACTAAGATTGGTATATGCTTTTAAAAAGAAATTAATCAATTAAAAAGAATTCACGACATTGATTTATGGCATAAGTGGAGACTCTCCTTTCTCACAGATCTTTGCTTATTAACCATAAATAAATACACTGCTATATTCAGAGCAGTATAAATATTCTGACATAAGTACGAGCGCAAGATATTTATTATTAAATATTCTTACATATAATGGAGGCCCCAGCGAGATCATTATTGATTTCTTACATATGCCAATCATAATATTGATCAGGTGACATAATCAATAACTTTAAAAAAAAAATTTTTTTTTTGGAATTTTTTTTTATTAATTATGAATGTAATAGAAATGCCTTAAAATGTCCACAGCAGGTAATGTTCACGCTGCCAACTCTGGCAAGGTGTGAGTCCCTAGTGGTAATGCCACAACCCCAGTAGATTTGGCACAGATCATAAATGTGTGGAAACACCTCTCTGAGTCTGAAATGGTGGAATATGTAAATGCTGGTTAGAGTCATATATCAAAATCCTCAAACGTCGGGCCAATAAAGGGCATCTGACATGGGTAGAGGACAATCTGTATGTATGAACTCACCAATAAGCTTATCTAACACCAAAAGACGTCAGGAAGTGTGATCACATACTTTTTGGTCATGGCTAATCTTACTGTATCTTTATGAGGAACTGCACCAGAAGGCTCAGCAAAAAGGAGTTTAGTAAAGTTTCAATCTCAACTCCAAATAAATGAGAGAATGAGATTAGGAACCTCCTTGAGCAGGTGAAAGTGACCTCTATTGGGACACATCAGTTAAGAGAATGTAGCGTGAAACTGCAAAATAAAGTAGAACTGTGGCAAAAGTTTTATCAAGGAAACTGTAATGAAAGTAACCATGTGAAAGTGAAATGTAAATGATTAATGCAATAATTAGGAAGTTTTGAGCAAGGAAAAATGTTTTTCTAGCAAAAAGTTGCCGAGTAATCCGCGGTGGAAAATTTTGAAAAAAATATAAATAAAAATAATAAAAATGTAACAGTTCAAATTCATGACAGGAACTCATCAGTAAATACATAGGAGAGTTCCAAAAGGTCATGGTGTCCATGCAAAAGGGCAATGCTTTATTAGTCCTGCATTATTAAATATGAAATAATTAATCATAGACCCAGATATAACTCCCAGTCTGTTGGTTATGACCCAGACAAGGGGGGATAGTCAGGCAAAGAGTCCATGTCCTACCCCAGCCATATTCCTAAATATTTGGAGGGCAGAAATTGGGCAGCCATGCATAAATAGGTATGAGTCATATCAGGTCACTGCAAAAAGACTAGCACCCCTAAAAAGACACCATGCACCTCCAGTTTTTTTTTAAAAAAGTTTTAAAAAGAGTACTGTCCTGATTTTTGTCATGAAAAAGGTCCTTAAACATTATTGATCACCCTGAGGCCTATGAAAACAACTTTCTGTGTTGTGCCTGCAGGGTGTCATTTAAATGCAGCCCATACAAAAACTTTACTGCTGCTAGAGCTGTTATCTACAATTTAAAATGTACACAGCACCAAAGCCCCATTGATTTTTTTTACTGTACTAAAAAGTGCCTAACACCCTTCAATGAAGGTCTGAGTACAACCATCTGAAATTTAAATCCCTATGCTTTGAGGCATTGCCCATGCACATAAAAATAATAAATTTGACAAAGGAGCGAGACATGCCACCTAGGCCCCAAGGGGGACACCGGATACCTTAAGGAGGACACCGGACATCCCATTAACAAGGGGGGGGGACACCCACAAATAAATAGGGATTTGCCCCATCCTAGGGTTCCCCAAAATCCTCGGGAAGTTCAAGTGACATTTAGGCCCAGACCTCACGCCAGAACCAAGTAACTGGTTCTGATGGGGATCTGTCCCATATGTCTGAACCCGAGAGACATAGGCACCGCAGGAGGCGGAGCCAATAATTCAATTCTGTAAAAAGGTTTTCAGCTGAATAGAAGCCAAATTGATCGGCTGATCAATTGGTTCACTAAGGGCACTGCAGCCCAGAACTAAAATAAAATCCATCTCTAGGAACAAATCCTGTAGCCAGCCAAAGGCCATAAAATCCTTAAATGCCCAAGTGGTAAGGAATCAGAAGGGATACACTGAATAGAGGTATAGGATGCAGAGGTTCTAACACCCTTTTATCCCAGGTCACAGCATTGAGGATCCTGAAATCCCTGTCAGGGGGGGATCTTGGTTGTGAGATACTAACTACCCTCCTATTTTTCAGTGGTCACTTCATCCCTCTGACTCAAACAGGTCGCTCAAAGCGGACATATTTTCAAAAATCGCCAATGACGGTGATACCAAGGAGGATCAAACCCTAATGACGTAATGCAGTCAAGAGGTTAAAGGTTGTATACGGTAACCAAGAAGGAATCCTCAATGCCAGGTAGTTTGTTGCCTACAATAAATTGCATTGATGCCCCAAAGGGGGAGATATTATATTTTTTTCTCCCAAGTAGTAGGTAAATTTTAAACAAAATATTAGATCATTGTATTATTGTCCAATGTGTAGTATCCATGGCGATAAATATTCCCATGTTAATAAGCCCCAGAAGTCAGTTGTCCTAGGAAAGGTCACATATATAGTCTCACCTTCCCTGGTGTCATATAAAAGGGCTGATCACATGGTGGTCTAAAGGAGAACTCTGAGAAAGCTTAGGGTACCAACATCGCATTGAAATGTCAATTGATAAGAATGTATATTCATGCTGTATGTTTCATCCAATAGGAAGAGATTAACCTTCCATGCCAGGTCGTTGATTGGTACAGACGATGATGTTTGCCAAAGACACAGCGATTGGATGGGTCATCTCTCCTTAGAGCTCCGCTCAAGACGGAACCCCTCATTGAATCGGATCCCTCTTCAGGAATCAAGCTGCGAGACGCCACAGATTCTTGTTGATGGAGAGGAAGATTTATTTCAACAGATCTTTGTGCATTTGATCCGAGGAAATCCATTGAGAGGAATCGCACTACCTCCTGTTTTCAGTTGAAGGAGATGTGAGAATGGTGCATTGCACATGTGAGAAAACCTCAGTCGAGGTGTATGACACTCTAGGTCATGCTGAAACCATTCATTATCCAACCAACATCCAAGGTTGAACGTCCAAACAGATTTCTCTGATTCCTGATTGCCAACATTGTTTTACTGCGCTTTGAATGGTAGTTGCTAATGCCATTGCAGCAGTTAATTTCTGTCTCCATTAACACTTTGCAAGCTGGAGATGCAGATTTCAAGGAACATTTGAGTTTCTTTACTAGGAGATCAGAAGTCAAAGAGACTAACAAGGAACAGTTGGTGACATAGCTAACATTGCAAAGTCGCTACGAACTGACATTTTGAACTGATTGTTTTTTTTTCTCTTCTCATTTTTTTTTTATTTTACCGATTTACTTAAAAGTTATGAACAATTCCCAATATGAACTATTCTCTTATAAAAAGAGAACAAGACATTTTTTTTTCCACTACTCCTTAAAAAGCTTTCTTTCCAGATAGGCCTAAGTTGCTCACTTGTCTACTGGGAAGAAAGGGGGGGGATATGTCGGGCCTGTTGGGGGTTATTAAAATAATAATAGGTAAAAAGAAAAATGATTTTAAAAGCCATGTATTCATATTATGCATAAGAGATTCTGAACAGGATGGCGTCCATCTTGTTTTTAAGGTGAAACAAAGTTCATATATATACTTGTTAAACAAAATGTCTCTTACAGGCTTACAATAGGGTCCTATACTTTCAGCAGACATTTCTATTTTCTTTTGTCATAAATAAGCTTATACATTGACATCTCTATCAGATAACAGATGTTAAGGGGATGGTAGTGTCAGTCTGTCTATAAGTATTTAACAATAGACAATGGCTCAGTGTTTTTCATCAGACATATAAAATATAAATGTTAAAGGTACATTATTATATTTGAAAAGATATTAGCCATAATTATGTCATTATATTATGTAAGGCATATACATATATATATTTAGGAACATTATATCACATTTTGGGTTTATATTTTCATAGTAATAATCTTACTTAGAATTCTTTTTCTAATAAGTGTAAAGACATGTGTATCTCGTTACTAATTACCTCATTTCAGAGAAGTTTCTGTGTAGGTCTGGTGTAAGTTTTTATGACACTATAGATCTTCCTATCCTAGTCTGGATGTCTGACAGTTGTGTCACAAGTCAAATAAGTAATGGCTTTTCACTAGCCGACAGGTCAGAGGTCATGAGATAAGAAGGATGTGTAATTGTTTCAAATTATGTTAAATACAAAATCTAATGAACGGTACGATACTGCCCTCTGGAGGCGAAATACCAGGTGCAGTCTTGAGATAATTTGAGATATTCCAATATAAAAATATTATATTGTGTTAAATAATATAATTATTGAAATGGCATTACTTGCCAAGATGAATGATGGAAATACAGGTGGACATTTATGTATGTACTGGGAGTCTGGAGAAAGTTTTATGTTGTGTTATATGATTAATCTTACATATAGAGGAATCATCCTTAATTTTATTAGACCAAGTATGGGGTTAATTATTTTAAGGGGTGTGTCTCTGACCTCACCAGTTTAGGTATAGAATATCCCAGCCAATGGAGATAATGTTTCATCCCTCTGGGTTTTACTTATGGTAATTTTTATAGCTCTTTGTTCTTACCATATAAAAGACCAACCCAGATATGAGATCGACACTTTACACTACTGACAACACACCTCACACTTACACCACACACGCTATTACATTTTTCGATAGATTCATCCAGACATACTCCCTGGTCAATCATTCATCTGAAACTTGAAGGGAATCCACCATCTTAAGAAAGGCATCCATCTTAGGACTCTGGTAACGATTTGAAGCTAGCGGCTATCTTAAGTGTGGTAATTATGCCTTGCTATGTTATTTGATTTTATTCAACAATTGTTTATTCCTTCCTTATATGTTTTATATTGCATATTTAAAGGGTAATGAGATTACAATCCCAGCCGTATAAGCCATGGTAGATTTTTCTCTAAAAAGCTGATTTTTGTTTTATACATTTTTATTAATATCAGATTAAGTGCATTATTTGCAATTTTAAGTCTTCCGTTTTGCATGGCTTATTCTCATTTCATCTGCAGTGGAATGACTTTGGCTATGTGATTACGCAGACCATTGTAGTCTGTTTATATAGAACATTAATTTATGGCTTATGCTATACCTGGGAAGAAATGGTAATCTTGCTTTCATTTTGTTTTGGTTTCATTTTCACTTTGTTTTAGTTTCACTTTCATTATTGAGCTAAACATCACATTGCATTGATTATTTGAAGTTAGCATTTTTATGTAGAAGTTATCTTTTTGTGTCATTTCTTGTTTGATCATATATCGTGTTTGCATGTCTTGAGAATAAATATTTTTATATATATTCCACGCTGTAGACTGTACTCACTAAGATTGGTATATGCTTTTAAAAAGAAATTAATCAATTAAAAAGAATTCACGACATTGATTTATGGCATAAGTGGAGACTCTCCTTTCTCACAGATCTTTGCTTATTAACCATAAATAAATACACTGCTATATTCAGAGCAGTATAAATATTCTGACATAAGTACGAGCGCAAGATATTTATTATTAAATATTCTTACATAATAATACTAGCATATTATGACCTTGGCTTTCAAGTTTAAGGCAATGTACAAAGTCATAAACCTTACGTTAAAAAATTATTTTATCCACTTTATTCACAATCCATACAAAATCAATAACAAAAAAAAAAAAAATTAAATGGCTTGCTTATTTTGTTCATTTTGTAGAATTAATGACAAGATACCCCATTTCCATAGTTGAACGTTGATAGATAGACCCATGTGTACCGGCCCACCCATTTTTATCAAAGTATAGGTTGGTGACCCAGCACCATTCCCTTCCTTTTAAGGTATCTGAAAGGCCACCAATCAACGGCACACTACCAGATCTGGCCCCCCGATACTTCTGGCGCGCAGTGCCTCTTCGGGAGCAATGGCATCACAAGCTGGAAGATTGTCAGCACGGAATAGCAGCCTCATCCCCCAGCACCCCCAGAGTGAGTGGGTGGGACACAGCCCCCACAACTTCACCCCCTTAACCACTAGCTACTGAAATGGGAAAAACATTCCCATCCAACGCCAGAAGGGCACGAGCTGGCCAAGCTTGCCCGAGGCACCCATACTGCCCTGCCTGCTTATCTGCAGGAGGGGCCCTTGCTTGCCGAGTTATGTATGCGTTACCCAAGCGATCTCGGCAGCGGCCCCTGGTGGACAAGGAGGAGTAGGCAAATGTGGTAATACTAGTGTTCTCATACAGTTGTAACAATTGGAACAGTGAAAAAACAACCAGCATACAAAATTTTAAGTTATTTTGTATTAAAACATATATATTTAAATATATGCTGTAGTAAAACCTCAAATACACAACTTTTATAGGGTTATAAATGCCCAACATATCAACCAGGACTATAAATGAACAAAAAGAAGGGGAAACTGAAGAGTAGACCATACATTGGCGAGAAAGGAACTAACTAATAAAAGACAAAGACAATTTCACTTTTCCATGCCTCTCGAAAAAATCCTTCTAAAAAACCCTTGAAGCTAACCACCTCATTTAGACCTGGAAGGATGGTTGCAATAAAGCGATGGATCTACCTAAGTTTACATTGGAGGAGGGGTTTATTCCAATCATCCACTCTTGAACTGCTGTGGGCCCGATCCAGCGCCTGCACTTTCACATTCGGGAAAACCTATTTATGCATGTTGGCCTCGTGGTGGCCTACTGGCATGTCTGAACTGCCCACTTTAATGCTCTGGATATGTCTATATGTCTCCAGAGTTCAAACCTCGTCTTCACAACGTAGAAAGAGTTGCAATCACATCTGAGAATATATATTACTCCTGCAGTTACACAATTCACAAATGCATTGGTTTAAAATTTTGTCCATTTAAGTAGTGTATTACTCCTGCATTCAGATCCAAAATAAGAAAATGCATTAGAATGCTTTTTTATAACACGGCTGTAGATGGGACCATTACCCTATTTCTTCCGATTACCATGGTCACCAAGGCAGAGTGGGGGGAAATCCAAAATTAGAGGTGTCATCTGAGCAGTGGGTAAAATCATGTATTTCTCTTTTGTTCATTGACAGAGACAGTTCCTGATCATCTTAACCATTGGGCTATACTGCCCCCTACAGGAGTAGGACACTAGGTAGAAAAAAGTCTGGCTACGCCTATGGGCAGTCCCAGGGGGTACACTCCCTCTCTCTGCGATAGGTACTCAGTTTTTATTTTTAGATAGTAAAAGTAATTTTTCTCCTGTTTTTTTTTCCGGTGAGATCTACAATCAACTACTGGACTGGGCTGCGGGCTGGATAATCTAGATCCAGTGGTTACCCCGCTCTGCCGAGCGAGCAGGCACAGAACTCCACTCCGTGCTAGGTTGGCTGGAACATGGCCTCACCCGACAGGGGCTGGACTGTGAGTTAAACGCCCTGCAGTGTTCCTCCTGACCGACAGTCCCCCCCCCCCCCCCCCATTTCGATGGAGAGCCTGGTATGGCGAGTAGCTATCCTCCCCCCTTAAGGGTTTTGGGGGGGGGGACGTGAGCCTCTCCTTGGGATGGTCAGACCCCTGGGTTCCCCTTCTTCTCATCCGGCGTCCCCTCTCTCATCTGTCCCCCGCCCTCCACTTCTGCTGGGGCTGTGTGGGTGTTTTGGTCCACCTCCTGGGTTGGGGGCAGGGCACTATGCTGGCGATGGGGGCGGTGCGCTGCTGGGGACTGGCTGTTCGGCTGGATGGGGGTTGTACCTGGTGGAGGCTCCTGCCAGCCCCCCCCCCCCTCCTGCCTAGGCCTTTCCTTGAGGCCTAGGGCTCCCTCCTGATGCCACGCGGGGGTCGCTTTTTTGTTGTAGCCTGTGCGCTCAAATGCATGGCGGTCATGTTTGTGTAGTCTGGTGGTCATTTTGCGGTGGTTTGCCATTGATAATGGGAACGGTCATGACTGTGGAGCCCTGTGGGCGTTGATTTTTGGCAGTGGGAACCCTCCTCATGCCCTGGTGCTGACTCCGTGATCTCTTCACTTCCTGATCGCCACACGTGCCTGTTTCTGCTGGGTGGTGAGTCTGGTGGGGTCCTTTCCCTCTCTGAGGATCGCTTGTTGCTTTGTCTCTCGCGACCGAATGGCGCTGTCCCTTTTTGCAATCCTTTTCTCTTTTTTTTGTGGTGTCCCCCTGGTGACTCATGGAGTCTTTGAAGCACTTCTCCGCACCTGATCCCCTCTCTGAGGATGCGGGGCCCTCCGGGTCTCAACCATCCATCGATGCACTGACAGCCGTCCTGGAGTCCTTTGTGTCCCGGGTGGAGGTGGTTTTCGGGCGACGGACTAGCAAAAAGCCCCCCGCCTTCCCCTGTCTCATCAGATCCTAAGTCTGATTTGGCCGCCGCAGACGTGGGTCTCGCCCGCAATCCTCAGATAGTGAGGATGATTCCTTTACATCCTGCAACCGTGCATGAAAAGGCGCTGGTGGAAGCACTGATTGTATATGTGCGTGAGACCTTAAAAATGGAGGATGTAGCTGCGACGGAGTCGCAGGTTCCCTTTTGGCACTCTCAAGCCATCCAGAGTGGGAAAGGTGTTCCCTTTCCCAGGTATTTTCACAGAATTGTCGCTAAAGAGTGGGGACGACCAAAGCGTTCCCTTGGAGTCCCTAAGCGATTTGCTAGGCAATCGCCCCATGAGGAGTCCCTTCTTAAGAAGTGGGCTGTTCCACCGGTGGTGGACCCTCTGGTTTCAAGATTGAACAAGGCAACCATGATCCGGTTTGAAGAGTCCCCGGCCTTTAAGGATCCAGCTGACAGGATGGCAGAGGCTGTGGCCCGCAATATGTACACTCTGGCTGTTTCGGCACTGAGGCCAGTATTCACCATTGCCCTGGGGTCGCAAACTCTGACCAAGTGGGCTAAGAATTTACTCCGTGACCTGGAGGGAGGACAGCTCCCTCCTGCCTTTGCTGAGCTGATGGACCAGCCGATCCAGGGGCTGCAGTTTATCTGTGATGCCTCCTTTTGATGCTGTGACGGACACGGGTATCAGATCCCTGTCCTTCTCACTAACTAATGACAAATGACCAGCCAATCTCACACCCTGCCGTCACTTACGTAACAATGCCGCTCTCGGCTGCACACTACACACAGATTTTCCAGCTTGCGGGACCACAATCTTGGTGCCAGCAGGCTGGGAGCGATTGTCACTGGGCTAATTAAGCAATTAACCCTTTCAATTTTACCACCTCCATTGTTTCCAGAGTGGGAAGACTCTCTTAATTTTAGAAATACCAATTATGATTTTAGAATAATCATCTGTAACGCACACTGTCACCACAGACAGGTATGTTCAGAGGATTTATTCTATACAGTAGCACTCTTCAAGAGACAGGTTCTTTGTTCGCTTGCATTAAGAGCTTAAGGGCCAGGTTAACACTTTTCAAAATAAAGTTTTTAATAATAAAAAGGTCAATATTGGTGCAAATATAAAATCTTTACAGAAAAAATGTGTTTCAAAGAAATGGGGACCCAATTCAGCAATTAGAAAAAACAGGTAGAATTGAGAACTAAGAATACTTGCATTCAATGTCCTGGGTGTTTATCTTTTATTCTTTGTGATAGGGTGGTCATGCATGGGCTTAATGCGATCAGTATGACATTTCTCATCCAAATATATACTTCTTGTTAACCACTTCAGCCCCGGAAGATTTTACCCCCTTCCTGACCAGACCCCTTTTTTCAACTTGGTACTTCGTGACTTTAACTGACAATTGCGCGGTCATGCAATGCTGTACCCAAACAAAATTTATGTTCTTTTTTTCCCCACAAACAGAACTTTCTTTTGGTGGTATTTGATCACATCTGGGCTTTTTATTTTTTGCGATATTAATAAAAAAAGTGAACATTTTGAGAAAAAATGACATTTTCAACTTTGGCTTTTAAAAAATATCCAATATACTGTATGTATGTATGTATGTGTATGTATATATGTGTGTGTGTGTGTGTGTGTGTGTGTGTATATATATATATATATATATATATATATATATATATATATATATATATATATATATATATATATATATATATATATTTTGGGCAAAATGTGTTTAGCTACATGTCTTTGACAAAAAACATCTCCATGAGCTTATTTTTATTGGTTTGCGCAAAAGTTATAGCGTCTACAAACTATGGTGTAAATACTGAAATTTACGCAGCTTTGATTTGACTGCCTATCTCATTTCATGAAGTGCTAAAATGGCAGGGCAGTACAACCCCCCCCCCCCCCCAAATTACCACTTTTTGGAAAGTAGACATCCTAAGGAATGTCCTGAGAGGCATGTTGAGCTCATTGAATATTTAATTTTTTTGTCACAGGTGTTTGAAAAATGACAAAAAAAAATGTTTTTGTTTTTTACACAAAGTTGTAAGTGAAATGATATATTGCTCACACATGCCATGGGTATATGTGTAATTACACCCCAAAATATATTCTGCTGCTTTTCCTGAGTACAGGGATACCAAATATGTGAGACTTTTTTTGAGCCTAGCTGTGTACGTCACCCCGAAAACCAATCCCCACCATCAGAATTTCAAAGGGCGTACATTTTTTATTGCATTTTCTCACTACCTATAACTGTTTAGGAGGCCCTGAAATGTCAGGATACCACAAAACCCCCCCAAATGACCCAATTTTGGAAAGTAGACCCCCCAAGCTATTTGCTGAGAGGCATGGTGAGTCCATGGAATATTTTATATTTTGCCACAAGTTCCGGGAAATATATATTTTTACACAAAGTTGTCACTAAATTATATATTGCTCACACATGCCATGGGTATATGTGAAATGACACCCCAAAATACATTCTGCTGCTTCTCCTGAGTACAGGGATACCCCATGTGTGAGACTTTTTTGCAGTCTAGCCGAGTACAGGACTCCGGTACGCGGGAGGACATATGGAAAATGTCTCTCATGCAGCTGGCTCACTGCATCTAGAAGGGGAAGTTGGGCAGGCATACCTCCTGGGTACAGGTAGGCTTCGATGATCGCTTCCTGGAATTCTCGGAAGGATCCAGTTCGTCCTGACGCCCTGTATAGGACAAAAGCATTCAGCATAGCCAATTGGAATAAATAAACAGACACTTTTTTTGTACCAGCGTCTGGCTTTGCGGGCAACTAAATACGGTGCCAAAAGCTGGTCGTTTAGATCCACCCCTCCCATATTAAGGTTGTAGTGGTGGACACAGAGGGGTTTCTCCATAACACCAGTTGCCGTAGAAATGGACTGTCATGTCTGGGTGAAGGGAGGACAGAACGAAAACATTCCGTTTATCCCTCCACTTCACTGCAAGCAATTTGTCCGTTTTCAAGCAGGCTCTCGCCCCCCGACTAAGACGGGAATTTACAAACCGTTGGGGGAAGCAACGGCGGTTAGGTCGCACGGTGCCACATGCGCCAATTTGTAATTCCAGAAGGTGACTAAATAGTGGCACGCTTGTGTAGAAGCTGTCCACGTACAAATGGTACCCCTTTCCTGATAAGGGTGACACCAAGTCCCAAACTATCTTGTCGCTGCTCCCTATGTAGTCTGGGCAGTTGGGGGGCTCCACAGTGCTATCTTTTCCCTCATAGACCCGGAAACTAACTGTATAGCCTGTGGCCCTGTCACAGAGCTTGTACAGTTTGACCCCGTACTTGGCGCGCTTGCTGGGGGAGGTACGGTTTCATAGCAAGGCGGCCAGTAAACTTAATCAGGGACTCGTCAACGCAGACAACTTGTTCGGGCGTAAACAAGGCTGCAAACCGCTGATTGAAGTGGTCTATGAGGGGCCTAATTTTGTGGAGCCGATCATATTCAGGGTCTCCTCGAGGACGACCGATTTCATTGTTGCTGAAATGCATAGATCGCAGAATTTGCTCGTATCTTGCCCTGGACATAGAGGCAGAGTACATGCGCATATGGTGAAGTGGGCTAGTGGACCAATATAGCCGCAATTCACTCTGTTTGGTTATGCCCATGTTGAGGGAAAGTCCCAGAAAGATTTTAAAATCGTGAACTGTTATAGGTTTCCAGCCGAATGGTCTGGCAAGGTGCGAATTTGGGTTGGCGGCGATAAATTGTTGTGCATATAAATTTGATTGATCCACAATAGATCCGTAAAGATCTTCCGTGAAGAACAGCTCAAAAAAATTCAGGGGCGTAAAAAGAGCTGTCTCCACGTGGATTCCAGGTTGGGCAGTGAATGGAGGAAGTACTGGCGCTGTAGAATCAGTGGGTTGCCAATTGTGATATGCCAGCGCATCAGGGTGGGCACTATGGGCTCTACGGGCCTGTTTTCGAATATGCGGTGGCTGCGGACCACTACTCGTGCTAGCCACCGCACCAGCTTCAACTGCACTTATGGGACTCGGCACATCACCAAGTGTTACCGCAGTGCTGGTTGTACTAGGTCCAGGGTGTACTAGGCCGCTGGCACTTGCCAGGCCACCAGAAGGCTGAGCGGCACTAGTACCAACACTCTGCTCCATACGAGCACCCTGCAATTCCTGCATCTCAACAACTCCAGAATATGGTCGGGTACACCTGGGTCTAACAGGGACCTATCTGTCAGGGAGCCGCTGCTGTCATCAGGTTCGTATACTGACCCTCATTCTGCCAGTGAAGCTTCCCCATCGCTCTCATCTGACATGGTCAGTATACTGTAAGCCTCTGCACTACTGTACTAACGTTTGGTAATTTTAGTTAACTAAATTTACCGGTACAGTAGTGTGACTCACAGGTAATAAAAGCACCTGGTTGTCAAGGACTATTTCAACCGCTACCAAAAAAAAAACTGCTAATGCTAGCAGGGATCAGGCCTGACTCTGCTAATACAGCGGTTTTGTGTGTTGTGTTTTTTGTAAGTGACAGTAATCTATTGATTACTACACTTACCTGGGTGGGGTGGGCTGGGCGGAGGGGTTAAACGCAGGTGCTGGCAGGAATTGGTGCTGAACGTGCAAACACCGCGTTTTGGGAACCCTAAACTATGGGGACGCCAGTATAGTTCTGATCAGATATTGATCTGTTCAAACACTATACTAGTAATGGAAGTGTGTGTGGTAATCAAGGGGTTATTTCTAACTATGCGCTGGGGATCTGCGCTATTTTAGACTGACACTAACACTAGCTAATGTCACCTGTGTCACTAATAATAGTGATCAGAAAAAAAACTGTACACTATAAAAGTGACACTTTGACAGGGCAATGAAGGGGTTAACTGGGGGTGATCAGGGGGTTAAATCTTTATGGGGGGGGGGGGTGGCGGCGGGGACCTTAAACCTCCTTGGGACAGAAACGAACTCGCTAGCGCTAACTCAAGTCACAATCACACTAATAGAAAATAAAGTAAAACACTATTTTACTTGTTTATTAGTGTGCAATGTGACAGGGGGGAAGGGGTTAACTGGGGGTGATCAGGGGGGATCAGGGGGTTAAATCTTTATTGGGATGGGGTGGCGGGTATCCTAAGGATAAAAGGAACGACCGCAAGCTCTAAACCTGGTCACAAGTCACACTTATACGGGTATATAGGAAAAGCTATATACTGTATACAGTGTGTGTTGTGACAGGGGTTGTAGGAGGGATCAGGGGGTTAAATCTTTATTGGGAGGGGGTGGCGGGGACCCTAAACCTACTTGGGACAGAAACTAAGTCGCTAGCGCTAACTCAAGTCACAATCGCACTAATACAAAATACAGAAACAGTATATTACGTTTGTATTAGTGTGCAATGTGACAGGGGGAAGGGGTTAACTGCGGGGGATCAGGGGGTTAAATCTTTATTGGGGGTGGCGGCGGGTATTTTAAGTGTAAAAGGGAGGGCCGCAAGCGCTACACCTGGTCACAAATCAGTTATACGGGTATATAGGAAAATACTATATACTGTATACAGTGTGTTGTGACAGGGGGTGTAGGGGTTAACTTGGGGGGGGGGGGGGCGATCGGGGGTTAAGTGTGCCTATCTAAGTATCTAAGTGTGTGTATGTGTGCTTGGTGCAGTACTCAGTTAGATGTGCTCTCTCCTCTTGATGAATCCAAAAAGGATCATGGGAGGGGAGAGCAGGTCTTTTCTGAGCCTGTGTTTACATTACACAGGCTCAGTATGGAATCTGATTGGGCAGGCCCGATCAACAGGTCCAGGCCAAAAATCATTGGCCTGGACCGGATGACTGATCGGTTTTGAACCCAATCAAGCCATCAGCGGGAGCGAGCGGCGTAGCACTACGTCGCTTTGCCTGCACGGGGCTGACTGCCGCAGTAAATATACTGTGGTCGGTTGGCAAGTGGTTAATGTGTCATGTTCCTGTCTGCATTTATGAATTGTGTGTGTATTAAGTTTTTAATGAACAGCTGGTTATCCTTAATGGATTTTTTCAAAGTTTTACGACAGGCCTGTTTTGGAAGAAACAGACATCCTGCCAGAGATCAATTAGTAGTTTTATGTCTGATTTGAGATAACAGTTCTTTTTAAGTTTAAAACCTATGCATTCCATTAGTTATCTGAGGTGGGGAGGGGGGAGAATATCACTGGTGTATAACTGTTCTGCTTGTCATGGCTGACTTGTAATGACTGAACAACATGGCTGCTTGCGGCAGCTTTTCGTATATATCCAGTGCAGGATATCATTACAGATGCGTCTTCCCTAGTGGCTTGGCTCTGTTTTGGCAGTGGTCCTTCAGGGTGTCTTTTGGCTCAAATGCTGGTCTGCGGATCAGACTTAAAAAAAGACCTTGTCTGATCTTCCCTTTCAAGGAAATTTGCGTGTTTGGAGCTTCCCTGGGTGACATCATTAAAGGTCTCACAGAGGGGGAAGAGTACCTTTTTGTTTCGCAGGCTACTAAGGGCAAGGACCCTCCTCATAGACGTGTGCCTTCCTTCTCGGCTCATACGTTTTTCTGTCCCTCAGGGTTGACTGACAAGGGTTCAAAGCCTTTTAGGGCCTCCTCTGAATGATCCAAACGAGCCAGGTCTGGCAGGCTGAGAGTGGGCTTCTCCAGACCCACGGACAAGGCTCCTTTTGCATGGAGGTGTGCCCTCACCCGTATCGGGGGAGGTAAGACGTCTTTGCTGGTTTCCATACCCGTGGACTTTCCTGGTACAAGACAAGTGGATCCATGAAGTTATTTGGTCCGGCTACAAGATCGAGTTTCACTCTTGTTCCCCGGCAAGGTTCTTTCCTTCCAACTTGTGCCTGTCCCTGGACCGCTTACAGGATCTGTTTGGGGTGGTTCAAGACCGGTTACTTCAAGGGGTGATTGTCCCGCTTCTGACTTTGGAACATTTTCAGGGTTTTTACTCCAAGCTGTTTACAGTTCCCAGGAAGGAAGGCAAGGTGCGTCCAATCCTGAACCTCAAGGCGCTGAACTGCTTTGTGCGGGTGCAGAAGTTCACAGTGCAGTCTGTTCCGCACGGTGGTGGCATCCCTGCATCAGGGGGATTTTCTTGCCTCGATCGACATCAAGGATGCTTATCTTCACATTCCAATATGTGTCGGTCACCAGCGATTCCTTTGCTTTGCCGTTGGAGAGGAGCAATATCAGTTTGTGGAATTACTCTTTTGGTCTCACCTCTGCTCCTTGGGTCTTCACAAAAGTGTTAGCCCCGGTGCTAGTGTTATTACGCCAATGGGGGATCGCGGTACTGGGCTACTTGGATGACCTCCTTCTGCGAGCGGAGTCTCCTACTGCTCTGGTGGAAAACCTGGAGATCACCACCATATGAACTCTGAGGGAGTTCTGATTCTGCTCTGGTTCCATCAACAAAGCTGGACTATATGGGTCTGACTCTGGACTCGGCCTTAGCCAGAGTGCTTCTTCCTCTGGACAAGCACCAGAAATTGCAGGCTGCCATTAGTCTCCTGCTGTCCTGCAGATGGTTATCCCTCTGGACTTGCATGCAGGTGCTGGGCATGATGGTGTCTACCTTCGAGGTGGTGTTTGCACGGTTCCATACGAGGTCCCTGCAAAGGGAAATTCTGGCCAAATGGGACAAGACTCCGCAGTCTCTGGACAATCCGATCTGGCTGAGCCAGGGATCAATGGAGTACCTGATCTGGTGGCTTAGTTCTCCCGGTGCTTCGCCTGGGCAAATTCTTCCTACCCTTGTGTTGGACAGTGGTCACCACAGATGCCAGCCTGTCCGGCTGGGGAGGCTTCCTCTGCAAAAATTCTGCTCAGGGTCTCTGGACACTGGAATAGTCCTGGCTACCGATCGATGTCTTGGAACTCAGAGCGATCAGACTGTGCCTGGACCATTGAACGGATTGTCTTTAGGGATGTCTAGTGCGCATTCAATCGGACAGTGCCACGGCTGTGGCTTAGGTCAATCGCCAGGGGGCACAAGGAGTCCAGAGGGTGATGATTAATGGGGAGTACTCGGATTGGGCTGGTGTGGAAAGTGGGGTCTCCCAGGGTTCTATCCTGGGGCCAATCCTGTTTAATTTATTCATAAATGATCTAGAGAAGGGGATATCTAGTACAATCTCAGTATTTGCGGATGATACTAAACTAAGCTTGCCAATATCTTCTATGCAGGATATGGAAACCTTACAAGCGGACCTGAACAAAATAACAGGGTGGGCAACTACATGGCAGATGAGGTTTAATGTTGAAAAATGTAAAGTAATGCACTTGGGGGCCAGAAACTAGAAAGCAAGCTACTCACTAGGGGGGGAACCTCTGGGTGAGTCTAGGATGGAAAAAGACTTGGGGGTACTGGTAGGCAACAGGCTTGGCAGTGGCATGCAATGCCAAGCAGCTGCAAGCAAAGCCAACAGAATACTGGGATGTATAAAAAAGGGGATTCACTCCAGAAATAGAGATTATTCTCCCGCTCTACAAGACTCTGGTCCGGCCACATCTGGAGTATGCTGTCCAGTTCTGGGCACCGGTCCTCAGGAAGGATGTGCTGGAACTGGAAAGGGTCCAGAGAATGGCAACAAAAATAATTAGGGGAATGGAGGACATCAGCTATGAGGAAAGACTACAAGCACTGAACCTATTCTCTCTGGAGAAGACGATTGAGGGGGGATATGATATCCATGTACAAATACTGTACTGGCGACCCTAGCATAAGGAACAAACTATTCAGAGAAAGGAGATACAATAAGACTTGTGGCCACTCACTAAAACTAGAGGAAAGACGGTTTAACCTTATAGTGCGTAAGGGGTTCTTCACTGTAAGAGCGGTAAGGATGTGGAATTCTCTTCCACAAGCAGTCGTATCAGCAGGGAGCATTGATAGTTTCAAAAAACTATTAGATGGGCACCTTAGAGACCACAACATACAGGGGTATACAATGTACGGTTAAAAGCAAACACACACACATCATAGGTTGAACTGGATGGACTGATGTCTTTTTTCAACCTCACTAACTATGTAACTATGTTTGTGGCTCGGTCACTGGATCCTCTGGCGGACGCCACAGGCGCGCTGATGGCCCCGTGGGGTAAGTATCAGCAGATTTTACACCTCCGGTATGCTCAAGCTTCTGCCAACATTTTTACGCAGGATTGAGGCCGAATTCCAGTCATCTTAGTGGCTCTGGACTGCCCTCGCCGGGCTTTGTACGCCGATCTGGTGCGGCTGGTCGCTGACGTTCCTTGGACGCTTCCTCTCGGGTAGGATCTGCTGTCCCAAGGACCCAAGGGCTTTGACGGCTTTGCTGTTGAATGCCAGGTGCTGATGGATAGAGGTTTGTCTGCATCTGTGATTTGAACGCTGTCAAAGCTAGGAAATCTACTTCTAGGAAAATCTACTATCATATGTGGAAGATGTACATTGCGTGGTGGGAATCTATTGGGTTTCATCCTCGCTCTTTCTCGGTGGCTCGGGTCTTGGCCTTCCTTCAACGCGGGGTTGAGCAGAAACTGGCCTTGAGTACTATCGAGGGTCCGGAGTCTGCTTTAGCAGTCTTCTTTCAATGGCCTTAGCCTCGCACTCCCTGGTGCGTTCATTTTTTTAGGAGTTAGGCACTTGGCCCCACCAGTGCGGTCTCTGTTGCCGCCTTGGGACCTCAATTAGTGCTCTGTCGTCCGGAAACCTTCTTCTTTTGAGAACCTTCAGGAGATTCCCCTGCTTACGCTGTCCCAGAAGGTGTTCTTTTTGGTGGCTATCACTTCTTGGTGCAGGATGTCAGAATTGGCAGCATTATCCTGTCATTGACCTTACTTTGTGGTTCAGAGATCAGGTGGTTTGTCGCTCCTGTCTGTCGTTCCTTCCAAAGGTTGTCTCTGACTTTTATTTGACTGAAGACATTTTGTTGCCTTCCCTGTGCCCCAGGCCAAACATCCGAAGGAAATTGCTTTGCATGCCTTGGATGTGGTCCCGGGCGTTTAGGGTGTACTGGGCAGCTACGGAGTCTTTTAGAAAGTCACTCTATTTTGTGGTTACGGATGGGCCTCGGAAAGGGTTGTCCGCTTCCTCTGCGACCATTTCCAGATGGCTCAGACAGTGATTCAAGGCCTATTACATCAAGGGTCAGGTTCCTCTTTTAACTTTTAAGGCGGATTGTACTCAGGCGCTCAGTGCCTTCTGGGCCTTCTGTCATCTGGTGTCAGTGACGCAGACTTGCAAGGCGGCCACCTGGTCGTCGGTGCACACTTTCATAAAGTTCCATAAAGTTGATGTGTTGGCATCTGTGGGTGCTTCCTTTGGCTGCAAGGTTTTGCAGGCTGCTATTTAGAGGACCTGGTCCTCTGAGGGTGTATTGTTGTTTTCAGGTGAGCTCCAGTTGTTTTGGTTGAGCTCTTGTTTACCTGGTTGCCTATAGTTTAGCCTTGGGAATTACTTTTTTCACTGTTCCCACCCTTCATGTTTAACATTGCTTTGGGACATCCCAATAGTTGGCAAGATCAGGATCTGTGTCTGTCAATGAACGAAAGAGAAAATGGGATTTTTTACTGTAAAATCCATTTCTCTAATGTTCATTGACGGACACAGCACCAACACATCTGTGGAGTTGTAATTCTTCTGACACTGTCTGACACTGCTTGTAACAAAACTGAGTACCTATAACTGGGAGAAGGAGTATATCCCCTGGGACTGCCCATAGGCGTAGCCAGACTTTTTTTTTTTTTTTTTTCTGCCTAGCCTCCTCCTGTAGGGGGCAGTATAACCCAATGGTTTAGAACAGTGGTCCTCAACTCCGGGCCTTCGGGGCCCACTAACAGGCCAGATTTTAAGTATTACCTTGGGGAGATGCTGACTAGAATACTGCGATCACTGAGCAGCAAATGAGATCACCTGTGATATAATTTAGTTATCTTCAAACCTGGCCTGTTAGTGGACCCTGAGGACCGGAGTTGAGGACCACTGGTTTAGAAGATCAGGAGCTGTGCCTGTCACCGTAAAATCCATTTCTCTGAGGTTAAGTCAAAATCCCATTTTTTATATGTATGTATGTGTGTGTCTTGAGGTTACTGGCCTGTTTAATCATTTTTTATATGTTTGCCAAAGCATCTTTAACCAGTTAGGGACCACCCGCCGCAGTTATACTGTGGCAGGCAGCCCCTCCTGCATGAACTGACGTAGGGGTACGTTGGTCACGCCCTCACTCAGCAGTGCAGCGTGCTCCCGCCCCCACTCAGCAATGCTGGCCACCCGCGATCGCTCCCTGCTGAGAGAGGATGAGCAGCTGCTCTTTTTCTCTCTGAAATGATCACAGAGCACCTGTTATCCTTCTATATAAGATCACAGGTCTCTATGATCATTTCGAAGCCCAACCCTCCACAGTTAGTAAACACGCCCCTAGGCTTACATTTGACCCCTTGATCAACTAGGTTAACCCCTTCCCTGCCAATGTCATTATTACAGTAACAGTGCATATTTTTAGCACTGATTACTGCAGTAATGTCACTGGTCCCCCCAAAAGTGTCAAAAAGGTCAGTTAGGGGTCCGATCTGTCTGCCGCAATGTTGCAGTCCCACTACAAATCGCAGATCGCCGCCATTACTAGTAAAAAAAAATGTAATAAAAAAAATGACAAATCTTTCCCATAGTTTGTAGACGCAATGACTTTTGCGCAAACCATTCAAAATACGCTTTTTGGGATTTTTTTTTACCAAAAATATGTAGCAGAATACAAATTGGCCGAATAGGATGAAAAATTGTGATATTTAAGTTTTTTTTTTTTTTTTTTTTTTTTTTGGTAATGTTCTATAGCAGAATGTGAAAAATTATTTTTTTTTTTTTTCTTTTCAGAATTGTCACACTTTTTTTGTTTTATAGTGCAAAAAATAAATTGCACAGGTGAACAAATACCACCAAAAGAAAGCTATATTTGTGGGGGGAAAAAAGGACATCAATTTTATTTTGGTACAGCATCACGTGACCGTGCAATTTTCCGTTAAATGAACGCAGTGCCGAATCACAGAAAATGGCCTTGTCATTAAGGGGGGGGGGGCAAATACTTACGGGCCAGAACTGGTTAAACGTGTGTTTGTTAGCTTTTTATTTTATAAATTTAGTGTATTTGGTTTATCATTTCGCTGTTGGATTCTAATGGTATTGTCACTTGTGTTCGCTATTTATTGTTGGGATTTTATGTCAATGCCAGGTTTTTTGTAGAAGAAATGTTTTGGTTATAATTCGCTTAACCGGCAACTTCTCCACGCTTTTTTATTTTTCTTCTGATCCATTTGTTGAGACTTTGAGGTTTTATTTTTCTCTTGTAATAGTTAATATACGTACAAATTTAAAACGAGTTTTGCTACTGTATTCCTATGTATTTAACATACTGCCATGTGCAAAGGACCAATTTTAAAAATTGTACCATATATTTTTTTTTTCAAATTATATCTTTATTTCTTTAAGTTCAGTTACATATACAGTATATACATTACATTTTAGCTTTCAAGGTTATAATTACAAACCATTTATTCCCTTTAAGGAACCTTAGCCTTTCTTTGGCAATCTATTACCGAACCCAAAAACTCCCATTTCGTTCCTTTTCCTTCTTTCCCCTTTTCCCCCCTGTCCCCCCAAAAAAAAAAAAAAAAAAAACAAGGGAAAAGAATGGTGCACAGGTCTCTACACTCCTATATCATTATATATCTATCTTCTCCGCGCAGGTTCTTGTCCTGTACTTGGAAATTACCTTTCTTCTGAATTAACATAATCTTTCCACTGTTTCCATTTCTTCTCATATTTATCAGTTTGTTGATGAGCAGATAGGACCAATTTTTCTAGGTTATGTATTTCCTCAACTTTCCTTAACCACATGTTTATGTTAGGTGGTTCAGTCTCTTTCCATTTAAGAGGGATACATATCCTGGCAGCGTTCACCAGATGTGGTATAATGGATTTTTTGTAATTTTGTATCGGTATGCTGGGGGTATGGAGCAGAAAGAGGGCAGGTTCTTTGGGAATATGACATTTCATAATTTCCTGTATTGACCTCCGAATCTGCTCCCAAAACTCTTCTAGTTTAGGACATTCCCAGAATATATGGAGCATTGTCCCTCTCTCTGTCCCACATCTCCAGCACAAATCTGTATTTAATGTAGAAATTTTATTCATCCTAACCGGGGTGTAATACCATCTGGAAAAAATTTTGTAATTCAGTTCTTGAATTCTAACGCAAATTGAAGTTGAGAATACTGACTTAATTATTTGATTTTCCCGTTCTAGTGAGAAGACAATGCCCATTTCCCTCTCCCATTCCTTCAAAAAAGGAGGTTTACGCCGTTCTACTGATGTCATTAGCAGGGAGTAAATTTTAGATATAGCATGTTCCATAATTCCATTTTGAGTGCATAATTTTTCATAAGGTGTTACCTCTTTATCATCCTGGGAGGGGACTTGCAATGTTCCCAAAAAATGGCGTAGTTGGAAGGCACGCCATAGATCTAGGCCGAAATGGCCTGAGACGTCTGTTAATTCCTCCATCGTTACCCAGCCTGTCTCTGTTAGGAAGTCAGATATTTGTGTAATTCCTCTATCTGCTAAGGTCTTAAATTTCCTGTCTTGATATCCTGTCTCAAAGTGGGGGTTTCCTAGTATTGGATACAGTACGGAGTTCTCCCGTATTAATTTATCCTGTTTAAATATTTTTGCACAAGTTTTGATCGTGTTTCCTATAATAGGATGTTTCTTTATTGATACTGGTAGGATCTTATAACACCATGGGGCTCTTTTCAACGAGATCTCACATTGTGCCTGCTCTAAGTTTGGCCAGAGCTTATATTCTCTGTGTCGACACCAGTCAATCACTCTTCCCAGTTGAATGGCTTGGTAGTATTTCTTTATGTTCGGGACTGCCAGCCCCCCATCTGTTTTCGCTTTAAATAGATATTTTTTCCCTACTCTCGGGACGTTTTGAATTCCAGATGAAATTCATTATCATAGTTTCAATCTGCATCAAGTATCGAGGTGGGATGTGTATGGGGAGTGCCTGAAAAATGTACAGGAATTTTGGTATAACACTCATTTTGATTATATTGCACCTTCCCATCCATGAATGCATTCCTCCTCTCCACCTTAGCAGTAGTAGTTTTATAGATTTTAGTAAGGGAATAAAGTTCAGATTAAACAATTGCGATATATTTGGTGTGATCGATGTCCCCAAGTATTTAAGGGCTGTCTTAGTCCAGTTCAATTTAAAATTTGCCCTTAACTGTTGTTGGAGTGTCCCTGGAAGTTCTATTCCCATTGTTTCGGATTTAATGAAATTTATCTTCATATTAGATTGAGTTCCGTATCTCTCCAGCTCGTATAACAAGTTGGGGAGTGATATAATTGGATTCGTGATCGAGAATAGGACGTCGTCGGCATACGCTGATATTTTATACTGATCCTTTCCCACGCTGATGCCCGAAATATCCGAGTTAATTCGGATTCTGCACAGGAAGGGTTCCAGTGATACTACAAACAGGAGCGGGGACAGGGGGCACCCCTGTCTCGTTCCGTTTGTAATTAAAAACTCTGTAGATAAAATTCCGTTTACCCTCACTTTTGCAGAAGGGACTGAATAGCTCTGTGTTATCCATTTTAACATTTTCTCCCCTATCCCTATATAGCGAAGGACCGTGAACATATACTCCCACCTGACCCTATCGAACGCTTTCTCTGCGTCAGTATTAAGCAGGACTGTTGGTATTTTATTTTGGTGTGTTATATGTAGTAAGCTCAATAGCTTGGTCGTGTTGTCCCTTGCCTCTCGGGTTGGGACAAATCCGACCTGGTCCAAATGGATCAACTTTGTCAGGTATTTCTGTAGTCTGACTGCCAAAATCTTTGTGAAAATTTTAAAGTCAGTGTTCAACAGGGAAATTGGTCTGTAACTTTTGCACGAGGTAGGGTCTTTCCCTTCCTTAGGGATTACCGATATATGTGCATGTATGGTTTCTTTAGGGATTCTATTCTCTGCCCCCCAGGCGTTGAACATATCCCTCATAAATTCCTTCAGGTGTGGCATTAACTTCTTGTAGTAATGAATAGTAAACCCGTCAGGTCCAGGTGCCTTCCCTACTCTAATATTTTTTATAGTTTCCATTATCTCCGCAGATGTTATAGGGGACTCGAGTATTTTACTCTCCTCTTCTGACAACTGAGGCATTTGTGAGGTATATACATATTCCTCCATCTGCGTTTGTGAGGCTGTTTGGGTTTTTAAGTTATATAATGTTTCATAATATTTTTTAAATTCTTGAGTTATCTGTTTGGGGTATACAAGTTTCTGTCCTGCGTCTGTTACTATATGTGGAACATATGTTGTCAGATTTTGATCTTTGAGTGATTTTGCTAATAGCTTCCCACATTTATCCCCTGCTTCATAGAAAATCCTTTTAGTTTTCTGGATTGCTGCTTTAGCTCTAAAGGATAAGAGTTCATTAATGTCTCTCCTTATTTTCAAGAGCTCATCCTTTCCCTCCGCTGATGGTGCATGTTTATGTTTTGCTTCTGTTTTATAAAGAGCTTGAAATAGATGATCTAATTGTTTAGTTCGCTGTTTTTTGATCCTGGCCCCATGTTTTATAAGAATTCCTCGTATAACTGCTTTGTGTGTTTCCCATATTATCCCTGGATCTGAGTCTGCAGTGGTGTTAGTTAAAAAAAAAAAGACTATCTCTGACTCGACCTCTGCCATAGTCTCCTTATCTTGTAAAAGACTTTCATTCAGTCTCCAGGTTGTTTCTCTCCTTTCTCTTTTGTTTGGTAACTCATAAACTAATGTAATTGGGGCATGGTCTGACCAAGTCACTGAGCCTATCGTTATGTCTTTTATAGCGTGTAATTGACTGTGTGGGATTAAGAAATAATCTATGCGGGAGTATTGTTGATGCAAAGAGGAATAGAATGAGTAGTCTCTTTCTCTGGGGTGCATCAGGCGCCATGCATCTATTAATTGTCCTTCCTGTAATATTTTAGCAAAGTGTTTCCGCACCATAGGCGGGATTGAGGATTGGCCCCGGGATGTATCTTCTGAAGGGATCAGGGGAATGTTCATATCTCCTCCTATTATTAAATGTCCCCCCCTAAACTCATTGAGCATGTCCATGCCCCTCCTCAAGAAACCATCCTGCTTTATGTTTGGAACATACATATTAGCTAGTGTGACTTCTGTCTCTCGTATCGTCCCTTTTACAAATAAATATCGGCCATTTGGGTCGCTCAAAACTTGTGTACCTTTCCAGGGTAAGTTCCTTGATAGGAGGATGGATACGCCCTTCGACTTAGCCTCCCAATTAGTCGAATGATATACTATAGGAAAAAGATTATTGTTTAACTTAGGGCATTTATCCTCTCTAAAATGTGTCTCCTGTACCATCGCAATATCTATCCTTGATCTTTTCAGATCATCTAACAAAATCCTCCTTTTCTCTGGAGTGTTGAGACCTTTTGCATTAATGGATAAAATCCGTATATTCTCCATTATAAAAAAAAAAAAAAGGGGGGAGGGGAAAAACCTAGGGGGGGAAGGGGGGAGGAAGGAAAGTACCTTCTTGACCTCTCTACTATAGAGGGGTCACTATATAGCTTCACGCTGGGTTGCTCATCCAATCTATATTGGTTCTTTGAGCAATTTCCTAAATGGGGTTATGTTTGGGTTAGGTTAGAGAATAAAACTCTCCCCTCCCTCTCCCAACCCCCAACACTGATCATTCACAGGGTATTCCGGCATATATATATATAAATAAGATTCATTATTTTTGTATATCTACTTCTCCCGGCCTCATTTTCTCACATTCCTTGTATCTCATTTAGAGGCAAAGGAGAAAAAGAAAAAAAAAAAAAAAAAAAAAATTCCCCACCCCTAGATCTCATAATGTATTTGCCATCTACCATCTGCCCCCCCTCTTCTCCTAGTTCCTCGGTAGATCAGGTATTACCCGATGCTTCCTCCGCCCCTCCCCCCCTCCCCTAGGGCACCCTGTGCTCTGTCACCTTCTTAGAGACCACTGAAATTGGTCGTATTGTGGAATGTATTTATATTCAAAAATA
Source organism: Pelophylax lessonae (assembly GCF_965119305.1). Lineage (NCBI taxonomy): Eukaryota > Metazoa > Chordata > Amphibia > Anura > Ranidae > Pelophylax > Pelophylax lessonae. Next base: position 64,911,929 of record NC_138778.1, on the reverse strand, counting down.
GAAGTTAAACAAAAACTGTGCTATTTAATAAATCAGATTATTACCATTATTACCCTTATTAGTGTTTTATAGGTTACAAAGTGTATATTATACCAAAAAAAAAAAAAAAAAAAAAAAAAAAAAAAAAAGAATTTTTCTAATGTTGTGTGCCCAAAACAGAAAAAGAAAAAAAAAAACATACTTTCCCATACTCTTAAAAAAAAAAAAGAGAGGGAAAACACCTTCACTACCACTCTACACTCGTGTCTCATGTGTTTTAAAATTGTGCAAAAAAAAAAAAAAAAAAAAGTTCAAATCAATAGTGATTTTGTGCAAGAAAAAAAAAAAAAAAAAAAAAAAATTGTGACCTTATCTCTTATCCTCCTCCCAGGGGGGGGGGGGGGGGGGCGGGGTATATCCATGTATCCATATACCCTCAAAAAAAGAAAAAAACATGTTGGAGCTGATTGCTTCAGAAAGAAAAGGGGGAACAGCCGACAAAGGGGTGGGGGGGAAAAAAAAAAAAAAAAGTTATTGAAGAGAGAATTTTATAATAGCAGTATTTCTTCCTGTCATTTCTTCATTCTCTCATTCCAATTGGATCCTCAATTTCACTTAGTTCTCTCAGACCTGTCCTTTCTTATTACCATGTCCATGCAACCTCCGTTCACGGGGTCCCCAGTTTGGGTACCCCATTGTTCTGGGGGAAATTGTAAGCCAGTCCTCCACCTGAACAGGTTCTGTGCCCAAGAACTCAAATAAGTTGGGTAAATCCGCTGGGGTACGAAGAACAAACATGTCTCGTTCTTTAAAAAAAGTCACTGCCAGCGGGTATCCCCATCTGTACCTAAAACCTTGTTGCTTTGCTCTCTCCAGCACTGGCTGTAGTAATGATCTGCGGTAAAGCGTGGTTTTAGACAGATCCGGGAGTATTTTTATTTTAGCCCCTGCGACTTCCACTGTGCCTATGTCCCAGGCTTTCCGGAGGATCTCCTCTTTCTGTGTGTAGTAATGCATTTTACATACTATATCACGGGGTCTGTTGGAGTCTGTATATCTGAACCCTGTCAGTCTGTGGACCCTATCAATTTCCATAGGGGCCGCAGGATGTGAGGTGGGGGCTAGCACTTTTAGAAAAATGTCTCTCACCTTTTCTTGTAAATTTTCCCCTTCCACCTCTGGTACTCCTCTCAGTTTTAAGTTCCCCCTGCGGCTCCTATCTTCTAAGTCTTCCATATGAAGTTGCATATTAATGGTGGCCTCTGATAGTGTCTCTGTGGTCTTCTTTATATCCGCTACTTGGTCCTTTACTTGTGTGACCTCGGTATCTTTTAAAGTAACTCTATCTGATAATTGGACCATATCTTTGCGGAGTTCCTGGATATCACGTTGGTGTGTTTCCTCAATCCGCATTATTAATGCCTCTATCTCTGCTTTAGTGGGCAGTGCTTTCAATAAGTCTTTGATATCTAGATTTACCTTTTCCTGCTGAATCCCGGGGTCGGCTTCGGGTTCTCTCGCTGCTGTCCAACCTGGGTTTGTCATGTTCCCCTCTGGCGGCTTCTCTCCTTTCTCCGCATGCTGTGTGCACTGCACTCCCTGCGCATTCTGTTTGGGCTGTATCCCCACACGTGCCGCCGCCATCTTGGTTTCCGGCACTCCGGGCAGCTGCTGCTGGAAGTATTGCTGTATTCCACCACCTGATCTCCTCTGTAGTTGACGCCGGTCTACTACCGAGCGATCGCTAACCGAGCGGGTCACTGGACGATTCCTGACCGGGTTACTTGTTTGCATGCCGTGTAGCTATGCCGTGTCGGGGCAGTCCGGGAGAGGGATTAGCGGGAGCTCCTACTCACACGTCCTCACATCTCTTCCTCTCCAAGCCACTCCCCCCCCTGGCGCATCAATTGTACCATATATTGCTATCAAGCCAACTATACCAGTCAGTCAGTCTTGACAGCAATATTTAAAGATTCTAAATAACCAAAAATGTACCAGGGAAATTTTAAAATGATTTCTTTAACCAAGCCTTTTCTTTCTCGTTTAGACAGGGATCGTAGGACACTGTTTATTGCCCTCACAGTCATCAGTTTGGTTGGGACGGTCCTTTTTTTCCTTATTCGAACCCCAGCCTCCAACACAATCCAACTAAGCGAGGAGGATGATGGTGGCTCTGACATCCTTGAAGGCAACTTGTAAGTGTATTATGTCCATTCTTTGCTTTATAAATAGTGTGGCTTTTAGAGCCCATTCAGACTAGCGCGACACGACTTTGGGGGGTGACCTGTGAAGTCGCGTGCACCGCGACTTCACATAATGGAAGTCTATGCAAGTCGCTCCGAGGTCACCCCAAAGTAGTACAGGACCCTTTTTCTAAGTCGGAATGACTTGTGTCGCTCCTATTAGAACGGGTCCTGTGCTAATCAATGGACCGCGACATACCTGCGACTTGTCAGGCTGACAAGTCGCCTGACAAGTCGCGCTAATGTGAATGGGCTCTTAGATGCATGTAATGCTTATGAGACAAATGTGACTATAATCTGGAAAGGTGTTTCATCTTCTAGGTGACAGAGACCTTGACTTAAAAATCAATATTTGGAGGAATATTTAATGCTTTTAAAGTGCATGTTTAGGAGATATTTACACTACCTATAGGTAAGCCTTATTAAATATATATATATCGTATCTGTCTATAGGTAAGATTTAAAGATGGAAGTTTACTTCCTCTTAAAATCATAATGTGCATCACATACTAGCACATTATGACACTTTGCTGAAAACAAAGCCCTCCAGCAGTGCGCTGTCACTGCTGAAGGTGCTTCCATCTTCACCCACGCTTTCATCTTCATGGACATGGGGAGTCGCTGTTTATGGCGCAGCCTTCAAGGAACAGCACCATGTCACTGGCTGTATCTAAAGTAAATACCTCCAGTGCTCGTTTAGGAGGTATTTGCTATACCTATAGGTAAGCCTTACCTAATAAAAATCATAAAAGAGCGTTTACTCCCACTTTAAGTTTCTGGTAAATGATGGAAAGTTGTTACCACTTGACAGTTATTTCCCTTGGGGACACTATTGCTCTAGTCTACACATATGCCATGACTGTTATGAATGTTTTCTTCTTTATTTGCTCTCTATTTTATATAATGGAGAATGCAAAAAGAGGAACTGCAACACCCAAAACTCCGTGGTGGATAGGAATGGAGTCTGTATGTGTGACTGGGACTTATTACTTTTGGGGTATGCAAGACTCGACCTGCCAGGCTCTGCCTACAGACAAAATGGTACTTCTGCATGATCAGACCTTAGACCCCAAACAGAATGGCAGAAGTCACACCTGCTGATACCTTTTTACTCTTTCTTAAGTCAGTGCTATTTTTGTAGAGTAGTGCCTTGTACAGTATAATGCAGACGATTGAAGTTAGAAAAGTGTACACAATTTAAAAGACCGTAACATAAGAAACAACAATATAGTTTTATTTTTAAAAATATGTATGTACCATTACCCCTCAGACACTTATTTTATTAAAGTATTGAGAGGCAGGAGAAATATGATCAAAAACTAGATGCTTCTGGTTGTGTCGACTTCCCCTAGTTTTTGCTGCCCTCTGCTTCTCAAAACAGTAACTATCTCACATGTAACTGACCACTGAGGATGTGTGCAGGAGAATTGCTCCCAGAATTGCTTCCAGATGGACTTGTGCCTTTAAAATCCCACCATATTTAGGGGGTTTACATACTCCTTTTGCAGTTTAATATTTTGTAGGATATAATAGAGGTCTATGGCAAGACGCAGCTAACCCAGTAAAGTGGCAGATGCACTGCACCTGCGGTGCAGGTAATCCTTAGCACATCAGTGTGAAATCAGCCTTATAGGGGGCTTAGAACAGGAGAGGTTCATTTACATTTGAGTGGTAAAACCTCTCAACATAGATGAAGATTTGTTTTTACCACCCCTACCCCAACTGCACCCCCTTTAGCTGCAGTGGCCAGGAGTGTACCCATGCTGCAGCAGGAGATGTATGCCCTGTCATGGTTAGTGGATGTAGCATCTACCAAGCATAACCCATTCAAGTGAATGAGGCCGCTCTGCAAGTGCCCTGCAACCTAAGGGATTAAAGCAGGCAGTGTTCTGCTGCTTTCTCACCAACCTGCTTTAACCCCCTGGACCCCGCAGAAACATGCAGAAACTATTTACTTGAATGGGACCTGATTGGCAGGTGGTAGCACCCACCAAAAGCAACAGGGGTTTATTTCCTGCTGTGGCAGGTGTACACCTATGGCCATTGCCTCAGCAGCTAAAGGAGGTGGGGATTGGGGGTTGTAAAACCATGACTCAACCCAAGGGGTTTACCAACCTCTAACTTTAGTTGTGAACAAGCCCTATGGGTGCCCCTGCCAAATGCAACTATGGGCTCATTCACAAGTGCAGCAGGCACTGCTGCTCCTCTGAATGCCTCCCCCCCACCCGATTTAAACCCATGATTGCCATGCAATGCATGCGCTTGCAACATGATAGTACGGCTCCAGGTGTGAGGAGGCTACACTGTGCCCGGTGATCTTTGACTTCTCCCATGTTGTCCAGGTAGATCTCCACCTCTTTAAAGTGTTACTAAACCTAGACCCTGCATTCACTAGATCTGGTCTCCTACAGTACACAGAGCATGGAAAAAATATGTTTCTCTGTCGCTCATTGACAGACGTAGTCCTCGTTGATTAATAACAACTCGGGTTATACTGCCCTCTACAGGAGTAGGACTAGACCGGAAAGAAAACTTTCTGGCGACACCCTAGGGGCAGTCCCAGAGGGTATATCCTCTCACTTCCTGCTACAGCAAATCAGTTTTTTTCTGTCTAGTTAGGAGTAAGGACCTAGATTCCTTGCTAGGATCTTCGGTCCTGGCAGGATTTTTTTCTTAGGAAGATTTTTTAGACAGCTCTTTTCTCCAGTTTCCTGTGAGATCTTCAAGCAAGTATGCTGGAACTGGGCGACGGGCTGGATGTTGAGATCCAGTGGTCACCCCAGTTCAGCCTACGAGCGCGTGCAGGCCATAGCTCCGCGCTGGGTCGGCCGCGACATAGTCCCACTGGACAGGGACTGACCCTGCGAGTTAAACGTCTCGCCTGGATGCCAATGACCAACAGAGTCACGGCATCCATATTGGTCGACAGCCCCCCCACCCCGGTGGAGAGGGGTTCTGTCAGGAGTTGGCGCCCGCCTGGTCTCGGTATGGTGAGTAGTATGTTCCCCCTCTCCCCCTGTCGGGTTTGTGGTGGACGCGGGCCCCTCTCTGGGATGGTAGGATGGATCTCCCCTCTATCCTATAATAAGTCACAGATCCCCCAATTGGAGTGTGATTTTTGTGAAAAACAACCAGGAGGCTTGGTTTGGGAGCTGACGATCTAAAGTCATTGTAAGACTGTAAGGATGACTGAAGTCAGTGGCAGCACTAAAAGGGCGTTACTATTGAAGTAAAAGGTATCCTACCTGTCAGAGGCACACAGGCTGATGCCTATGCCTGAGTACGGCAGGCCAGATCGCCATTCCTCCAGCTTCCACGGGCTGCACAGCACGGACCGCATGCGGCCCGCCAGGGTCCTGTACCGCCGACCAGGCTTATCACCATTTAGGGTGAAGTTTGTGGGGCCGATGCACTCCCGCAGGCCGCTAGGCCGAATACAGACATCCCACAGGCCGCTGCTAGCCGCCGCTATCCTAACAGGCCGCTGCCATTGTCTTGCAGATCGCACGAGGCCACCATATTGACGTAGCCTCGTGTCTCCAGCATGGGGGCGGCCATGTTTGAGGTGACCAAACACCTCGTGGAGCCAGGGGGAGGCGCCGGAAGGCGTGTTAAGGGGCGGAGCCGCCTCCTTTACCCAGGAAAAAGGGCCAAAGACTTCCTGTCTGTAACAGGACAGCACTGAGCAGGCTGATGGAAAACTTCTGTGCATCAGGGATGAGCCTTGGGGTCTCTCTCTCTCGGTGGGGTCCAAAAAGGCAGGTAACACTGAGGGGCGCTGTTGCGCTGGGGGATTAAAAAAAAAAGTTTTTTACTTTGTCATTTTTTTTTTTTTTTTTTGTCGCTGGCAAATGTCTTGTATAATCATTGACCCTGCCGCATATGAATCCCCACCTGATCCCCTCAAGGTGGCCGCAGGACCCTCCAGTACCCCACTTGTTTTGAATGCATTATCGGCAGTTTTGGAGTCTTTGGTATCCCGGGTGGAGGTGGCCTGTCAGGGACGGGGGTCAAGAAGCGACCCCCGCCTACCCCTATTTTTCATCTGATACTTCAGATACGGATTCGGAGCTGGTCAATGCAGCTGCAGGTCCCTCTTATGGGGCTGTTGTCTCAGGTAATGTCTCCTCAGCAGTGAGGAGAACGTTTCTGCCTCCGCCATAGCACAAGAGTGGTGGATGCACTAGTTGTGTCCGTCCGGGAAACCTTTAGTCTTGAGGTTACACCGGCAGAGGTAGCTGAGACTGAAATTCCTTTTTGGTACTTGTTAGCCTACCAAAAGGGCGAAGGATTTTCCTTTACCCAAATGGGGTCGTTTGAAACGAACCCCTGCTATTTCCAAACGCATGGCTAAGCGCTATCCGTTTGAGGAATCCCTCTTTAAAGGATAGACGGTACCACCAGCAGTGGACTCACCAATTTCCAAATAAAGCCACCGTTATCCCGTTGGAGGACGCTGCGTCCTTCAGGGATCCGGTGGATCGAAAAAGTGGAAGCGCAATCCCGCGTCATTTTTTCCCTGATAGGGTCAACCCTTAGGCCAGTGGTTGCGATTTAAGTTTGGTTTCAAGAATGGGTTGGCTAATCTCCCCTTTTAAGGGGATCGCTTGTTTGGTTGAGATTATAAGGATCTCACTGGGGGCAAGAGCACTGTCTTGCCACAGACTGCTAGGATAAAGGACCTCGTAACTAACGAGGACCTTCCTTTTCTGCTCATAAAGAGTTTGTTCGTTCCGCGAGGGCGGGCGATAAGGCGAAACCCTCCAAAGCCCCTTCAGAGGGTTTTCAAAGGGCGCTGGTGGGCTAAACAAAAAGTCCGGCTTAGCCAAGCCTGAGGAATACAGCCTGATGCGCCCCTACCCATCTCTGGGGTGGGGGGATGTCTTCACCGGTTTCCGGATCCATGGCTTGTCAGAACCCCGGACTAAGGGGTTCGCGAGGTCATACGGTCAGGATACAGGATCGAGTTTCGATCACTTCCACCTGTGCGATTCTTCCCTTCTAACATTGAACGGTTTCAGGGGTTCTATTCGAACCTGTTCACAATGCCCAGGAAAGAGGGCAAGGTGCGTCCAATTTCTGGACTTGGGGAAAAATGGAGTCCATCCGAACAGTGGTGGCCTCCCTGCATCAGGGGGATTTCCTGGCGTCCATAGACATTTAGGATGCCTATCTTTATATCCCCATCATCGCAGGACATCAGCGTTTTCTTCGCTTTCCCAAAGATCATCCCTGGTTCCCACCAGGAGACTGAACTATCTGGGCCTAATGTTGGATACATCCTGGGCAAGAGGGTTTCTCCTTGCGGAGAAACTCCAGAAGGTTCAGTCAACGATTCGGATGTTGCTGTCCGTCAATTGGCTGGGACTGATGGTGGCCTTCTTAGAGGCAGCACCGTATACCCAGTCTCATACCCGAATTCTCCTGAAGGAGATTCTTTTCTAATGGAATCAGAATTCCGATTCCCTGGACAATTGGATCCGGTTGAGCGAGCGGACCAGGGAGTCTCCGATGCTCAACCAGGGGAAGTCTTTCCTTCCGATAGTATCCAGGTTTACCAATAAGGGTATCGGAACTGAGAACGATCAGATTTTGTCTGATTTACTGGACCGAGCAGCTCTAGAGCAGCCCGATTCGGATCCAATCGCACAATGCCACGGTCGTGACTTGTGTCAAGAAAGGGGCACTTAGAGTGTCCTGGTGGCCATCGAAACGACTAGCATCTTTCATTAGACAGAACGGTTTGTTCCGGATCTCCCTGCAGTGTTCACTCCGGGGGTGGGAAATCGGCAGGCAGATTATTTCAGCCGTCAGATTCTGGATCAAGGGGTATGGCCTCTTCATCCAGAGGTATTTCACTAGCTGTCCCTTCATTGGGGCACCCCAGATGTGGATCTGTTGGCACCTTGGCTCAACAGGAAGGTGCAGAGGTTTGTAGCTCGCACCCGCGATCTTCTAGCGGACGCAGCAGAAACGCTGATCGCCCAGTGGGGGCAGTATCAGCTACGGCATGCCTTCCATCCTCTCAAGTTACTGCGGGAACTTCTTCGCAGGATAGAGGTGGAGGGAATTCCAGTTATTCTGGAAATTCCGGACTGACCTCGTCGAGCCTGGTACGCCGACTTGGTGAGGCTAGTCGCGGACGCTCCTTGGACACTTCCTCTCAGGGAGGATTTGCGGTCTCAGGGACCGATCTTCCATCTTGCTTTACAATCGCTGGCTTAATGGCCTGGCCATTGAGACCCAGGTACTGAAGGACAAGAGAGTGTCAGCTTCAGTTATTCCTACCTCTAGTTAAAGCAAGGAAAGCGACTTCCAGCACATGGAAGTCTTATATTTGCGTGGTGTGAATCTCTTGGATTTCCCCCACATACCTATTCGGTGACCCGAATCTTGGTCTTTCTGCAACAAGGGGTTGAGCAGAAACTGTCCTTGAGCACTATCAAGGGTCAGGTTTCAGCGTTGGCAATCTTCTTTCAGAAACCTTTGGCTAATCATTCCTTGGTGCGGAATTTCATCCAGGGGGTGCGACATCTGGCTCCGCCAGTGCGTGCACCCTTACCGCCTGGGATCTTAATTTAGTGTTGTCGGTTCTTCAGAAACTTCTCTTTGAAGATATTAGGGAGATTCCCTTGCTTACATTATCCCAGAAGGTGGCCTTCTTGGTGGCCATTACTTCTGCACGCAGGGTGTCAGAACTGGCCGCATTATCTTGTCGTTCCCCATATCTGGTGGTTCATAGGGATAAGGTGGTTCTTCTTCCGAATCCATCCTTCCTTCCTAAAGTGGTTTTCAGAGTTTTCATCTGAATAAAAATATTGTGTTACCTTCCCCGTGTCCTAAGACTAGCCATCCTTGGGAGTTTGCATTACACTCCTTGGATGGGGTTCAGACAATCAGGGTACACTTGACTACTACGAACTTGTTTCGTAAGACGGACTCACGTTTTGTGATCACGGATAGCCCTAGAAGGGGGTTGCCTGTGTCTGCCGCGACCATCTCTAGATGGACCAGTCAGACGGTGGTACAGGCTTATTCTATTAAGGGTCGGAATCCTCCGTTCCCTGTTAAGGAGCACTCTACTCGGGCGCCTAGTGTTTCCTGGGTCTTCCGCCATCAGGCGTCAGCGATCCAGGTTTTCAAGACGATGACTTGATCGTCGGTTTATACCTTTACATCATTTTATAAAGTTGATGTGATGGCATCGTCAGATGCCTCTTTTGGCCGCAAGGTTCTGCAGGCCGCAATCTGAGGAGATCGTTGGTCTACCTCAAGGGTTGTTGGGTTTTTCACTTAGGTCTCATCTTTTTGCTCGATGAGTCCTTGATGTTTCTGGTTGGCTCCGGTTGGGCCTTCTGGATTTTGATTTCTGTTATCCCACCCCTCATTTGTGGTACTGCTTTGGGACGTCCCGAGTTGTTATTAATCAACAAGTACTACGTCTGTCAATGAGCGACAGAGAAAAATGGATTTTTGTAAAATCTTACCGTAAAATCCTTTTCTCTTAAGCTCATTGACAGACGTAGTACCCGCCCCTCTATTTTGAGTTGGGTTGGGTTAAATTCTCTAAACACTGCTTTGTGACATAACTGATTTGCTGTAGCAGGAAGTGAGAGGATATACCCTCTGGGACTGCCCCTAGGGTGTGGCCAGAACGTTTTCTTTCCTGTCTAGTCCTACTCCTGTAGAGGGCAGTATAACCCGAGTTGTTATTAATCAACGAGGACTACGTCTGTCAATGAGCTTAAGAGAAAAGGATTTTACGGTAAGATTTTACAAAAATCCATTTTTTTTCTTCAGCTGTATATAGTAGGGATAGACCGATTCTCGGTGGCCGATATGCACTTTCCCCGTTATATCGGTCTTAGGCCGACTCCCTTGCCTTGGACAGCCTTGTCTGGAGTTGGGACTAGTCTTGCGGGAGTGTATCACAGCCATACACCCACCCACCCACAGCAGCCCGGTGCCAGCCAGCCACCCATATCCACAGGCACTGTACCAGCCTGGAAAAGAAAGAAAGAGGAGGCGCAAACACCTAGTGCATTACCCGTGGTCAATTTGCAAATTGTTTAATGAAAAATGCCAAATGCATACTCAGACGTAGAGATAAAAACATGTTACAAGAATCCACCATGTGTGAACTGGGACACGTCCTTCAGTCAGGACCGCTAACGCATTTCGGGGGTCAGGCCCCCTTCCTCAGAGCTCTGACGTCCTTCAGTCAGGACCGCTAACGCGTTTCGGGGGTCAGGCCCCCTTCCTCAGAGCTCTGAGGAAGGGGGCCTGACCCCCGAAACGCGTTAGCAGTCCTGACTGAAGGACGTGTCCCAGTTCACACATGGTGGATTCTTGTAACATGTTTTTATCTCTACGTCTGTGAGTATGCATTTGGCATTTTTCATTAAACAATTTGCAAATTGACCACGGGTAATGCACTAGGTGTTTGCGCCTCCTCTTTCTTTCTTTTCTATGTACCCGTATTGGAGTTCCCTGCCTGAGGAGAGCAGAACGCCAGTCTTCCCATTCGGAGTGAGCGCTGGGCTGAATTTTTGTACTCCTGAACCAGCCTGCCACAGGCACTGTACCAGTGAGCCAGCCACCCGCACGCCCTGTGCCAGCCACAGGCACTGTACCAGCCAGCCACAGGCACTGTACCAGCCAGCCATCCACAGCCCCTGTGCCAGCCACACACAGACGCGGGTGCCAGACAGCCAGCTACGCACAGACGCGGGTGCCAGACAGCCAGCCACGCACAGACGGGGGTGCCAGACAGCCAGCCACGCACAGACGGGGGTGCCAGACAGCCAGCCAAAGAAAGAACACTGTTAACAATAAAGATGCCACCCCAGGTGAATAATTGTGTTACTAAACCCAAAACAGTAAAATCAGTATGTATATGGAGTAAAGCATGCTTTTTATACCCCTTAGTGTGGAACCTAAGGGGTTAATCATCTGCCTTGTGTAAAAAGGCTGTTCGATCCTGTCTTCTCTGATCCTCTCCTTCCACAGACCCCAAAAAATAACCTAATATTTACAGTCTATGGAGTCAGACTGCACAGTTTGGTGTGTATTGCTAGAGAGTTTTTTTTTTTTCTTGAGAGGGTGCATGTGATCAGCACAGGCCCAATCATCACTGTCCAGACATGTTCAGACAGAGGATTAAGGGTCTTGAAGCCTGATAGGACAATCGTGGGAGAAGTGGGAGAAATGAAAACTCCTTCGACAAGCTATCGGCACTAACTGATGCAAATCAAATGATTGCTCTGAATGCTATATACTTGGGATAGACCGATATGTTTTTTTTTTTAGGGCCGATACCGATATTTTGGTCACAACGTTTTGGTATCGGCCGCTTTTTTGTACATTTAAAGTTTTGGAAAATAAAGAAAATTTTTGACACAAATCTGGTACTGAACATGTTCATTTTTTTTTTTTTTTTTTGTTTAATGCTTAATGGTTGGCTGTCTGGCACCCCCGTCTGTGGGTGGCTGGCTGTCTGGCACCCTGTCTGAGTGTGGGTGGCTGGCACAGGGGCTGTGGATGGCTGGCTGGTACAGTGCCTGTGGCTGGCACAGGGCATGTGGGTGGCTGGCACAGGGCGTGTGGGTGGCTGGCTCACTGGTACAGTGCCTGTGGCAGGCTGGTACAGGGCCTGTGGATATGGGTGGCTGGCTGGCACCGGGCTGCTGTGGGTGGGTGTATGGCTGTGATACACTCCCGCGAGACTAGTCCCAACGTCCAGACAAGGCTGTCCAAGGCAAGGGAGGCGGCCTAAGACCGATATATCGGGGAAAGTGCATATCGGCCACCGAGAATCGGTCTATCCCTACTATATACAGCTGAAGAAAAAAAGTATTTTTTCTATGTTCGGTGTACTGTAGGAGACCAGATCTAGTGAATGCAGGGTCTAGGTTTAATAACACTTTAAAGAGGTGGAGATCTACCTGGACAACATGGGAGAAGTCAAAGATCACCGGGCACAGTGTAGCCTCCTCACACCTGGAGCCGTACTATCATGTTGCAAGCGCATGCATTGCATGGCAATCAGTGAGTGGCTGTTTTTTTTAAGTCAGTAGCTACACTTTTTGTAGCTGCTGACTTTCTATTTTTTTGTAGGTGCCTGGAGTTCCTCTTTAAAGTTGCCTTCACCTTATATATGCTGTCCTTCTACACACAGCCTGAGAGGAAACAGCCACCATTGATCTTTTAATAGTTCCACTGCTCACCTGCCACCCCTCCATCCTCTCTTCCATTCAGAGGGTCTTACTTTTCTCCCACAATCTCCCTATGGTTCAACTACTACTTCTCCATTCACAGAACACAATTGTGGGAGAATATTACGAGGTTTGTGAATGGTGGGTAGGGCAGGTATAGATAGGTGAACAGAGCAACTGTTACAAGCTAGTAGTGGCAGCTGTTAACTCGCAGCATCGGGAGACAGCCACATGGGGCAATATCCAGCAGCTATAAAGGAGGCAATGAAGGTAACCTTTTCACAAGCAGCAAACTCCTGCAGGTGATGGAATACACATCACTACTCATAACCAATGTTTTTGCTGGCAGGATGGGATGCCTTGTCTGGGAGGTTTTTAGTCGGGCTTCAGGAAGTGTGTAAATGGCCTACACCTATAGCAAGGGCATCTTCAACTTTAGTCAACTTTAGTCAATACATTAGTGAATCCCATTACCTGCAGGTGTCTGCTTCTGGTAAAGGTGACCTAACCCTTTAATCCTGTGTTCAGAGAACTATTTTAAGTGCATTGAAACCAAGAACAAAAAATTTATATAAAGCATGTGGTGGCTGCATTAGTTTCCTTTTTTTCCGCCTCCTTTTACTTTTCACCTGCCATTAACGCAGTGTTTACACTACATTTACTCACCATACTGTCTTTTCAGAGTAGCAGCATTTGTACCCTAGGACAGGAAGTGGTTTAGACCTATAGAACACTCCTCTTTCTCATCTTCATAACAGAGGAAGGGAGTTCTGTAGCCCTGAGATAGCGGAGAGCAATGTAATGGAGAACAGGCAGAGGAGGCAGAGAGCACAGTAAGTTGATCAGCAGACAAAACTTTGATCAGAAACAAAGGGCTCTTTTTGCAGTCAACAGATCTAATAAAACAATTGAATAGTGTATGGATCATAGCCAAAGGGGCAAACAGAAGTTCATTGTTCGCGTTTACATACACTTTAGCATCGCACTGTCATCAAATGTCAGAAGCACTGGGTGCATATTTTTACTATATTATAAATATTGAAAATGTGAGCCAAATAATATATATTTCTCTTTCGTTCGTTGATGGACACAGCTCCATATCTTCTTGGACGATGGGTTTATGCTGCTCTCCATGGGAGTAGGACACTAGGTCGAAAAAGATTTGACCACGCCTATAGGGCAGTCCCACGGGATATGCTCCCACTTCCTGCTATAGGACTTTAGTTTTTTTTTGCCTAGTCAAGAGTAAGGACCTAGTTACTTGCTGAGATCTCTGGTCCTAGCATTTTTTTCCCTTTTTTTTTTTTTTAACAAAATTTTTATTTTTATTTTCTGTACCTGGGAGAGCTATAATCAACTGCCGGATTGGGCGACGGACTGGATATCCTAGATCCTTACGGTCTTCCCAGTCTGGCCAGCCAGCGTGATCCAACCTTAGGTCCGCGCTGGGTTGGCCGTGACATAGCCCTACTGGGTGAGGGCTGGCTGGCGAGTTAAACGTCTCGCAGGACACATAGCCCTGGTCACGATCCTAGTTATGACCTGAGTCACTGCGTACCTCTGGCCCGCAAATCCCCCAAGCCAAGATTTTTATGGTGGGGGAGCTGGGGGCCCGGGGGGGGGGGGGGCGCAAACACAGCTTTTTGGAGGGAATGGTCCTGGTGGGGTCCCTAGCAGGGACCCCTCTGGCTGTCCAACTGTACCTGGTGTTCCTTGGAGGGTCCCGGGAGCCGCATGGGTGCTGCATGCAGCTGCCATTTTGTTGTGGATGGCTGCTGTGTCTATCAATGGCCGTGTTTGTGTAGTCCGGCAGCCATTTTCTTGCAGTTTGCCATTGCGATCAATCAGTGGCCATGTTTTTGGAGACTATGGGGAGGGGATTCAGGGGTTGGCATCTAGTGGTAGTTCTATGAACTCCCTCTTCCTCTCTGATCACCGCAGGGCGTGCAGCCTGACACTCTGCATCCACATCTGTGTGGGGGTGATGAGTCCCTGCTGGGTTTATTTAGCTCTATCTTGTTGCTATAGCAATTTTGCTGCACTGGGACTTGTAGTACCGCTGGTGCAGCGATGGGTTGGTATTATTTTTCACAGCAATTTTACACATTTTGCTGGCAGTTCCAGGATAACCCACGGAGTCCCTGGAGCATGTGTCACCACCTGACCCCCTCTCTGAGGCTGCGGGACCTGCGGGGTCCCAGTCCACCTTGTCTGCTATGACGGCGGTCCTGTATCACTGGTGTCTAAAGTAGATTTGACCCTCCAAAATAGGACGAGTAAAAGCGTCATTCGCTTTCACCTGCATTCTCTGCCTCCTCAGATTCTGAGGTGGATTTGGCAGCCGCAGATGCGATTCACCCCACTGGGTTTGCGTCCACGCACCCTGAGTGTTCTGATAGTGAGGATGATTCCTCTTCCACTACATTCGCGCATGAATAGAAGCTGATAAATGCATTGATTTGTATCAGTGCAGGAAACTTTAAAATTAGAGGGTGCAGCTACTACTTCGTCGGCTGCGACGGTGTAATTTGGTACCCGCAGAACCTCCAAGGTAGCAAAGGTATTCCCTTTTCCCACATATTTTGACAACATTGTTGCAAGTCAGTGGGGTTCCCCTAATCACACTGTCAGGGTACCTAAGCGCTTTGCTAGATGGTATCCGTTTGAAGAGTCCCCTCTAAAGAAACTGACAGTACCACCCGTGGTGGACTCTCAGGTTTCCGGGTTGAATAAAGCCACCCTCCTTCTGGTGGAGGACTCTGTCCTTTTATGGACCCCTTTGACAAGAGGGCTGAATATCTGGTACGATAACTTTTCACCATGGCGGGTTCCATTCTGCGGCCAGTGTTTGCCATAACCTTGGTTTCACAAACCTTAACGGAATGGGCTAAGCTCCCGTGCCAGGATTTGGAAGGTGGACAACCTCCTCCTGATCTGGCGGACCAGTTGGTCCAGGGGTTGCAGTAGATCTGTGATGCCTCTCTCGATGCGGCCCCCTTAGCCTGCAGGGTGTCCATGATGGCGGTGACTCGGCACCGCATAAGGCTAAAATACTGGTCTGCGGACCAGGCTTCCAAGAAGGTATTTACTGATCTCTCTTTTTGTAGGCGACAGCTTGTTCGGTGCTTCCATGGAGGGGATCAATATGGGTCTTACTGGAGGTAAGAGTACTCCAATTCCGCAGTCTGCCAGGAGTAAAGAGACTCGTCGCAATCGTGGTCCTTTCTTCTCGGCCCACAAGCGGTCCTTTCGTCCTTCGGAATCTAAGGACCAGGGATCAAAATCCACTCGTAACCCCGCAGCGGGTTCCAAGATGACCTGGCCAGCTAAGTCAAGAGCAGGCCCCTCCTTGACTGCAGACAAGCTCGCTTCTGCCTGAAGGGGCGCCCTCACCCGTACTTGGGGTGGGGGACATCTTCACTGCTTTCGGGATCTGAAGACCTCCTGGATTCAAGACAAATGGGTCCACGAGTTGATTCGGTCCGGGTACAAGATCGAGTTTCGGTCCTTGCCTCTGACAAGATTCTTTCCTTCCAATCTGCGTTTGTCCCCAGATCATCTACAAGGTCTTCTTGGGTCAGTACAGGATCTGCTCTCACAGGGGGTCATTGTACCAGTTCTGGAATCTGAATGCTTTCAGGGGTTTTATTCAAACCTGTTTACTGTTCTCTGGAAGGAAGGCAAGGTCTGTCCCATTCTGGATCTCAAGGCTTTGTGCGGGTTCAGAAATTTTGAATGGAATCCATTCTCACGGAGGTGGCATCTCTTCATCAAGGGGATTTCCAGGTCTCTATCAATATCAAGGACTCTTACCTTCATGTCCCAATATATGTTGGGCATCAGTGTTTCCTTCGCCTTTGCCACCGGCGAGGAGCACTATCCGTTCGTGGCATTACCCTTTGGTCTCGCCTCAGCTCCTCGGGTGTTTACAAAAGTGTTGGCCCCGTTGTTGGCTTTATTGGGGCAGAAGGGGATTGCGGTGCTGGGGTACCTGAATGATCTCCTTCTGTGAGCAGAGTCTCTGAATGCCCTAAAAGACAATCTGGACATTTTGGTGCGAATAGTTTGGATAGAAAATGAATTTCCAAAAATCTGTTCAGGTTCCGTCCACAAAACTGGACTATCTGAGCCTGACCCTGGACACTACCTTAGCCTGGGTGTTTCTTCCAAAGGTGAAACTCATGAAGTTGCAGGATGCGACACGGCTCCTGTTTAACCGGCGATCATCCCTCAGGACTTGTATGCAAGTGTTGGGCCTGATGGTCTCCACCTTCGAGGTGGTTCCATTTGCTCAATTTCATACCAGGTCTCTACAGAAGGAGATCCTTGTCAAATGGAACAAGAATCCACAGGCTCTAGACAAATCTGATCCTGTTAAGCGAGAGTACGAGGGGATCCCTGATCTGGTGGCTTTGCTCTCCGGTGCTTTGACAAGGAAAATCCCCACCCCCCCCTCCCCAAAGTACTGGACGGTGGTCACAATGGATGCCAGCCTCTCCGGATGGGGAGGTGACTTGGGTACGGATCCTGCTCAGGGGGTTTGGACTCGGGGGGGGGGGGGGGGGGGAGAGTCCAGTCTGCCGATCAATATCCTGGAAATTCGGGAAATCAGGCTTTGCCTAATTCATTGGACGCATCGTCTGCAGGGGCACCCAGTGAGAATTCAGTCGGACATTGCCATGGCTGTGGCATATGTCAATCATCAAGGGAGCACCAAAAGTGCCTTAGCGGCTTGGGAAGTAGCCGGCATTCTAAGATGGGCAGAACACTTTGTTCCAGCCATCTCTGCAGTGCATGTTCCAGGGGTGGAAAATTGGCAGGCGGATTACCTCAGTCGGCAGAAGTTGTATCAGGGAGAATGGACTCTCCATCAGGAGGTGTTTCATCAACTGTGCCTCGGGTGGGGGACTCCTGATGTGGACCTGTTAGCCTCTCGTCTCAACAGGAAGGTGCAGAAGTTCGTAGCAAGGACTCTGGATCCTCTGACCGACGCCATGGACGCTCTTGTAGCTCCTTCGAGCCAATATTGTCTAATGTACACATTTCCTCCGCTGACTCTTCTGCCGAGACTTCTGCGAAGGATCGAGGCAGAAGGGATTCTGGTCATACCTAGTTGTACCGGACTGGCCTCATAGGTCCTGGTACGCAGACCTAGCATGGCTGGTTGCCGATGTTCCTTGGAGTC